>NC_133801.1:17637869-18237869 GCF_043250625.1 Sebastes fasciatus
CTCTAAAACAGATCAGGGCTGCACAGGTTAATCAGCTATTTTAGGATCTGTGCTGTTTCCAATCACATCTGCTCTTCCCAGTCTTCTTAAAATCTAAAGCAGTATACTTGTGGGCACTTGGGTGTTTTCTCCACTTTGCTACGTATGGATCTTAGCCGTGTAACATTTCATCATCGGTTATACTCCAATTAGTGTCAGGGAATACTTATAGCTAAAAGCACAAGTTGCTCTTACACACATAACTGAAGAATGAAAGTGTTGTGTAACACCCTGGGGAAGTAATTAATTTCTCAACTGCAATTATCAGCCCAAGAGGCCTGTAACAAATACAGTAAAATGTAAAACTGTTAATCATCAGTCACATTTCCTCAGGTTTGAATGAGGTTAACGTGTTGCACGAATCAAACAGTTTTTGCGCAGAAATATATATATTTTGCTCCACCTGGATGAGGAGCTTTTGTAAACATCCTCCCATAGACTGTATATAAGAAGTGGACGTAGTTTTCATGAACTGAAAACACACTGTGAAAGGGTTAAAAGTTTTAAGACGAAAACACGGACAACTCCCAGCCCGGACAAAGCCGTGGTAGCAACCTGTCACTCACAAGGTAGCCACGCCCTAAAGCATACCCTTCTTTATGGTCTATTTGACTCTAAATGGGACCATAAGTTACTAAATTAGCATCATACTGTATTGAAGAAGACTTGAAACTAGCGATTGAGACCATAAACTCATGTTTACAATGTTTACTGAGGTAGGACAACTCCAAGAACTTTTCATAGTATGCTTTGATGTGGTTTGAATATGGTTTTGAAGCCATTTAGCTGTCTGATTAATGTCATTGTTGTCATGTTTTTGGCACTTAGACAGATTCCCAGCAATGATATCTCTTTATGTGGTTAAAACATTTCCTTGTTCAGCCACTTAAAAGCTCAGCCACAGCATGGAGCTGCCTCCATGCTCATTTGTCAAGACAATTTTAAATTAGTGATGAATTGTGTCCGATTACTACTAAACATAAGACTTTGAATCATTGTTAAAAAGTGGGTTTCCATCATCGCCCCTCTCCTTCTGCTGGTGGATGGTGTACAGTATATAAAGAGTTCAGCTGATTGTCATATTTACTGAAACAACAGCAGCACATGTGTCCGTGTGTTTGTATCCCTATGATTTGGATATCCTCTCAGGTGCTTGAACGCTCCTCTTTACCATGTTCCACCTCAGTCACATTTTCCCTCTTGAAGGTTCATCTTGTAACAACCTCAGATATGAATGGAACTTGTCTCGGTTTACAAGGCATGAAAATAGATAGTTGTGGGAGGAGCGTGAAGCTGTCTCACATAGCCAAAAGGGAATGTTACTTTTGGCACCAGGCAAGAAAACTGTATTTGGTCATTAGCCATGTTGTCACTGCTTTGACGCCACATGTCACTGGAAAGTCATTGATCTCCAACTCTGTTGAACCTGACTATCCTGTACGCTGGTTTCTGTTTTTATCACTTCCTTTCCTTTGCTCCAGCTACTCCGTCCACTGGCTGCTGGTTGTCTAAAGATCAGCAGCCTAACGTGACAGCAGTACAGACAAATAGCCTTTAGTGGGCAGATTTGTAATCCCTAAAGCCTCATTTGGTTTGAAGTCTCCATTGTTGCTGAGGTGGCTCTGTTTATTCAAACATATCCAAAGCTGTTTCCTGATTGATGTGCTTCCTCCGTTGGTTAATCTTGCATTGACAAGAGCATTATGAAGCATGTTGTAGAGCATGGTTTGTAATCTACCCTTGTGTTGTTTTTTTATGCCTCTTGATATTTTATAGCAGCAGCTGCTTCAGTATGTTTTTTGTTTTTGCTAGCCAGCCCACAGATATATTTCCAGACATCCACAATCTGTGGGCTCTGCCACTCCTCCTTTTTGACCCACACTTTGGTGTGTCAAACCACATGGAACAAGGGTTGCTTTTTAAAATCTCCAGCGTAACGTCCGTTGTTTTTGTTGACATTTTACTAGAACACACACTTAGTTATCTGAGTGAGAAGGCCTTGAATGATAAAAGATGATGATGGCCGATGAGATGACACATATTGCAAAAATAGAAAATGCAATGTTGTGTACGTGAGGTTTTTTTTGGCAGGGGAAGATTTGTGATGTGTGTGTCTCAGCATTTGCATCTTTTTGGCGGGTAACCCCAGAAGCCCCCTCCTCCCCATTTTGTATATATCCTGACAGGAGGTTAGACATCTGGTCTCCACATGAACCTCACACACAAGCAGCAAACCTCCTGCTTCCTGAGAGGGCTTCTGCAAACGTGTGCACCCCCTCAAAACATTTCTGTGATGCAGCTCCACTCCATAGATCACACGCTGCCTTGTTCTCAAACCCAACCCTATCTTAAGACCTCAAAACATCTCCCTCATCCCCCTTCGTCCACCTACTCTCTGCAACTTGTACCGCCCCCTCACATGGCTACAAACCAATGAGAGCCTCCACGCTCTGGTAGTATTATATCTTGGTTTTTTTTCTCCCTCGTGGTATGACTGTCTGACATGGAGGAATTTCCTTGTCCATTGTTTTTGTGTCAGAAACAGTTTACACTCATCTCTTTCAAATGCAGCAAACAAAACCAACAGATTGGTGGGTGCAGCCTCTTGTCTTTTTATCAACCACGTAATTGATGCGGTGAGGCACTGAATAGCAGTCATTGTGGATTATTAAACATTTTGTGAACTTTTAGGATGTGTGTATGTATGATCTATCTTCAGAAGTCAGGCAGATATTTGCTGACTTGATGCAATAACACAGCAGCAAAGTATAAATTGAAATCAAGCTTAATTTCATGTGCGTAACATGTCTGAATTTGTTAATTTACCATGTGCATTTGAGAGTGAGAAAGCGGGCTAATGCATGCCCAATCAAACTGCACACTAGTGAGAAATATCTCTTAGATTATATGTTGTCATTGTAAAGACATAAACAAAAACTATTAGCATTGGTTGGGGATTTAAAGTTGAGAAATGTGAGGTGCATCTTGTGAATAGTGGATCGAACTGATGTTTTTGAATAGTAAAACAGTTGACAGCATGTCAGTATATTAGGTGTTAATCCCATCACAGTGCTTATCAAGGCAAAAAAAAATCGAGTTAGCAGTGTGAGGTAGAAATAGCCGTTCAGATGCAGGTGCCATCCACCCTGAACACAGCAGGCTTGTGTGAATGAGCCTTATATTAAACTGTCAGACAGCAGAAAGTTGTGTTACAAACTCATACACACACGTGCCATGCTTTCCAAAGAGGCTGAGGGCTGGAAAAGCAGAATGCCCCAAAAAAGGAGCCACAGGTGGCTTTTGTTTGCAGTTGGCATAGCGACCAGGAATGCTGTTTGTCGAGGCATCCGTCCATCAGCGGAGGGAGTTGACACTCGGTAAGCTATTTGTCATTCCTGAAAAGCAAGGTGGGGCAAAGTAAGAACTGTGCATTTGTTCTCCCCGGATGACACACCTATTGGCCTTGAACCAGAGCATGAAAAAGATAGTGAAAAAACTTGGCTGAGCTCCAGCTTCAGTAGGGAATACCAGAGAGCTTGTGTATGTCCACAAGCAGCGTGGGCGGGTGAGTAGGCAAGTGAGAGTACAGCGCGGGATGAATCTCACATTGTAGTAAGTGTAGTAAGTAACAGTTTCAGTGTCTTTTTTTTATTATGTTTCTTTGCAAACCTGAAATATCTCCAGTCATTATAAGAGGTTTCCTTTATTTGTATCTGCCATCATCCCTGACTCCCTGGCTATGACATTGCTATGAATTAATAAAACATTTTGTATAATGTATGCCATAATTGCTGATAAGATTGATACCACTCTCATATCTGTAAGGTAAATATTTAGCTGGATCCAGCAGCTGCTTAGCTTAGCTTTGCACAAACACGGGAAAAGAGAGCCAATAAGGGTATTTCCAAAAATACAGAACTATTCCTTTAAAGGTGCAATATGTAATGCCTGACCACATGCTCCAAACAAATAGAGGGCAGCATTTCACCTCCGTTACCTCTGTTAAAAACGTATAATAAACTTTGCAATGCAACTTTCCAAACTTCCAATCTTGCCTCATCTCATAAGAGTAATGCCAAGTGGCTACAATATGGTGAACCGGCACTTTTTCAGTCCGTCTACTACTGGGTCCATACAATCTAAATGTACAGTTATCAGTTATTACTAGGTAACAGCAGGGCACGAAGTTGCAAAACTCAACTAAACTGCTGAAACTCAGAGATCCGGTAAAAATAACATTCCTTATCTTATAATCTTCAAGTGTTATAGCTTCCTTAGCTCCGTAGCAAGAAAACAACCACATCAAAACCATATATTGACACCATTTGGAATGTTTTTCAGTACAGTTTGTGATGTCATCAGTTGCACTAAAGATACGTTTCACTAAATAGTTACTCTACCGTTCTAAAAGAAACATTATGTGCTCAGCTTCAAACCTCATCTCTTTACTTGCCAAGAGCCGTCTCCAGCAGAAAGCCACGCCAGTGTTTACTCTTGTTTTGCTTCTTTTGATTTCACTTCTTTTCTTTGCCGCTAATTTCTTGCCCGGGAGCGGATGGTTGGGATGGTGATGAAGATCGCTGTCAAAGAGCTTCAGCCATCTTTGTGTTTACTGTGCCACTAACCGGGGGCTGTACCTTCAACTTGACTGACAAGCCCTCGGTGCAGCTCTACTTCTTCGTCCTCTCATGTTGGACTGTGGGCAGACTGGACACTATGGTAACCGTGTTTCCATTCACATAGTTTCGTGAGCATTTTGAATTGTCGCATTAGAAAATCTGCAAAATTTGATAAAACTTCCTAAATTGCTAAAAAAAAGTTTTTATGCTTGCTTGAGGTGGTTTTTGCCTTTGTCGAATAAATTCTGACGTAGTGACTGATGAGGTTTCTGCTTTCGGCAGAGTTTATTTGCTCCAGTCGATGGAAACGCGCCTAATCCGCATTTCTTTTTTTGCGACATTTCAAATGTTTGCTTAAAATTTGCTTGACAATTGAATGAAAACACAGCTTGTGATTCACTATCGCCTCTCGAGGTACAAGTGGGATTACAAGACAGGACGGGCCGGGGCTAGCTGGTTAGCATGCTCATTTCAGTAGATATCTCTGCAACGCAATACATAGACGTCTTTGACATGACGTCAACACTGTAACCTCCTCACATTCTGTTGATAATGTTCATTTTTTGAATGTTTTAAACTAAAACTCTGGCCAGATCTTACACATTGCACCTTTAAGAATATGATTTTAATACTCAATTTTGGATGAAAAATGAAAAATGATGTTGCAATGGTGGAATATGATTAGTGCCATTGTTCCATTTGTTAAGGAATGTGTATTTTTTCTGCTTTTCTCTGTAGTCAAAGATAAACACTAAACATTACAGTTTCAGATTTCAGAGTGTTGCAACCCAAGAACAATCGGGAATATCATCAGATCTCCAGAGCTTTCTTGTGCTTCCTGGTCCTAATGAGCGTTAGGAGCATTAGGAGTCTTTCCTTGGCCACTCTGAGAAGTGACGTAAGGGCCGAGACGTCCAGTACTCTCAAAGCAACGCAAACCACTGCTTCTCCCTTCACACCCAGCGCCTGAATACTACAAGTGACCATGATTCACCATAACACACCTATTAACAGTCATAGAGCCTCACCCTGATGGTGTGAAGATGAGGGAAAAGACTCTCTCAGCCTGTACTTGAAATGGCACACATACAGTACACTTACAAATAAATACCCACGCCATGCTAATTAATCATATTTGCTCTAAATAATTGTCTTTCGGCACATCTAGTGAATTTATGACCAGATGTTTGTGACAGCGAGACGCTGAAGTGGGCTTCTGTGCTGCTGTCAGCTGACGGGAGTTAACGCAGGTCGCATGATGATGGTTATGACCACCATCCCTCCGTCCTCTAGTGTGTGTGGGCCTTTTTAAACTTTGAACTCTATGTGTGTGTGTGTGTGTAATCATTACCGTCTCGTGTTTCCAAGCCCTCCCACCCGCTCATCACCCCACAGCTGGTCTGCCTATCACCAGATGGCTCCTTTAGTTTCCTCTCCATCAGCTTCACTTGGCCATTCGCTGTCATTTTATGACCCTAGTTAAGGAAGCACTGCCTGTCCAATAATGTCTTTTTAGGAAACTTAACAATGTTATGGTGTGCTTATATCTTAAGAGGACAGAGAATAAGGCATGTGTAAAATACATTTACATTCAACTGTCATCACTGTGAAGCACAGTTTTAGTTTTGCTTGTGGTATATGTGGTACGTTGCTGTAGTTAGTTGTAGTTAGGCTAGATTTTCCTGCCCAAACAAACTTATTTGTCCATGTGACTGGGCCACATGAAAGCTGCTTGATCTGCCATTTGGGTGTCTGGCAACACCAGCCTATAACTGCCACACTCGGGGTCAAAGGTCATCGTGTAGACGGAGCAGATCTTCCTAATTATACATGACTACATGGCGTACAAAAACGTCAAAAGCAAGAACAGCATTCTTATTATGACACGCTTTTGCCTTGCGCATTATCCTGTCATTCACATGCCTTTTCGTGCAATCGGACTGCATATTGTGATTGGTATACTTTTTTTTTTATGTATCTATTATGTCTGAAACACCCTTTTCCTATAATGGCTTCATCATATGCAGGCTGCAGGTTGACTTTTCTCATATCTTTTTATTCCAGTTCATGCTTTGGTTAAAACCTGAATACTAACTTTGGTGGAATATGATGATGGACGCTCTTTTCCATGTGTCGGAGTGCTGATGGTGACATATCTTAAATGTTTGTGGTTTGCTTTCTCTAATGCTTAAATAACCTCAGAGAAGCTGCTGCTGACATTGTCTTTGGTGGTTTTGCTCTTCATGCACTTTCTAACACGCACACACACAATCATAGAGTAGGTGATATGATTGGAATACATTTAATAATCACTCAACACACATGGGTGTGAGCTTTCATAAGCATCTACGTCTTGCTTGTGCGCAGTTATTGAAAACATCTCACCAATTCACAAACTTGCACAGACTGTCAAGCTCTTGTGAACCTCCTGGGTTAATGACCTCATTCGCGCGCCTAACCAATAACCACTGTCTCTTTTTTTCCCATCATCATTCAACGCTCACTTTATCCATTGTTAAAAAAAAAACACACTGCGCTGGTACTGAACTTGAAATTCTTCTCTGATTGGACCATCGAGCAAGTTATCAGCTGGAGGCAGGGAAACTGGTTTGACATGGAAACCTTTAATAACATTTGTGTCTGCAAAAAGAGACGCATTGGATGTGAATGCTGCATCGGTAGTGTAAGAAGTATATGGATGTGTGTGTGTGAAACCAAAACCTGCAGATGTTTAGCCCTAGGAGGTGAGAGGGGGAGACTGGGAGGGCTGGCTGGTCTGGTAGAGGCCCAACAGGTGCTACTACATCAGGATAATGACCCTCAGCTTTGACTGCAGACTCCTTGAAATCCTGCAGACGGAGAGGGAGGGACTTAACGCCACATACTGTAACAATGATACTCAGACCTCCACTCCTATACAATATGTGACAGAACTAGTCAGCATGTACTCAGCATGTTAGCCTACATGTACACGTTGCTAAGAGCTCAACTAAAGACGGTGTTATAGGGGTTCAGTCTATTACTGTAAGCTGCTGAGATGTCTGGTTGACGTGCTTTGCTAATTGTTAGCCTACAATACGTTACCATTTGTTGCGTTCCTTACAGAATCTGCAGACATGTTATTCGGTTATAGAATAACAATCAGTTTATTTGCTTTGACATGCATGAACATGAACACCGACCATTTCCATTTTCTACCAATAACTAAACACACAAAAGTCTTAAGCTAGGGACACACCAAGCCGACATCAGAGAACTAGCGGCGTGTTGAGTCGCCTTTGTGTTGGCCAAAAATTTGCACCCGAACACACCGCAAAGACTACAGCTGCCAGTTAACATGCATGTTCTGCACCTGCTCAAGAGGAAATAACTTTCCACAAAAAGGGAAACCGAGGAATGCGGATTTACAAGCCGTTGTTATGATACGTACATGAAACAAAACAGTGTTTGCCGTCGTTTTAAACGAGAAGAGCCTTCCGTGTTTTTCCTCTTGACTTTACTCGTTGGCTTGCTTTCCTCACATCCGTTTCTCTTCTCGTGTACTGATTTGTTTAAGCTGATCCACCAATCAGAGTAATTTTTCTCACCGACGAGCTCCGCCGCTGATTCAACATGCTGAATCGGCCAAAAAAGCTCCAACACGGGCAGACGAGAGCCGACTGTCCGGTATACACAGAAAAAACTAGGCCCCAAACTGTCTGCCGACCGGCGGGCCGTCAACTTGGTGTGTCAGGGCCTTTAGGAGCGTGACAAACAGAATGTTAAGCTCTACAGCGGTGAAAAAACCTTTGCACTTCTTGGGTCAAACACCTGATAATATCAGTGACTTTATTTAGACCTTACTGAGCCCAAGATATTAACACAGCGACACCCAATGTATACACCGAGAATAATAATAAAATTTCTGATCGTTCTAACACCATATTTGACTCTTACAGATCGATTTATGCTTCTGCGAGACACATAAATTGTATGTACAAGTATATGAGAAACAGTATTGCCTCTAAACTACCTATGTGCAGCCCTGAGAAGCGTGTTTTATATATAGCATTACTAAACTGTTTACTGATTTAGATCTTTGAATCTCATGATTGATGACCAGTTTCCCTAAATGTTTGACTTTGTGTTCTGATGGAAAATAATACATTTGCTACAGACTTTCATCAAATGTTTACAGAATACTTAAACAAGCAAATAACAGCAAACATTATACATGGAAATTAAAACAGTAAAGTCAAGAAAGCTATATTATATTGTTTTTTCAACAATTTAAAAAGATGCAGCTGTTTACCTTTGGCTCGTACCTCGACATAGTAAGAGGCCACTTTGTCTATCAGGTGTTATCTTTCTTTGCAATCCTGTTTCAGAGTAAACTTATCTTCTTTATCAGTTTTATCTCGCCTTGGGTTTCCTTTCAGTTTGCCTTCTGAATACCGACTGCCAAAGCAGCTCAATTAAAAATACCCGCAGCCTTGACACAAACTTTCTTTTCACGTGAACTTTATCCCATTTTTTGGTTGACCTGTGGTCAGTGTGTCCTTTGACGGTAGAAGTCGACGTTAGGGGTGACGTTTTTTCCCCCGTGCCAGAGCCCCTTTTTTTAATCAGGTGTCACCATGTTCATAGAACCGTTTACAGTACTTGCCAACTATTGTTGCACCAAGTCTTCCCCCCCTGAAAGTGGGACGAGGAGGTCCCTCACCAGGGTGCAGAGAACATCTAATTGAGCCCACGGGGAGAAAATGCAGACAACAAACACCCATACCGCCTTGTTTTTCAGCCCTTTGATTGGATTTATCCAGGTGGCTATTAACAGTAGGTTAATGTATATAAAAGCAGTCCAAAGGTAAAATAACACTCCTTCTGTCCTCTTCTGTCCCATTTAAACCACCCCACTGTCTGCAATAATGTAGGTTGTTGAGAATATTGGTATCAGGCATTATGAGACTATTTTTATATTATATATTTATGAATCGAGATGGAAAGTTAATTTCTGGAAACGGCACCTGGCAAAGCAAGCTCACCACTTTTAGTAGCTGTGATTGTTTATAAGAGTTTTTTTCCTCAGAAGATTAAGTTCCAATGTTTGTTAAAGATTTAGATTGAAAGTTCGTTCTTACAACGTCTCCTCATTTAACAATTCGTATGATATCTTAAGAAAAAATATTCCTTAGTTTTTGTGCATTTTCCTGCGAATGTCCAGCGACATGTGATGCACGTGTCAATTTCCGCTCCAGTCTTTTCAAAATAAACTTCCGTCTTCAGAGAAAACCTCTTACTGTCCAACTAGAAGGGTTTAGGAAACAAAACTACTTAGTTAGGTTTAGGAAAAGATCGACTTGTTTAGGTTTAGCAAAAGATTGACTTAGTTAGGGTTAGGAAATGATCGTGGTTTGGGCTTGGAAAAAGAAGTTGGTAAAGCAATCTGACGAAAAAGTCCATTATCTGTTCTGGTGCTTTCAATCATATCACACAATCTTCCTCAAATTTTGGAGCTATACATTATATTTCTTATTTCAAAACTACTCCCGCACTACAAAACTATCCCTTTCACTATTTTTAAAAATGAATAAATCTAATGTTTGATATGGAATTAACTGAGATTAGATTGAATGTGAAGTTGTAGCATCACTACATCTGTATTAATATCCTGCCATTGGGATTATAATCCTGCTGACAGCCATGTGTGATGTGACAGACTAGAGTTTCTAGTTGGACAGTAAAGTGTCTGGGCTTCTGTATATGTGAAGCTTCAGCAGAGGTTATCGAGGCAAATCCAGTTGATGCTGAATCCCTCTAATCATCTGATGGATCCAGGGGGATGGTGGGGAGATTATTGTGAGTCCCTCTCAGCTCGGGGTGCTGACAGCAGGGTGTGGGAGTTGGCCCCTGTCCTCGGATGACTAACGGAGGCCTCATCTATGCTCACAGAGAGGAACCAGGACTTTGTTTTGGCTAGCTGCCGGTATCTGGTTGGCTGCTGAGCCTTATGGGGTCACTATCACCTGATGATGACCTGGTGTGGTCTGTTCAAGTGGTCACAGTCACCTCTCTAGACTGGGAGGACGCACACATTGTGGCTCTTTTGTCACACATAACTTTTTTATATTTTCATCACTTGTACATTTACTGTTGGTCGCTTTGAAAAGGTAATGTGTTACTTAAGTGAAGTTGTTTGTGACATAAGGCTCCAGCTTTATTGTGTGTTACATAGGGTGGCCCTTTGAGCCGTAGTGCTGTCAGTGTTATACAAAGACTAGGTAACCAATAACTGTCAAGATCCCACTTTTAAATTAAGAAATCCTCAAGAAGTGTCTCCATATTTGGTCCAAATGTAATGGTGATTTGATTCCACTTCCTTTATAACATAATACTGTCTTTGTTGATGAATTTGTCTTCATCATCTTCACGTCATCATCTTGTTGTATAAGGGTTTGTTTTGACCTTCCCCGCTCCTGTGTCCTATCTTGTTTTATCATCCCAGATCAGATTAGACGTTAGATGAGCCTGGCCTTAGTAAGTGTGTATGTGGGTACTTACAGAGGTTAATCAGAGTGTATGGTCTTGTTTTGGCATGTTCAGGGTAACAGATGAGGGTCTTGCTGTCTTTGCTTTTGCTTGATGGATGGATGTTTCTATTACACACACACCACTCTTTCATGTATTGTTTTTACTGCAGGTGTAAACTGAAAACAGTGAGTGCATGTAGAGTATGTTTCCCACTATATATCTTGTCTCATCCGTCTGCTCTCATCTCATGTTTGTTAAGATGGAGTAATGTTGGATTTAGAGCTGGGCGGTAATTCAATATGATAATTTATCGTCTTTCAACTAAATTGTATCATGATGAAATTGTATATCGAGATATCGTGATACACAATTACGTTGTCTAAATTGATAATAACAAGCACATACTAACTGTAATTTCTTAGAAAATCTGATCAAACTCAGTTAAATCAAAGTATTGTCTTAATCTGATTACTCTGTAGTTATATGCATGCGTTTAAACCTAGTCAGTGCATAGGTGGAAATATTATTTTTTTCTGTATAATTTCACTTGAAACGATTACGTTCATTTTAAGTTCTTGATTAAATGAGAAAATATTCTGTACTTTTTTATTTGTCAAGTATTTAATTCACACATCAGTATACTAAAATAGGTTTTTACCATGTGGTTACTTCATATAGACTATTTATTAAAGCTGTCAATCGATTAAAGTATTTAAATGTGATTAATCGCATGATGGTCCATAGTTAATCACGATTAATCGCACATTCTTTTTATCTGTTCAAAATGTACCTTAAAGGGAGATTTGTCAAATATTTAATACTCTTATCAACATGGGAGTGGACAAATATGCTTGCTTTATGCAAATGTATGTATATATTTATTATTGGAAATCAATTAACACAAAACAATGACAAATATTGTCCAGAAACCCTCACAGGTACTGCATTTAGCATAAAAAGTATGCTCAAATCGTAACATGGTGTGTCAGAGGTGTGTCAGTGTGCTGCCTCGACTATGATTTGACCCAAACTGTATGAGATTATCATAAAGTGGGCATGTCTGTAAAGGGGAGACTCGTGGGTACCCATAGAACCCATTTTCATTCACATATCTGGAGGTCAGAGATTAAGGGACCCCTTTGAAAATGGCTATGCCAGTTTTTCCTCGCCAAAATTTAGCCTAAGTTTGGAGCGTTATTTAGCCTCCTTTGCGACAAGCTAGTCTGACATGGTTGGTACCAATGGATTCATTAGATTTTCTTCATAGTTTCATATAACACCAGTATCTTCACTCTAGATTTAACTCTGAGCCGGCTGCAACCTAAAAATCACAAGTGACGTTAAAACGAATTTTGCATTAACGTGGTATTATCGTGTTAACTTTGATAGGCCTACTATTTATTTATTGAACTACCAGAAAACATGCTATATATTGTGATGGTTATCGTTATCGAGATAGATGATTTTGGCCATATCGCCCAGCCCAGGTTGGATTCATTTTCAGTGTGAGGTGGCGCATGTTTTTTAGTTTGTGTTTGTAAGGAACTGCATAGTTGATAGTGTGTATGTTATATTCATGGTTAAGCCCAAATAAAGGGTTCTGGATCTCACATCATTTCAGCCTGACCCAAAAACAAAACAAGTGTTAAATGATTGCCTTTAATTTTGTTCAGTTCTGATACTGATTACTTGTGATTTTAAGACTTCATCTTTCATACACTTTTTTATTTTTAGAGGTGAATTAAGGGGGATTCTTTGTATTTCCTGGACCCAAAGCGGTGCAGAACATGCGAGTGATCCAAATGATAATTATATTTGCTGCAATGATCACAAAACATGTAATTCAGCCACTAGACACTGGTTACCAGTTTAGTTAGTTGATCCGTCTGTTGTTGCCTGCCTCAGTGACTTTGATAACAGGGTGTCACGACACACCTTGTTTATCCAGGAGTTTTCAGACTCCGCATCACCTCTCATACCGGCGGTACCTGTCCTGCCACAGTGAAATGCCACAGGAGAATGACCGGACCGCCCATCACGGCAGTGTGATCTCACATATCTGTCAGTGTGTGTGTGGTTGTGGCTTTGTTTTGTACTGAAAAGACACTTGTTCTGTTGACATTACTGTTTTCCCTCCCAACACGTTGCCGCTGACCTTGACAAGGCAGGCGGTTTGTGTTGCTAAATGCGGCGCTTTCACTGCCGTCATTGTAATTGTTCACCGACATTGTTCGTCATCACTGTCATTATAACCCGAACACAGGGGGAGAAGACTTTGATTTGTGTTGTGTGCGTGGGTGTTGGTGTGAGAGAGTCAGAGCCAATCCTCAAATCATTGTTTTTATTGTTCAGCTACAGAACATACAGTGAAATTTCCCAGATAGCAACGGGGCCCGAGGATGGCGATGTCTGTCTGTGCAACACTTTGGTCCAGATTAAGATATTTCCCTGAGGACTATTTATTTGTAGACATTTAAGTGACCCGTAGCGCCACTTACAGGTCAAAGTTTCCCCTTGAGTAACGCGCTTCAGTCCATGACAGGATATCTTGAATACAAACAACCAGACTTGGCCAGGACCCCGTGTTGGATCTGGGCCACTCCCAAAACCACGTTGATGACATTTTAAAATTGTGGATGGTTTTTAACAGAGGGTGCACTTTACAAGAAAAGCTGCCAAGACTAACAACTCATACAACTATGCAAACTTGCAGGAAGTGAAACATGTAGAAAACCTTTTCAGGACACACATTACAGTGGAAAATGTGCACACAACATCTATTGCATGTCTGTCCATCCAAGGAGAGGGATCCCTCCTCAGTTGCTCAAGGTTTCTTCCATTTTTAACCCATTAAAGGTTGTTTTGAGGAGAGTTTTTCTTTATCAAAAGTGAGGGTGAGAGGACAGATGTCATATGCTGTACAGTAGGGATGCACCGATCCGACTATTTCAGTCCTGATACAGATATTGATACCTGGTCGCTGGGTATCGTCCGATACCGAGTACCGATCCGATACCAGTGTTTAATTAATAAGCTGTATGCCTAACTGTGCAGAAGTGACTGGGATCATTTTTTATGTGTAAGGAAACATCAGGCTTAACTTAAACATTACTTTCTTAACAAAATATACATTTACTGAATTGTTATTTATTATTAAAATAATAAATTTTGCACCAGAAACTTGGTAAAAAATCCTCAAAATTAACAGAAATTTCAAGTTTTCAAATGTAAACCTTTTTAATGCAGCAACAAATTGGTCAAAACTTAAAACAGGAATTAAAATTCCAGTATATACTGTATATAGTTTATACATATAGAATAGAATAGATCTGCCCCATTGTCACTGATACCCGATCCAGCTATTTGAGTCAGTATCGGCCCGATATCCAATATCGGTATCGGTGCATCGCTACTGTACCGATTGTAAAGCATCTTGAGGCAAATTTGTGATATTTTGCTATATAAATAAACTTTATTTGACTGGGCCAGTGAGGGATAGTGTGCTGCTGACTTTCCTCACATGACCTTTTGCATAACCCACTACGGTACATCCCATGACTGTTTGTTGCATTAGAGAGGACATCCTGGGACCTCATATGAGACACACATGCACAAACACAAGATGCTTCTCCAACTGAGCCATAACGGATGCATTGATGGTCATTCTCTCACATCAGTGTATCCCATGACCCGCACTAACTGACCAAAGACACGACTTGCTTTGGACTGCTCTCTACTTGAAGTGCTCTTTCACTATTATACTACTATTATAAACATGGCAGTTTAGTCGGTAACAAGCCGGAGACAATCTGGCTCTTCTTGCTGCTACACTACGAGTGTGCTCTGAGTGTGAATGAAGCTTGTAAATGTGGTGGTGGGAGAGTGGGCGCCGGCTCCTGTGGAGAGTTGGCCGAGCAGCCTGTTTTGGTATAAACACAATTCTGTCATCCAAATTTTCCACCTGCAAACACAGCTGCTGTGTGATTGTTAGACGGCAGCTTTCACTTCCTTCACAACATATCAGATCCCGTCTGTAATCCTTTCCCCTTCGACTCTTCAGAGTAATTAATGTCAGCGGACAGGATTTGTTGAGTTGCCTGTGTTCACCGGTGTCCGACTGGTTTTGAGGGATGTTGCTGCCATCTTGTGGAGTTTTTTTTTGTTGCTTAGTTACCACACAAACTTTCATAAGCACTGCTCAGCAGATATGAGTCACGTTGTCCTTCCACATGGCTTCCACAATACTGTCAAAAGTGAAAGAAAGCATTCCAACATCAGCACCGAATGGGAGCTGAAATATGGAGATCTTAATAATAATTTCCTTTTAAAGGGCCAGTGTGTAACATTTAGGGGGATCTATTAGCAGAAATTGAATATAATATTAATAAGTATGTTTTCTTTAGTGTATAATCACCTGAAAATGTGAATCATTGTGTTTTCATTATCTTGGAATGAGAGGTTTCTATCTACATACGGAGCGGGTCTTCTTCACAGAGCCGGCCGCCATGTTTCTACAGTAGCCCAGAACAGACAAACCAAATACTAACAATACAAGACACCGTTCTCCTACACGCTTGGCACACGGGAGAGGTTTCAGTTGGTTGCAATCTGCAATTTCACCACTAGATGCCGCCAGATCTTACATACTGCACCTTTAAGAATTCCTTCGACCACTTCTTTAACTAAATTTAAACCAATGCCTTTAACTTAAAGATATTAGATTATTAGAGATGCATATATTTAAGGCTGCAACTAACGATTATTTTCATTGTAGATTAATCTGTTGATTATTTTCTTGATTAATCGATTCATTGTTTGGTCTATAAAATATCAGTAAATTGGGGAAAATGACAATCAGTGTTTCCCAAAGCCCACGGTGTCGTCAAATTTCTTGTTTTGTTCAAAACTCAAAGATATTCAGTAAATAAACCAGAAAATATTCACATTTTTAAGAAGCTGAAATCAGATTTTTGACATTTTTTCTTTAAAAATGACTCAAACCGATTTATCGATTATCAAAATAGTTGCCGATTAATTTAATAGCTGACTGCTAATCAATTAATCGTTGCAGCTCTACATATGTTAGCATACCATTGTGTCAGCTGATATTACTATATTTATCACTTTATTCACTTTACAGTGGTCTTTAAAAAAACTACCTGAAGATAAACATGTTTTAAAGCTTAAACACTTTTTCTAGACTGTTAACAAAAATGCATATTGGCATTGGAATCAGGTAGGAAAATATGAGTTCATATTTGTCAGGTGGTCGCTGCATCCATGCATTTTATTGTGGTATTGGTTATATCTTAACCATCCAGTATCATTACCGTATTTAAAATATTGTATTTATGCTCTGCCACATCCATTGTAACCTTCCTCTTCCTTGTCTTCTTTCTCACCGCCTCCCTCTGTAGGTGATCACCTGCTTCGGCCTTTCTGTGCTGTCTTGCCGCTACGTGGGCTTTGCTGTGGTGGCCCTGCTGGTGGAGGTGAACTCTGTGTTCCTCCACCTCAGGCAAACGCTGCTTTTGGCCAACTGTGCCAAAGGCACGCTGTACCGGGTCAACAGCATCATCAACCTGGGCACATATGTGGTGTTCCGTATCAACACGCTGGCCTGGATGACCCGCTGGCTGGTGCTCAACAGAGACAACGTGCCCCTCCTTTCCTACACGCTGGGCAGCGTGGGCATGGCCATCATGACCGTCATGAATATTATTCTGTTTTGTCGGCTACTCAGGAGCGACTTTTTGAAGAACAGCACCCGGGAGACCAAGAAAGAGAAGGAGATGTAAAGAGGAGGAGAGGAAGGGACACAAGAAGGATTTTAATTCACACACACACACACACACACACACACACACACTCCTTACTGTATGTTAACACCCTGTGGCTGAGATGTGGTACTGTTTTGCTTGTAAAATACTCAGAGCTGCAGAGATCTTTTCTATCTCTCATACTGTACAGGTACCTGCGTACAAGTTGTATTCAACACAGATCACACACAGCCATTATGTTAAGAGCTACATTTAGTTGTAGTTTTAACTTTAGGCTTGTGGTGTGTCTGGTCCAATCATCCTTACGTGCTCACTAATGGTAGATGGAGGATTATTCATAAGAACAATGTAACGCCTTTTAAAATAACACCAAACGCCTTATTTCCCACCGGGTGTTTCAGCTAAATCTGTTCTAAAATATAGCTTACGGTATACACACTGTTCATGAAACAAACCCACCAGCATTCGTATATATTTCCATGGGAAACGAGTGCAAATATCTTAAGAATAACCTTTTATTCATATGTATTATATTATACTGTTGGGGGTTATTTAAATCTCTCGTAACGTTCATCTACCACTGAGTCAAAAACCTTCTTGTTGTTTAACGCTAGCACTGCAGAGGTGAATATATCGTTTTTATAAATAAATCTCCTCAACTAAAAAACGCCTGCTACCTCAGAGAGCTTGTAACAGTTCTTCGCCTCACTCTTACACAAGCTTTGCTGTCACTGTTTGGCAGGTTCTTGAGAAGAAAAACGTGAATATAAAATGTATAATTGTCTGTAGGGTCATCCGGTAAATACCAATCCTTCCTTAAGGAGAGAATAGGGTGATGGTGAATAAACTTTGAAGTGGCATGTAAATAAAACAGATCAGATTTGATGACACAACACAGAACAGCTCGATATTTTCTAGCAAACAATTGTGGCCATTTCATGCTTTGCCAAATTGTATTAAAATATCTAGGATAAAGGATTTATAAATCATGAACAAAGCAGCGATAAATCAGTAGCATAGCAGGTAGGGCTGCACGATTATGGCCAAAATGATAATCACGATTATTTTTGATCAATATTGATATCACGATTATTTATCACGGTTATTCATTGATTTTAGCGACAACAGATTTTATTGCACTTTCACATAAAAATAAACAGAGCACTGTTTTCCCTTCCACGAGGTGCTACATCCCTGTTAATGTACAAATTAGGGCTGCACGATGTTGGAAAAAACTGACACAGCTATATATATGGCAATATGAAAAAAATACAGGAATATTCACCCTTTTGTAAGCTACATTTTAAAGTTAAATGCTTCAATCTGGTGCACTTAGAGAGCAAAATAAGCAACATTAAGAGCTAGATAAACAATTAATTTAATCATAAACACATTGGTTGTGTAGATAATATCTATACCCAAAAGTGAAGCCAAAACATCTCGATCATCGGCTAGTGGCTGTTAGTTTAGGAAGCGCTGGATTTGAGATGCTGCTGAGTTTTCTATGAGAAGAACACACATTTTAAAACGTCAATATCACAGGCGATCATGTTCAATTAATTGTGGGAAGCCAAAATTGCGAACGCGATTAATATTCGATTAATTGTGCAGCCCTAATAGCAGACTTTACATTCATTATAAATATATACAGTAGATCAATAATCCTTAAAACAGCTTGAACAGATTCTGATTTGATTGGCTCACGGATCCATTACAAGCCGTCACCAATGACATCAGAGTCCAGCAGCAGTCAGTGACGGAGGTTGTCAGACAACTCAACTGGCTGCTGTATATTGTAATGTTTTAAAATAACAGGAAAACAAAACAAGCTAAATGCCGATAGATGGTGCTGCAGAACAAACTGTTTTCATGGTTCGCATGTTATCCTTTAGTGGTGCGTGATGGTTTACAGTCCGCAGTAGGAGCTTTCAGACAGGCAGAAGTTGTTATTCCTCATTTGGCCTTTGGAGGACAGCACACTCCTCAACATCACCTCCGTGATCTCAACACAGACACCAGAGATGACTTTATTTTGTAACATCTTGATGTTAGATCTGTGCCTTTAATTTGCACGGAGAGAAATCCCTAAGGTCGGTGTCGGAACAAACAGGTCTGAGATCTGTGAATACAGCAGATTGTTATACACAGTGGTGCTACAAGGCTGCCTACTCGTACCAATCACATCACAGCATTACAGCCCTTACATGGCATGGAAATATCTGATGCCATTTAAGTTTTGCTTTTTTGTGTAGAATCATCGTTTGAGGGGTTAAATTGTGTATATTTGTAATTTATTTGTACTAAAAAGAAGTTGTGGATATGAAGTGTAAGTCGTATTGCGGGACATTGTGCCACTTTGGGTCTTATATTTACATTAATGTCTACAAGGGGGAAGCTCATAGTCTACTCGGCTTGAAATGTTCAAGCCCTAAAACCAGGCTTTCCAACCACATTACAAACACAGTGAACAGACACAAACATACTGTACTCGGTTGCAGTTGGAAGAAAACCTTCAAACACAAATTGTACTTTTAAATGCAGCTGATTAAATGACACAAACACAGCCCATAAATTGAACTCTTTGTCCACGTTAAAATCAAGACATCGCTGCACTAAAGAAACGGCACTGTTTGGGAGGTTAAGTTTGGATTATCATCGTTGTCGTGGCTAATTCCCAGATTTAAATATCAAGAGAAACTCCCTTTTTAAATTTTTATTGTGAATGTATTTTTTATTTTCAATTCTTCTAATGTTTAGGGCAGCTTAACTTTGTGGTTGTAGTGAAGACAACTGGTGATGATTGAAGTTCTTTCTAACAAACAAGCTTGTATTTGTGAATGTGTTTTATCAGGCTGTAACTTTATTGGAATTGTGGTGATTGGTGAAATATTGTCTATTGTTAACTATGAAAAAATTAAATTCATAACAACAGTGAAGACTTTTGACACTTCGCAGCATGTCAAAGACTTAAAAAAAAAACCTTCATCCTTCATTAAGGGGACAAATCATGGAACACTGAAGCAACCGAGACCAACTGAGGTCATGAAAGCAAAATCATCGGCTTTATCGGAGCATCAAACTGTCACGCCTCACAGAATTATGCCTTTAAGTGTAAATATACTGTTTTATTTTTTCATGTTTTGGCTGATTTGTTTGTAATTAAAACTCCAATTTTTATGTTTATATATTAACATTATTTGTTTAACGTGAAAATAAAAATCAAAGTAACAAATGTGTTTTTCTTATACTGACTCAGATGGTTTTTACTAATGGCAGATTCTGGGATTAGTATGTTAATAATAATAATTAATAATTCAGAAACATCTTGTAGTGTACTGTTTAGCTGTGAGATAAGAAAGTTTGTGACCCGGCAGCCATGTTGAGATCCGTTGAAAGTCTCCCGTCACAGGCTGGATTTTTTAAAACCTGAAAACAGAGCCATGATGAGGTGCAGAAGTCTAGTTATCGCTCAGAACACTTGAATTACAATATGCTGAAAGGTTATTATGACATTTTTGCCCAATGATGCCAAAAATATTCTGCTCACTGCAGGTTTAAGTGGTTGTTTAATCCCATTTTAAAAGTTTGTATTGAATAAATTTAACTATATAATACAACTTTTTTTCTTGTAAAGTTATGACTGTATTCTCGTAATATTACGACTTTTTTCTTGTAAAGTTATGACTTTATTCTCATATTACGCCTTTTTTTCTCATAAAGTTATGAATTTATTCTCATATTACGACTTTTTTCTTGAAATAGTATGACTTTATTTTCATTAAATTGTGACTTTTTTCTCGTAATATTACGACTTTTTTCTTGTAAAGTTATGACTTTATTCTCATATTACGACTTTTTTTCTCATAAAGTTATGAATTTATTCTCATAATATTACGACTTTTTTCTTGAAATAGTATGACCTTATTTTCATTAAATTGCGACTTTTTTCTTGTAATATTACGACTTTTTTCTTGTAAAGTTATGACTTTTTTCTCATTAAATTACGACTTTTTTCTCGTAATATTATGATTTTATTCTCTAAATCTCTTTGTTATTTTTTTCCCCTCAATGTGGCCCTGATATTCCGTCGTATAGACCTACTTTCCCCCCACTACATCTCCTGTGTAACAGCAGAACTCCTGAGACGTCCCCAGGAGGTCCGCGGCCCGCAGGTTGAGCACCACTGCAGCAGGCTGGGTTGTCTCTGTCCATGAAGCAGAAATCACACCTCACTTTGTATATAGAGTCCCAAAATAAACAATTGACTAAAATATCTGCTTTCCAGTCACATTTCTTTAATATTATCATGTATTTATTTATCCCAGTGAGTCATTATACAGTATATCGTGTTTTCCTTTGTACTCCCTCTCTCTCTCTCTCTTTGTATGGGTCCTCAGAGAGACGTACAGCTGATCCGTCCTGCTCATCCAATCAGCTGCTCTGTACGATGATCTCGCGTGTTTCTGCTCTCGGCGGCTTGTTTTCATCCTCTCAGCCTCTCAGTCTTCACTCACAGCAGCTTGATGTGTCAGCAGCCTGGTGGGCGACGAGGAGGAGGAGGAAGAAGAAGAAGAAGAGGAAGACTGGTGCGCATGTTGTTGAAAAATGGACTGCGCACTTTTCACATATCGACGCATTTAACAGCATCCTCCTCTTCCTCCTCCTGATAAAGATGCTCCATGTTGTTGCTGCAGCGACCAGCAGGACCTTGGTGCCATGCATCGTGGTGCTTTTGCATTTTTACTCAGCTGTCCAGCCTCTTCGTCCTCTAAAGGATTTGGACCAGCAGCAGCATCGCAGGCCAGCATGCAAGCATCCCAGGACGTTTTTATAACGAATCATATTTAGTAGATTTTTGGCACATTAAAAGGTAAGCAGATGCATGCATCCACTTAAGATCTAATGGAAATGCTTTATTATTATTAATTAAAAACTGTAAGTGCATGTTTTCTCCCCATTTCTGCTGATCTCTCTGGTCATCAATACCTTATTTATAGCTCCCACATGACCTCAATAGAGAACTTGCACTCATCTCTCTGTGTGGCTGACATAAGCAATGTTCCCAGTATATGGAGAAATGACATTTAACAGCTTTACAGTGTAATATGAAGTTGGAAAAAGGTATAGTCTCTCTAGTCTCTACACTGTTAAGAATTTCCCAGTAAAATAACAGTAAAGAGCTGGCAGCAGGGTTGCCTTTATGTTACTGTAAAATTAACATTATTATACTGTCGCTGAAATTTTACAGCTTTGTACTGTTAATAAAAAATACAGTTTGAACTGTTTTTGTTTTTATTAATTTCACAGTATTTTACAGTTAATTTACTGTTTAAAGAAATATTATATAGCTTTTTTTCACCTTTCTTTTACATTATCTTACTGATTTGTTTTAATGCACTATTTAGGTTGTATTTTTTACATACATTTTAATAAACATTATTTTTTGCCTAGATGAATAGACTTAGCAGGTTACAGACAGAGGAATAGTCACACTAAATACAATTAAAGGCACTTGTTAGGAAAATGGCTATAAAAGACTTGTTGACACTTTTCTCCAAAATGTCTGTCTATAGCTGCTACAAGCACAGAATGCAAACCAGAACAACATGTGAGTGAAAAACAGAGCTAATTCACTGATTTTACAATCATGTACAATGTACAAGCCTCACATGTGCAGATCAGGTCCCAGAATTAAAGAAATACTGCATGAAACTGTTACTGATGATACTTTAGACAGCTGATCAGCAGTAAAGTGCTGTTTTTTAAGAATGCATTATAGTTCAGTTAAAAAACGGCCTATGTACGTAATTTAACAGGTTTGCTTTTGTATTAACAGTAAAGCACTGATTTTTAGCAATAACAGGTTAATACTGTTGAAATCCTGCTGTAAATTAACAGCAAATTGTTTACAGTGTAGATCAGGGGTGGGCCAAACTAATTCTGTCAGTCGTGACCTTTTATCACAAGATTAAATATTTAGTAAGTAAGTTAACATTTAACTTAACATCAACACTTAAATTTCCTTCTTTCGTTGCATGCAGCTTTGTAGAAAAGTCCTTGCTGCTTTTGTAGCTTAACTAGAAATCCCTCGGCTGTCCTCGCCTAAAATTGTGTGGTTTGTCTGAGACCAGGCAGAGCCATCACGAGGGCGGCTTCTGGCCCCCGTGCCGTATAATGCCCAGGTCTGCTCTAGATGCTGTTTGATCCTCCTGATGTCCTTCTCCTCCTTCTGTCCTCCTCCAGACTCGGCCATGGGTGATGAGGGCAGCCTGTCTCGGCAGATTGGGAGTGTGGAGAGGAGCGTGGTGTTCCTCAGGCAGGAGCACCTCACTTTACTCCACGGCCTCCACCTGGAGATCCTCTCCCTGCAGAAACGATGCTCAGGTGAGGGACACACTGCTGCTGCTGCTGCTGATGATGATGATGATGATGATGTTCCTGTGTGTGTGTGTGTGCATGAGGGAACTTTTATGTGACCCCAAATATTAATTGACACTCCAACACCCTTGAGTTAGAGGAAGGTACTTAAATATGACTTGTTTACTATATTCCTCTGTACGATAAGGGTTTATGCTACAGCCTATATATGTCACTAAAGAATTTTAAAGTCGTTTATTAATGCTTTATAAATAGATAAACTGTAAGGATACTGATTTATCACCTATAGGGCTGCAACTAACCATTGTCTTCTAATTATAATTTTAATTTTGTCTAAAAAATCCCCACAATTGATGTTAAAACTGCTTGTATTGATCAAGCAACAGTCCAAAACCCAATACATATATTCAATTTACTATCATATATCATGTATATCATATCATATTGAGAACCAGACAGAACCAGATCTTGTTTGGCACCTTTGTTTGAAATTCTGTGCCGATAATTGACTAATAATTTCAGCACTAATGAGCTGCACATTTAAGTGAAGGATCCTTTGGTGTCTTTGTTGTGCTGCTATATAATCTCTTTGAGCCTCAGAGAGAAGATTTAAAGAGATTTTTAATTAGAGGCTTGATGTAATATTGGGAAGAAGACAGCTACTTGCGCATTTTAAATTAGGTTTTTTACACTTTATGATAATCCATCGCGCCGCAGCACCCAGATGTGATTCTATCCAGGTAGAGCCTTCATTTGATGGGACCACATGATCCATATTTAATTTTGGAAAGAACATAAGCTATTGTTGTGACTCTGTGTTCGGTTACAATTGGCAGTTATTACGTAGTAGAGAAACTAAATCTCTGCATGTGCATACAGACCTCATTGTTCATGTGTTGTGTGTGTGTGTGTGTGTGTGTGTGTGTGTGTGTGTGTGTGTGTGTGTGTGTGTGTGTGTACACCATCAATCAATGCCACACAATGACTACACGGTGATGTCATGCTACGATTCCTGTAGATTGCATCATTTCCTGTTTCGAGCCTAATGGATGTTTTCCATTTAATCAAGCAAGCAACACACACACACACACACACACACACACACACACACACACACACACACACACACATTTATACTTCTATAATTGTGAGGGTTTTCTATTTAATTTCATTAATTCCCTGGATGCTTCCCTTATCCTTTCACTATAGTGAATATGAATATATTTAACCTTGTAGGGGGGGGCAGCTCTGTGTCCTCAGAGTCGAGGAGAATCCCCTTATGTGATTGAATACACGCACACACACACACACACACACATTTAATTGTCACACACACAATACATCCTCAGAGAGATACATTCAAACATATCCATCGTGGTTAATCCATAGATCCCATATCTTTAGTAATCCATATGAATGGGATTGTGGTGTGTGTGTGTGTGTGTGTGTGTGTGTGTGTGTGTGTGTTTGTGTATGTGTGTGCGTGTCGATGTGTGTGTGTGTGTGTGTGTGTGTGTTTGTGTGTGTGTGTGTGTGTGTGAGAAAGAAAGAGATGTATGGGGTGAGCTGGCTCAGAGCCAATGTGACCAGTTGTGTAGAGAAAACAACCCCCTCCATCACTTTGTACTGTAGCTCTGCTGCACGATCACATCTGGTCAATAAAGCTGTGCTTGGTGGTTAGAGTGTGTGTGTGTGTGTGTGTGTGTGTGTGTGAGTGAGACTGAAACCAACAACACTGTGAACACAAAGGGCGGTCCAACTGGTACTGTTACAGATTGTTTATCATTTTTAATCCATGTGGAGTTAAAGTTGAATGTTTATGTGACAATTTGTGGCCAAACCTTCAGAAACACAATAGTTTTCATTATAAAAAATAATTGAATCAATAAAGAAGTCTCCCCAGAGAGTTTAATTTCATTTTTTTTTCAGTAGCAACAAACAAATAAAATATAAATCTTTGTCCTGCAGCCGCTGGAGTCATGAATCCAGTTTGTATATCTATGCAAGCTATAACACAGCCTTTCATGTATTCCTCAAAGGGTTTCGTGGGGTTGCATATACAGGGACATTATTTCATCACACTCACTAAAAACACACATATCTCTTTCTGCCGAGCATCTTTAAAGCTTCTTATGATGCTCTCATGCCAGAGGGAAAATCTGTTAAAAGGTTTTACAGGCAAGTGTCTGCTTTTTTTAAGGCAAAGTAAGATCAAATGGCCACCACGCACCCTTTCCTGTAGGCAAGGCAAGTTGATTTGTTTAGCACCTTTCAACAACAATGCAATTCAAAGAGCTGAAAGGTGTTAAAGCTAAAGGTTCTGTAATGTGAACTCTTGTTGTCCACTGCAATTTGAAATTTGTCCGTGGAGGAGGAGGGCGTCTTGCTGCTAACTGGCTTCAGCCTGGTCCAGGTTTTGCACTGAGCTTCAGGCAAAAGCTTGTGCTGTTGGTAGGCCGCACTGATTTATAAGTATCCAGGAGCCAGTGTCCATAATTTCTAGCAGAAAAAAACAAGGATATCAGCAAAAGATGTAGCTGCAAATCGTCTGCACTGTAGGAAAACAGGCTCCTTTTCACGCCATGTTTCCGCTAACATTTTGACAGCATGTATAACTTGCAGTCATTCTCTCAGTTTTTTTTTGGTGTTTTCTCAAAGAGTTCCACAGATATAAAACGAGGTGATGGTGAAGAGTCTGGAGGACGGCTGTGTGAGGCTAGGTGCTGATAGGCTAATGCAGTTTGAAGGTGTGATGGGTTGTTTGCTGCCAGCTCACTAATGTACAGCCTGGAAGGATACTGCAAGGTTGAGCTGACGATGTTGCCGTGCATATATCAGCTCTGCCTTTGTACTGCTGACCTCTTTGTATATTGTTCTAAACTCTCATTCCCATCACCATAAAGGCTCTTCTGTCTCCCCGAACAACGAGCTAAATCAATTTTTGTCTTCTTGTTTTTTTAAATTGGGGCTTATTCTCTGATATAACGTGTCTTTCAAGATATGTTTGCAACATTCAAGGTCGAGCCATGAAACAAAAACCTGTAGAGGTTGTATAGGAGATAAGCCAGACGTACATCACACACACTGGATGTTTCTGCAATGTGCTGAGCTCCTCGTTTTCATTGTTTCATGGAATAGTTCCCAGAGACGATTTCCTGCCGTTAAATTAACTTCGTGAGTGATTCTGGCAGCCGTGAATGAGGACAATGACTAGAAAACATGACCTCTCAAAGTCATATTTGGAAGTCAGTTCAGTACTTAAACAGCAATCAGCGAGTCTGTCTGTCTGGGACTGCCTCTCTGTTGTTTCTCTATCCTCCCTTCCTTCCTTACTATCTCTCTTCCCACCCTCTTCTTCTCCTCTGTCTACCTCTCTTCATGCCAGCTGCATGGGTGGGCGTGTTGTGCTGACTGCAGAGGGAAGCAGAAAGGGTGTGACAGGGAGAGTAAGAGGAGAAGAAAGGCAAACGACTAATAATAACATCTGCTGCTCTAGATTCTGCTTCATATTTTTAGTAAACATCTAAGTGAGTGATAGTAGAGAGTTACAGATTTAAAGCGAAGGCTTTCTCCTTTCTTCAAAATTCAACTAGTTTACGATTATGTCACCTATTTCTGGCAAAATGGTAAATTAAAATAGGACACAGCTACGCCACATTAATCTAAAAATGACACACACAGAGACATCACTGTGTTTGAGTGTGTACTGAAAGCTGAATGTAGAGATTTCCCTGCAGTCCGACATGACTGACGGGACAGACACGACCAGCAGTCCGACCCCCACATCCCCGTCAGAGACTCTAAGCTGACATAGTTTTTTTACCAGGGACAATCCAACCCTGCTAATAACCGAGCACTGTACCACACACCAGTCTGTTACATTATCTTCTCAAAAACATAAATGTAATGCACCGACATGAGATATAATCCATCCTGTATCTAAAAATGCCAGCGTGCCAGATATCATATCATGTAATGTTTGGATAATCCTATAATCATGTCGGTGGAGTATCAGCATTCAGCTCTATTACTGCTTCCTGCACTACTAAAGCAAAGTCCCACAATCATGTTTTATGATGTTTTATTGTGCAATCGAACATTGAGAGAAGAGAGCTTCTGACTGTCTGTTATCTGTTTTTTTATGGCACAAGACAAATGGATGCATCCACTAATGCAAGACATAAAGGTTGTGTACAGCGGGACTGGGAGTATAACAGTATTCAGGAGAAACACAAACTGCACAATACAGAAAGTCGGCCGCTTTACACAAATACGAAATAATAATAATAACTTTATTTATAGAGCACTTTTCATACATGAGATGTAGCTCAAAGTGCTTTACAAAAGAAAAGAAAAATGCAACACATTCAGACAGATAGGCAATAAAAATAGACAATAAGAGGACAGTAGATGATAAAATACATTAGTGAAATTAAAAACAGACCACTGACGATAATAAAAATTAGAGAATTAATAAAAAAAAAAAAGTTAAAAGACATAATAGTTAGGGCTGTCAAAGTTAATACGATAATAAAGCATTTAACACAAATTCGTTTTTGCCACTAATTTCTTTAATGCATTAATACAACTGGTGATTTTTATGTTGTAGCGGGCTCAGTTTTAAAGCTACATGATGCTGGTATCATATGAAACAATGGTACCAACCATGTCATACTAGCTTGTCGGGAAGGAAGCTAAATAACGCTCCAAACTTATGTTACATTTTGGCAAGGAAAAACTGTCATAGACATTTTCAAAGGCGTCCCTTGACCTCTGACCTCAAGATATGTGAATGAAAATGGGTTCTATGTGTACCCACGAGTCTCCCCTTTACAGATATGCCCACTTTATGATAATCACATGCAGTTTGGGGCAAGTCATAGTCAAGTCAGCACACTGACACACTGACAGCTGTTGTTGCCTGTTGGGCTGCAGTTTGTCATGTTATGATTTGAGCATATTTTTTATTCTAAATGCAGTACCTGTGAGGGTTTCTGGACAATATTTGTCATTGTTTTGTGTTGTTAATTTATTACAAATAATAAATATATACATACATTTGCATAAAGCAAGCATATTTTAATTGATTGGCAGTCCCTAATAATAATAAATTGAATAACATTAATTAGAAGCATAATTAAATAGGTTTTCAGCTCTCATTTAAAAATGTCCACAGAGCATCTTTTACACCGTTTGGTAGGGTATTCAACAATTTTGGAGCATTGTTAAAAAAAGCTGCGCTGCCTATTTTCTTCTGAGAGATCTGAGAGCCCGTGAAGGCTTATAAAACGACAGAGAGTCTGCACAGTATCACTTGAGAACATCTCTATTGATCGGTTCTCTATACAAAATCCTGTATCACCTTTATGATCCATCAGTCTGCAGAATGTTCCGATGTGAAACTGTAGCTTTGGGTTAAACTGTTGAAATCTGCCACAAAGCGATGTAAAGAGTTATTCAGCTACATCAGATGTTGGGATAAATGCAGCTCTGCTTACATCGGATCTTTACATTTGTAGCATTTTACTCAACTTTTTAAAGGTTCCTATGTGTCTGGTTTGCATTTCCTCTTGAAACAGACTGCACAGCCAGTAGTTTTTATTTAAGTGGATATTGATTTCAGTGAGGAATGCTAATAAAGCTAATATGTCTTATTGAGGTTGCACCAGTGGGAGTTTTTCCTCCGTTCTGAGACAAGTAATGTAGCAGGACATCAGTCTTTGATGTAAAGTTTCAGATTTAGCTTCATGAATTATGCATAGAGCTCACTGAAAGTGTGCTGGAAACTGCATCGAGCATCTGTTATGTTAACCAGCAGCAGCAGCAGCAGCAAACAGAAACTGTCAGCTTTAATAAGACATTTCAGCACCATTGAGCATCTGTATTTAAGCTCAACAATTAGGATTTCATGTGTGTTTTTTCATATGTCTCTTTAACGCTATGGTTTTATCTTTCTCTTGTGTTTTTCAGAGCTGACAAGTGATTTAAAGGTGAAGCCTCCAGGCAGAAGCCAAATAGGTATGTTAAAAACACATTTCCTCACACTTCCTCACCCACCTCCATCCTGGATCAGCTCTCCGGCTGCCCTTGAAATAGAAAGACAGACACATGTTTACACCTCCTTGAGCTTGTTTGTCTTCGCCGCACTCAACCTCAACCCCCAATCCACCACAACTCGACGCCAGCTCCCCTCTCTGCCTCCCTCTGTCCTTCCCGCCCTCCCATCCCCCAGGGGATGGATCCCTGTCAGCCGCACTCCTCCCTCTTATCACACTTTCCTCCTTATCTCTCTCTCCTCATTTACTCACCCCCAAGGTGTGGGGACGTCTCTGACAAACCATGACAGATCAAGGGTGCAAAGTGCATCTGTGTTTCCTTGTTTTTCTGTGTAAAAAAGAGTTGGTCGCAGCTGTATGGAGGTCGGACACAGCTGCAAAGACAGCATGCCTCAACATATTTGGCTCATAGCTGACATTTGCAGGACCGTCTGTGGTGTCTGGGTGCAGGGATGCAGAGATAGGCACCATTTTGTCACAGCGAATTAGAGACAGAGCAGGAGAAGACAAGTCAAAAGGCTGTGTAAATATAATGAGGGTGGGGGGGGGGAGTCGTGCTTGGCCGCATTACTCAGCCATTAGATCCCATCTCCTTTTCCAGGACAGGTTATCCCCCGATCCATCAATACGGCACGGGCCTCTGTTCTCCTCCCACCCTGACACATTGATCCATCCTCTTTCTCTTCTCCCTGCTCTCGGTGGGGGTGTCCACTTACAAGACTTTGCTGAGAACAAGAGAGACGTAGAGGCAGGAAAAAGGAGGGAGGAGGAGGCCGAAGGAGAGAGGTAATGAGAGGTAGCGAGGAGGGAGATTAAGGGGAAAAGACGAGGATGCGGTCAGCTGCAGACGTGGAAGAAGAGGAGGAGGAAGAGGAGGAGGAGGAGGAGGAGGAGGAGGAGGAGGAGGAGGAGGAGGAGGAGGAGGGGAGATGGGTATGGAAGATCACATTAGGTATTGTAGTCTATAGTTAGCATATGAGCTCAACCTGGGTGTGGTGATTGGCGACAGAAAACCTGAGACTGATCGGTCCTCAGAGGATCCATCCTGAAAGAGATACTAGTGAAATAAAATCATAGATGAAAAAGGACTAAGTATGATAAAGGGAAGAGAAAGCTAGAGCAAAAATGTACATCATAAAGCAATAAGAATAGCAGCTTTAACCTCAAACTCAAAGCTTTTATCAACTTACAGTATATGAAGCACCCTATTACATTTAAGCCTAATATGGATTCCTGGATTTATAGTTTCACCAAACCTCCCTCCAGCCTTTTGATTCTCCGACCCTGAAACCTGCCCTATTTCTATGGGCAGAGACTCTGTGGATGTAATCTCCTTCTCCTCTGGCGAGCTGCAGCTCAGTCAGCCCCGAGGTTGCTGCTCTGGCTTTTCATCCATACCTCCCTCCCTCCCTCCCTCCCTCTCCTCTCCTCTCCTCTGGGGAATTTTACTGGAATGAAAGAGCACAAATGTCTACAGAAGCAAAAACAGAGAGAGAACAATAAGCAGAATACTGCGTTAAACCGGACCTTAGTTGGCAGAGAGGTTGAAGTTCCTCAAATAGTTTTATCTCCTGGGAACAAATCAGCACTGGTTGATGTTGTAGAATTTAGCCAGTGGACTTTCTTTGCTGTGAGAAAATAGGACTAGCTGTATGTACAGTGTGTTATGTATCTGTGATGCAGCATGACTGTACCTTGCTGTAAGTAGTAAAGGAGGATTTAACCTAAAACAACATTGTTAAGATTTGATCTGTGCTGGCTAGTTGTCTCTCTTAATTGGTTCATGTTTTCATCTCCACCTCTTGCATTAGGGCTGCATGATTATGGCCAAAATGAGAATCATTTATCAATTACAACAATTATTTATCGCGATTATTCATTGACTTTAGGGACTGCTTTCACTTCCACGTTTTGCTACATTCCTGCTGAGTAACAAGACTTAAAATAAGGTTCTTCTTCACGAAAAATGCAGACAAGAATTAGACAAATTTGTTTATAATGAACAGCTATCTTTAAAACAAACCCCAAAATATTATTAAGCTAGATGATGAAGACTCAGTTAGGGGTAGGATTACCCTTTCCAGATATGTGTGTCACTTCTAGCTCCAGCTATAACACCACATGCTGCACCATTTTCAGATTATCCTCATCAGATTTTGAGAGGAAACTGGTGGTATCCTTAATAATACTCAGACTTGGTCCCATTAACTACTTTCCTACATATTTTACTGCGTGGACAAAATATGATCTGACAATCTCTGAGTTGTGCCTCTATGGTGATATGTGCTGAGGATTACAGCTTGTGTGGCCCAACAAATGCTCAATTTTGCTCTTGGAGGCGAGATAACTAATCTGCGAAAAACACAACGTGTATTAAACTGTGTGTTGATGCTGTGTTACTATATATGTGCTTATTTTTTTTGTACACTGTAGTAGGTTGTGGAAAGAGGTTGTTGTTATGAATTGTTAAACTCTTTATATAGATATACTATGTAGCAGCAGGTCATATATGTCGGCACATTTAACAGTTCTAGATGGAAACTCCTGCAGGTATTTAACACTTGTATTTGTGGTCCATCTCTGTGTCAGAGTTACAGGAGGAAGAGGAGCTCCTGGAGAACCGCTGTTGGGACGTGGAGAGCCGTCTGACCGACCAGGAGTGCACCTTAGGAGAGCTTCGTATGGAGCTGAGTCACAAAGGCGCTTTGGTGGGAGCCCTCAGGGCCAATCTCAAGGAGAAGGAGCGCCATTTCCTGGAGGAGCTCAAACGACGCAGCCACTGTTCCACCATCCTTAACACGGAGCTGCAGAAACAAACGGAGGCGGCGGCGTACCTCTCCTTCCAGCTGCACGCCGCCAGACAGAAACTGCACCACCAGCGGATGCAGCAGCGGCACGGACTCCTCGCCCGAGCCAACAATCAGGGGGCCCAGTATGGTGCCGAGCAGAACTCTGTCGCTCCACAGATGCCGTCAGGAGCCTCCCCTTCCTCTCCTGTGGTTAAACCCAAGCGTAAGAGCGTCAGGGCGTCTTTCAGAGTGGAGCGTGCCCGGGAGTGCGTGCCCATAGAGAAAGTGACGGGCCCCGCAGAGCCCACGGCGATGCCGGACCCTGCGCTCTTCCTCCACCCTCGACGGCACAGGGCTCGCTCCAGGCACGCTGTGGCACACAGACAGCCTCTGCTGGGCCTGGAGAAGGAGGATGAGGAGGAAGGAGGTGGAGAGGGGCCCCAGGGTGAAGCTGCCAGACTGGTGTCTGCAGCTGCAGCGCCTCCTGCTGCTGAGGCGAAGGCAGATTAGCAACTACTGTGACCTGCACTTCATTATCTTCTGTCGGACTGTTAAACGCTGTCAACTGTTGTTCTGCACCTTGACTACTGAGACTGGTTTTAGCTATTGAATTATATCACACTTATTGTAGACACTTTTTAATATGGACTTTGATATAACCTTAAATAACTTGCAAAAGTCAGTCTTGAAGTTAGATGAATTATCTGTTTACACTGGTGTCACATGCTCAGTATACTGTGGGGCCTTATTTCAAAGCAACCCCCTTTTTGATCTATAAAGAGTACGGTCTAGTATGAAAAGTGCCCTAAGATAACTTCTGTTATGATCTGGCGGCGCTATATAAATGAAATTGGAAATTGAAATATGGGGATGGTGAATGGTAGCAGCCATTTTAGGCAGACTACAAGCCGATGGGTTGTGTAGCCTGACCAACTGTGAGCTTTCAAGGCCAACCATAAATCAACCATGTGACCAAACGTTTGTGTGGCCCCCGACTGAGTAACAGCTGAGAATATCTGAGGTGGTATGCACGTCTGCGTGAGTCCAAATGTTGATTGGAAGGACGTCTGTTATCGTTGCTTTGAAAAAAATATACAAACATGTCTGAATTTTAACACACGACAGCTGCACATCTGTTTCAGTAGATCCATTTTATCTGTATTACACCTATGTATACCTTAAACACAGTAAATATTCATATCTGATTTGCCAGAAGGTGTCCATGAAAATAATTAATCAGGACTCATAATTTCGGTGTTGTGTCGACATCTCTGATCAGTTTGTTTCTTAGCCCTGACCTCAACCGGTTATCTCCCATACGTTAACGTAAACCCCAAAAAAACTAAGGACGACGCTTCAGGGAACACTATATTTGGGGGGAAACTTTTTGATATAAGACCTGACATCAGTTGAAACTGTTTGAAATCAGTGTGCAATGTGTCAATTAGGGCTGCAACTAACAATTATTTTCATTGTTGATTAATCTCTTGATTATTTTCTTGATTAATCGATTAGTTGTTTGGTCTAGAAAATGTCAGAAAATGATGAAAAAAGTTGATAGTTTTTTCCCAAAGCCCAAGATGACGTCCTCAAATGTCTTGTTTTGTCCACAACTCAAAGATATTCAGTTTACTGTTGTAGAGGAGTAAAGAAACCAGAAAATATTCACATTTAAGAAGCTGGAATCAGAGAATTTTTAACTTTTTTTTTCTTAAATAATTACTCAAACAGATTAATCGATTATCAAAATAGTTGGCGATTAATTTAACAGTTGACAACTAATCAATTAAACGATTAATCGTTGCAGCTCTAGTATCAACTGCAGATAAATGTAGCAACAATAATTGTGCTTCAGTTAGCTTTACCTGGTGCAAAAACGTTATAAAACAAACTTTTAGAATAAATCACATCACAATTTCAACTGGTATAATACATGGTGGGATACACACGTCACCATGGCATCCATCTCTTACTGATTAATTAATCAATTTTTAAACATCCAAAAAGAGAATGCACATGGACACAAAACACCAAAAATATAAATACATATCACAATAAAACTTTATTTGAAAAATTAAATCTGATTATCACTTACATAACACACTTTTGGGATTATTTTAACAATTCAATTTGTGGTGAAAAAAGCAGATGTTTAAGAGAAATAATGTTTTCTTCAAAAACAAAATCTGTTTTTCTTTTCTTCAAATTGCGATGTTTGTTTTGTTTATCGGTTCCTGTCTGATGTGGAGATCAGACCGCAGTAGTTTTGGTCAGGTACAAACTTTGCATCTTCTAATGTTTAGCCTGTATGTTTACTGAAAGATACAGATCGAGGCGAGTGTTTGCTGCAGTTACTGACTGCTTTGTATAAACAGGTGATAATATGTTCTGACTGGTTGGACCGTCACTCAGGTGTGGTTTGTGTACTAAACACACACACGCACGCACACACAAGACAACTGTGTCAACTAGTTTGTGTTTGAGGTTGTTGTGTTGTCGTTTGTTATCTCTTCAGGAAAAATGGACAAACAAGAACAGAATCAACTGAAGTCGGATAGAGTCGGTCTGTTTGCATTTTGTCCCAAAGTCCCAAAGTAGCTGTTTAAAAATGCACCAAGACAGTGACTGTGTACTGTAAAGCTGTATGTGTGTGTGTGTGTCCTCTGTTATCAAAACACATGCACATGGTGGCCCCTAGCGTAACAAGGAGCAAATAGCAACTTGAAAAAAAAAAGCAGTATGAGAAAGATCAAATGAACAATTTAATTAACTATATTTTAATGTTATTTTTTACGTCATTGCTTCACTGTTGTCCATTCAGTACCCGACTGTAATTACTGCCTTATAATAGAGGAGCTGTGGATAGAAGAAATGCAAGCAAAGTGTGGAAACTTAAGACATTTCTAAAGTATTGTGTCCTTTTGTTTCAGAAACACTTTTAATATTAAGTCTCTTTGGCATTAGCATATAAAGGTTTACTGTATGTAACGTGGCACCTCGGTTATTTTTGATTCAAAGTTGTGTCACAGTTGATTTATACTTGAGCCATGACTTAACTGAGCATCTCTGAAGCAAGCCTGGATTTAATTGTGATGAGTTGCCGTGAGGCTTTTCTCGCCTTCTGCAGCATCCGATTACAAGTTTAGCATTACGTTTTAGCAGTATATATCCTCAATAAAGCAATATATCAATATATTTATATATTATTAGAAGGTCACGTCAGCCAGTTTAAGGACACTTGAGATGTTAAAATAGATTTTATGATTGTTTAACTTTGTATTTTGTAATTGTTGAGCTCAGTATGTTTTGCTTAATATTTTTCTGAATTGTATGATGGATTGTTTCTGTTTGTCACATGATTATTATTGTTATGTTATAGTTTATAGGAGGCTTAACCGAGTGAGGAGTCAATGCTGCGTGTGAAGCAGCATTAAGCAAACGGGCATATTATTATTATGCCACATGAGACTGTCTGGATGAAAACTTCTTTTTAGCAAAAATGCAAATGTGACAAGGGTAAGCCATTAGCATGACTGTGTGCACTATTCTTCCTCAAGTTTTACGAGACAGCCGAGGATAAAACTGTTTTTTCCCCGCCCAACAGGAATCCTGAACTTAGACTGTTAGACTTCATGACTTCATCATGTCATCTAAACGAAGCGGCAGGTAGATTAAACTCTCCATCCACCTCTCATTAACATCCTGCGTACCACATCTCACATTTCAGATGATCTATACTTACTGGGATTATGTAACAACTTGGATAAATCATCTAAGACTGCTGACTTGTTTGTCTGCTTTGAGGGAAAATGCTAATGAGCCAAAGAGGCCCACCACTAAAATTAACACGAAGACAAATGGTGTGATGCCTTAATGAAGATGTCTTTTCATGAATATTTCAGCTCAAAGAGAGTAAATCTTCACCGCCTGATTTGCTTTTTTTCAGTACATCTCACAGCCACAGAGAATGTCTTCCATCTTTCTGAACGCCTTTATAATAACCCTGATCCTCATAGTAATAACAAATGTCTGTCCAGGTCTTGTCCTTGTTGGTCAATCCTGGTCGAGGTCGAATCCACTTTCTTTTGCATCTTAGAGAAACATGTCAGTGGACTGTGTGTATGTATGAAGCATCTTGTTTGACATGTTATGTGGTCTCTAGCAATAATGCGGTGTGGTACCCGACATGGAGGAGATGTTGCTCTGCGTTATGGTTCGGTCCTCGGGTGATGCATAAACTGTTGACTGATTACCGCATATACTGTGTTGGCTTCCTATAGTGATCTACTGTACACATAATTGGAATAAAATGAAGGATTGTCTAGCCTGCTCGTCGTTGTTGTTGCTTCAAAGTTGACCAGAGAAAATGTGATTTGAAAGAAGCACTGAATACATTTACAAGTGGGTTAAATTAACGCATTTGTGCACAACGACTATATTTCGTATGATAAGGAACATTTGTTCTGATTGGTTAAAAGTCTTGAAATTTGGTGTGGACATAATTTGAGCGAGTATCTAACAGGACAACTTTGACATTTTTAGATCATATAAAAAATAACACTTTTATTAACAGTCAAAATCGGGATTTTTGGAAAATTAGGAAAAACGCAAACATTGTTATCTACATTTTTTCTATATTAATTTTTTTACACTGAAACTGCATATCTTTTGATATTCAACTTGTTATGAGTTCATAGATACCAACTACCTGATTGTGTTCCTTTCTGAGACATTGGCAAAGTGTTGAAAGTTGCCTGACAGCTGCTTATTAGGGGTATAAATCACAAGTTTCATCATGATACAATATTATATTGATTCTTTAGACTACTGTACGATATTTGCTGATATTACGAAGTCTGCCACGATACGATTTCGATTTGATTCAATTTAGGGGCCTGCTATCAATATTAGACGAAATCATATGTCCATTTAACACATTCAGTTACATTTATATCAACTCACAAAAAGCAACTAAAATATGATTTGACAATTACATTATTGGCTCTATTATTAAAGGTTATTATCCGTGAATGCACGTGTAGAAATAGACATGTATATACTGTATGTATATATATCTATATATGAGGTTGGTTGTATGTATATGAATATGAACTTATCTCTTGACATTGCACTATTACAACGGGTAGTACTTTTTTTTGTTTATATATGTTGTTGCTGCTGTCTGTATGTCCCTTTACAAGTATGTGTATGTATTCCTTTAACCTTAAATAAAAAAAAAAAATTAAAAAAGAAGAACAGGGTTAATAGGGGACATAGAGCCCCCTAGCAGTGTAATCCGGCCATAGCTACATATCTATAATTTGGTCAACTAGGAGTTATGTACAGGCCACACTGCTGTATTCAGTGTGTGGAGGTCAAAAGCCAGTGTGACTGATAGCAGCTGATGACATCACACTGTCACAAAGGTCACTCAGGGTCAATGAAACCTCTATTTGTTGTGTTAAATAACAGTGATAGTATTTCTAATACTTTTTTATCTTTCCACTCAGACATTGTTTCCTATTTTATCCTCTATTGCATAAGATAAAAAAAAAAAAAAAAGTGTCAAAAAAAAAAAAAAATTTGCAAAAGGGGATTTGTCTCATGTGGCTTTCCGTAGCTTCACGCTCAGTGGGAGGAAGCGCAACGCAAAGGCAAAGAGGTCAGTGGGAGGAGAGGAGATGAACCACGTGTGATCAGCAAGCACCATGTACAGCTCTGTCCTTCCTCAATAGACTGTTTTTATAAGCTTGTACCCTTCGCATGTAGCCAGCTAGCCAGGAGATTGTGTTTTTGTATATTTCTTCTCCAGACTCACATATTGAAGCTTGCAGGAGGAGGATATTTCTGTTCTGTTGCACACAGTGTGACTGCCGACCATGGTGAGCAAGACAGATGACATCCCGGCGTCAGTGCCCGACTGTAATCCGGTTGATCTGGCTGAGGAAGCCGGGGATGGAGTCCAGGACAGCCAGGAAACCAGCAAGACACGTCTGAAGGAGTCCTGTGGTTGTGGTAAGACTGACTCTGCTGTTATAACACCTAACATGCATTATAAATACACTGACTTCATATAGCCTGTGCATCCTCTGTGCATTATTTTCAGTGTGGTTTATTAAATGTTTTGTATCTCAGCACAACATCCACTAAAGCTAGTAACATGTACCTCCATGCTCTGTTGTGTGACTTTAAAAGTCCCAAGGTGGTGGTCACCTCTTCATTGCACTTTAGACTCAGCTACTGTTCATTAACCTGCACTATATTAATTTTTAAGCCTTTTCTGCACTTTTTTTTAATAGTTGTGTATCACAGCTGTTACCCTGCACTATATTCAGTTTTAACAGTTTTTCTTCATCTCCTTGTATTTTTATATCTGGTATATTTTTTTGTACTTTGTACTTTGCACTACTAACTTTTTTACTGCCTTTTTACTAACATGTTTTGCACTATGGAACTGTGATGCTGGAAACTTGAATTCTATCTATCTAGTATCTAAATATTTATCTATCTAGTATCTAAATATCTAGTATCTAAATATCTATCTATCTAGTATCTAAATATCTATCTATCTATCTTGTATCTAAATATCTATCTATCTATCTTGTATCTAAATATCTATCTAGCTACGCATTATAAATACACTGATTACACAACTTCATATAGCCAGCATCCTCTGCGCATTAACTGTTTTCAGTGTGTTGCAGTGTATCTCTGCATAACATCCACTAAAGCTAGTAAACATGTACCTCCATGCTTTGGTTGTGTGACTTTAAAAGTCCCAAGGTGGTGTTGGTGGTGGTCTGTTTGTGTACCCCCCACCTCCTTGGTAGCCTCTCCCAAGTTTAGAGGGTCCACCTTGTACCTAGATAGCAGCATCTGCTAAATTAGCTGGTGTGCTAATCAGCACCTAGCAGCCTCAACAGATCCAGTTCTACCTCCATGGGGTCATAGCTATATTAGCATGTAGTCCAACTTCATACTGACCCTGCAAGCAAACTAAAAAGACGAGCATATGCACCGACAATGAGTGTTTTTCTTGGTAAAACATAAACTAGCTGGTGTGTTGAGGTATCACAGTGCAGCAGCTGGTGTTGTGCTAGCTCAGTGTAGCAGCACATGTTCTGTAACAGCATGTCAGACAGGAATGAATGAAGGTCACCTTCAGTGGAGCTGCTCACTCTCCACATGAGCGCAGGGGGGTGTTTGTATACATAGTGTCGTTTTATCTAAGGGATTTAAGTTAAACAAGCTATATAAAAAGATGCGTCACTTTTTTTATGTTTTTAAAAGTGCATTTTTTTAAGAGATGTTGGATGAAGTAGCCCGGCTATCGGTGGTGGCACTATAACCGGCTCCCGTTTTACACCCCCCCCCGGTGGGGAGATTAAATGGACTGTCCCAGCTCGACCGGGAAGCGGAAGCTGGTTGTAGAAGAAGTCATGATGGTGCATGCACAGTGAGAGAGGAAGGTTAACGCTAATAATACATGAACAGCCGTGTGAGCAGGTGAGTAAACTGGAAGATAAAGTTAGTGGAGCAGCAGCAGCAGACTGGGATCGAGATTAAAGGGAGAGTTGGATTGTCAGCCCGGTTGAAGTTACACAACTTCACCTAAAGTCAGTGCTGCAGCCTGTCTGCATGTGTCACATGTGGGACCTTGAATTGTCTCTTGCATGTGTCATTTCATAGGAAAACACAGGCGAGGGTGCCTCACTGCTTTACCTGTGGGTGGGCTGCTGGGTGCATTTTAATTCTCCTTTTGGCTGCATGATTACTGATGTCCAGTCTTTTACTCCTACCAGAAGCTGTTGGTTGCACAAAACAAGCAACCTGATATTGCACAGTGAGAATGAATGAATGGATGAAGGAAATTCCACCTGAAAATATCAGGTTATTGTCAGTTTTTTTGGTGTGTAAGTGATCTACTGGGAGCAGTGCTGGTTGTGGAGTCTTTAGGAACTTGTCATGGGCTTTTGATGGACATTTTATGGCCCAAGTGATTAATAAATGAATGGTGGGCTGCTTAGTGCATTTTACTTCTCCTTTTGGCTGGATGATTATACTGATGTCCAGTCGTTTACTCCTACCAGAAGTTGTTGGTTGCACAAAACTAAGCAACCTGATATTGCACTTTAGGAACTTGTCATGGGCTTTTGATGGACATTTTATGGCCTCAGAGAGCCTCATTTTTATTCATGTCATTTTCTTCTCACCTTAACTGTTACTTACTAGAAAAGGTGGGAAATATAATGCATGCATATAATGAGATTAGCTCAGATGTTTCCCGCCATGCTTGTTTTTTTAAGATAATGAGTAACTGTCATTTTGAGAGATTGAATGTCCACTAAAGAGTAGCTAAGGCTAGCTGCTGAATGGTTTCTAGCTGATTTGCAGGTGTTGTATTCGCCACAATCATCCATGCAAGTGACCGGTAATTTCCTCTTGTGAATGCTGAAATCGTTTGTATTCAATCCCTCAAGCCTCTCCGGCTATGGTAGCTGTTGGTTGGACAAAACAAGCAACCTGATATTGCACTTTAAGATAAGATAAGATATTCCTTTATTAGTCCCGCAGTGTACAGCAGCGAAGGGGATAGTGCAAATAACAAGATGCATCAGCTAACACAGTAAAACAAATTGCTAAACAAAGTATAACAAAATATGAACCATTTAAATAGAAGGAAGTATAAAAATAGGAGCAGTATATACAGTATTGACAATAAACAGACTATTAACAAAATTGCACAAGTGGAAAATGGTATTTCACAGTGAGAACGAAATGAAATTCCACCTGAAAATATCAGGTTATTGTCAGTTTTTTGGTGTGTAAGTGGTCTACTGGGAGCAGTGCTGGTTGTGGAGTCTTTAGGAACTTGTCATGGGCTTTTGATGGACATTTTATTGCCATAGTGATTCATAAATGAACCGAGGATTCATAATGAAAATGATCATTAGCTTGCAGTCTGTCTGACTGATACCAAAGCTATCACTGGACTGTCAGTGCAGAGTTGTAACAGGACATACTAGCAGCACATGGCACAGCAGACAGATCGAGGTGAGGGTCACTGTTTTAAAGGGCTTAATGCTGGGTGAAGTGAGATAATCTCAGGAATCACTGACACCTTGGCACTACTAGATGTCTTCTTCACCAGCCCACAGTCTAAGCTACTGTATGCAGTATCTATATAGCAATGGTTAAATTTTTAGGTATCTTAATGCAACCCTGTGTCACAAGGTGCATGTAGGAATGTTATTATTTTCATTCATTATGGGAAAGTATTTAGTGATTCATGTATTAAAGTCCGTCTCAAACAGACCGGTCTTTGTAAGGAGAGATAACTGGTTGCTCTGTGTATTCAACCTTAAGGCATAACGTGTCGAGTGCTCTTGGTTAACGGGGGAAAAAAATCAGGAGATGTGTGGCCCTACCTATATGTTATTGGCAACCAATGGGTTTAATCACATGATTACCATAATACTACAAAATATTACGAAATATCATGAAGAAATAACACAGAAACAAGTCATTTATGTACATCATTAAGACCAGGATACTTTACGGCATCCAATGGATGGATCCAAAAAGTCTCCCTCCGGTAAAGTTTTTGTAATCTGTCTCCCCTCCTGACCAACAGTTTGATATGTTCAATGCCCTTTTTGCGCAACAAGGAATCATTCGCACTGTGATACTCACTAAAGTGTCGAGCCATGAGGTAGTCACAATTCCTGACTCTGATGGCATATTTATGCTCAGCGAGGCAATCTCTCAGGCGTCTTGGCTTTTTTTTAATGATTTAGCCACTACAATAAAGGCATTTTAATATATTTCCTTCCTTGTTGCCACTTGTTTTAGTATTTTGGGGTGCCTGGATTGCCTCCCTGTCTGTCTAGGTCTTTGTAGCTATGAAATCCTGTTGCAGATGCATGACTCAGGGTCTGTCTGTCCACCAGGAGGTTACCGCCTTGTGGCGCAGCCAACATGATGACAGACGGACCTTGTGTTTTGTTGTTGTTGTTGTTGTTTTCAGGATTGTCTGGCTGGTTAACGTTGCCATGGCTGCTGCCTGGGTCCCCATGTCAAGGGCCACAGAGTAGCTGGCCAGATTTATAATGTTGTTGTTCTCAAGAGAAGTGAGAGCTAGAGAAAAGCTCATTTCTAAGTATTACATCATCTGAAAGAAGATAATGTGAATGATCACTATGAGTTGGCAGTTTGATTCAGAGGACAACTGGGTCAGTTACAGAGTAAACCTTGCTTGCTGTAGTGTTTTATTGTGTCTGGTTTTTGCCCCTCGTCATCTGTCTTTATCTGATTGGTGCCCTTGTTTCATTGATTCTTTACCTTGCCCTCGCGCGTGACCTTCTTCTGTCTGGCAACTATCCAACCACGAGTGTGTGATGGTTGTCAGATACCCATCTTCCCATGATGCATATCATTATGTCACTCAACCTTAACCTGCGGGTGAAATTAAAGGCTGAGTATCTTTAATATATTAACACTAATATCTTTTAATGAAAGATGCTAACCAGAAGATCCATCAGATTAAACTGCTGTGTCACTGTTACGTTCACCACCCCCACCATATCTCATTCCAACAGGAAATGCATCAAGGAAAAGTCATGATGCATTTCTATTTCCTTCCCTTGAAAACAATAGCCGACAAGTTCACTGTTGAACTTCACTGTTCCCTTCTCTCCTCTCTCCTTCCTGCTGAACTTTCTTCCATTACTGTGGACAAACGGGGTCAGTTTTGCAACACACAGGCTGCTGGATTGCCTCATCAATCACAGTCTGAAATGTGGCACTCTGTACTCTTGCCTTTCTGATGTGGTGAATGCTACTAGCTAAAAGCTTCAAACTATTATTTGATGTTCCTCATTTAAAGGTGCTAAATGTGAGATTGGGAGCATTTTTACTGCCTCGTCATGGCTCTGAGCATGGTGACAGCTGAGCTGGTGGCTTGTAGATAACGGTGCTTACAGCGCTAGCAGTGAAAAAACCCCACAAAAGTGCTGAATGAGCGCAGTGGAGAGCGGCGGCCGTGAGCTAGCCATTTAAAGCATGCACGGCCGGCCCGGCTATGTCAACAAAGCACAGAGAAGCTCAGATTACAGCACACAGAGGGACTTCATTCTCTGCTCAGGTAGACATTACTCCTCTATATCTTAACATAGCAAATAGTTGTTTGCTGCTATATTAATGCTCTGGATGTTGTTGCACCTTTAAACACCACCTCCACACCTTGTCCCTTATAACCGAACCACAATTTGTTGGAATAAGTTAAGAGTTAAACTACAAAAGGTGGTCCAAAAAGATTGCTGAAATATGGCAAATGTGTGCTATTTAAGGAGCTATAATCAATATTTTGATAATAAAATTATATCAAATGGCAACGTAAAAGGGGGACGCTCGTAGTGATGAGCTTTATGGTGAGTTTCAGCTGTCCGGCACGCAACTTTACTGTGTCTGTTAAACCCTCACTGCTCATAGCGTCGTCGTTTCTCTCAGGAGTTGGTGGAGACCAAACACAGAGCTCATCAGGTGAACAGAAACACAACTCCAAATTAATGCTAATGTTGCTAGGTACTGTAACTGCTGGATGTGTAAATAAGAAACTTGAAGAAGGAGAGTTACTGAAGTTAACATTGTCTCAACCTCTCAGAAAAAAATAGTTCAAACCTGATAAGAAATGAAATGTTTCTGATACTGAAAACAAAAGACGGCTTCACTAAAACACCGAGCGCTCATTCTCTTCTGGTTTGTAACACGATTAACCTGCGTGTCTGCTCTGAAGCCGCTGTGTTTGTTATTCAGAGCGTGGCCCGTCGCCCCTCTCTCCTGTGCTTCCTCCCCCCGCTCCTCCACCATTTCAGTGCGTTGTTTATTCCCACCCGGGGTCGTGGTCCAGTTATGAGGCCCCACCCCTCTCTACTGGCCCCTTCTCTTCAGTAACCCTGACGCTGTTTACCCTTGACTGAGAGCAAGGACACACCGGCTGCCAGCAGTTGTGTCCCAGTGAGACATCCACATGCTCGGCCCTGCTTTTTTGTACTAATGCACCAGAGAGTCTCATTTTTATTCGTGTCATTTTCTTCTCACCTTAACTGTTACTTACTAGAAAAGGTGGGATTTTTCACACCATGCTTGTTTTGTAAAGATAATGAGTAACTGTCATTTTGAGAGATTGAATGTCCACTAAAGCGTAGCTAAGGTTAGCTGCTGAATGGTTTCTAGCTGACTTGCAGGTGTTGTATTCGCCACAATCATCCATGCAAGTGACCGGTAATTCCCTCTTGTGAATGCTGAAATCTTTTGTATTCAATCCCTCAAGACTCTCTGGCTAAATTCCCTCCGGTGTTGCAACAATGTTGGTTTCAGCAGGTTGGTGTTTCTTTGTAGAGCATCTGAAAAGAACACCGGGTTACTTATTGTCAAATGTTTTTTTATACAAACATTAGTTATCTGTGTGTGCTTTAGTTCAAACTTTTTAGAGTTTAAACACTTTTTTTTTTTTTAAGTTATTTTTTTGGGGGCATTTTCCATTTTTATGACAGGACAGTGGATAGAGTCGTGAAAGGGGGGAGAGAGAGAGAGTGGATGCGGAAAGGGCCACAGGCCGGATTCGAACCCGGGCCGCCGCGGTCAGGACCAAGCCTTAATACATGGACGCCCGCTCTACCAACTGAGCTAACCCAGGCGCCCGAGTTTAAACACTTTTGTACAGGATTTTGATAATGATTGATGAAAGTGAAGTCATGGAGTCTATCATGCTTATTCTGCAGTTTGTGTGTATTTAATTTGTATATGAAATGTAGGGCCACCATGGCATAGGTGTAAAAATCACCAGAGGCCCCACGGTACGATATTATCACGATATGATCTTATTGCAATTTTAAACATTTTGCGATTATGGTGAGTTTTGCGATAAGATATATTTTATTTATTTATTTACAAATTGCGCAGTTTGTCAACATCTGTTTAATCTAATAAGATACAGTTTCCACTCTGTTTATCTCAGAGTTTTCGTTCAGGTATCTTGAGGTCAGAGGTCAAGAAACCCCTTTTGAAAATGGCCTTGTCAGTTTTTCCTCGTCAAAGTTTGGAGCGTTATTTAGCGTTCTTCCTGACAAGCTAACACAACATGGTTTGTACCATTGATTCCGCAGGTTTCCTAGTTTCATATTATACCAGGATATTCACGCTAGCTTTAAGACTGAGTGTGCTACAACCCCCTGAAAGACAGAATAGCAGCTGTCGGATTGTTAAGAGGTTTATAGTTTATATAATTAAAGATTGATACTTGACATCCGTGTATCGATAATGTCCAGATCCTATGCCCTATCTTTTTTCCCCTCACCGCTATGCACAAGCATGCCGTACCTGAGCTTTGTCGTCTCTGTTCACCCATTCATAAATATTCCATAAGGTCATCCGGCCTCTGGGTCTGTGTGCTTTGTTTGTGATCTGGCTGCCTGGCAGCGTCTCTGTGTCTTCATGTGGTAGAAAGGGCTGGTGTTTTTTTGTTGACAGGATGGCTTGCTTCGCACGACTGTCTGAAGGTGGCGTTCCCTGTTGATCACTTTATTAACTAATGGCAGCTGTAGATTTGTAGAGAATAGAGCTATTTGCCCAAAACACTTCTGATAAATATATATATATATACTTTTAACTGCGTCTTTGGTCAGAGTCGTCCAATTTAACTCCATCACAAGATGTAAAAAGTTCACTGATGACTATTTCTGTCTTTCTCATTACAGGGCACAGTGCAGATACAGCCATGGTGAATGGTGACGGCGCTCATGAGCGCACAGAGGATGCAGAATCAAAGCAGGATGGGAACAGCGAGACGGACGGAGGAGATGACTCAAACGAACAGGAAGTGATAGTGATCCAGGACACGGGCTTCACCGTTAAGATCCAGGCACCTGGAACAGAGCCATTTGACCTGCAGGTAAGGATTAGCGCTTGTGTTCAGGTGTTCAGACACACAATAGCACAAAACTGAGCTCTCTTGTTCATTTCAAGGAGGCTGCCGGCTAAATCAAATATGTGCAAGTGAACTGGATTTTTTTTGCAATTTACCTGGCGATTGAAATAATTACAGCCAAAGTTGTAAAATCCTTCTTCATAATAATGTAATACTCAAGCCGGCCTTCCTGGATCATATGAGATGGAACCGGTACTGGTTCAGGGCTGTTTTTGGTCTGAACAGTGCAGTGTGAACATTAAAAAATATGTAAGCAATGTTTTCCCTCAAATTAGAAACTAAAGTCAATTCCGCTGAACCAAAGCAGGTTATAAATCTCAAGTTGTGCTTCTCTTCATCTCCCTCCCTCTCCTCCATCAGGTGTCTCCCCAGGAAATGGTACAGGAGATCCATCAGGTGTTGATGGACCGGGAGGACACCTGCCACCGCACCTGCTTCTCCCTGCAGCTGGACGGAAACGTGCTGGACAACTTTGCTGAGCTCAAGTCCATCGAGGGCCTGCAGGAGGGCTCGCTGCTCAAAGTGGTGGAAGGTCAGAGGCTTTTTATTCACATCTGGGTTTGTAGAGGAAAAATAAAAAGCTTCCTTCTTTGCAAGGAAATGTTAAGCTCTTATCACATTACTAACATGTTCAGCCAGGTATGTATTGTAGAGCACTCTTACCTGTTTAAGAGACCGTACTCACAGTAGAGGTGTGAAGCTTCACAACGATTCTCGATGCATCTCAATGTATCGCATCCTCAATTTTTTCTATATTGCTGAACATGGCTATTCTCAATTAATACAAGCAGTCAGATACATCTGAACTCCCTTCTTATTTAGAAAGTGTTTTAAAAATCTGACTGAAGTCTGTAATATAAAAAGCTACAAAAATCTGTTTGACCCACCTCAGTACATAAACCTTACAAAAAGAAAACATAAATCCTTCTACAGGGATGGGGCACTTCCTCCATAGATACTCTTACTTGGTTTAAGTCACGGCATTTCCTGACATAACACTACAGTTGAATTTCAGTCTTCATGTACATTTTTTCAGGCCGACATTGTTGAAACAGAGCAGCTGATATTGATAGCGAGAGCAACAAGTTAGCCGACTGCCGAGTGTTTGAATGCCATCTCTCTGCACAAAGCTTGGCCCTCAGTGAAACACAGAGATCAAAAGAGAAGAGAGAAAGGAGAGACGAGAGAAACTAGGGCAGCAGTAAATGACAGCGAAATGCAGACTTGCACCAAAACCAACTCCTGATTATGTTCCGTCACTGCATCGGTGCAGAATCGTCCATGTCTGCATCACGATGCATCTTAGAATCAAGAAATGTCCACACCTCTAAATCACAGTTATTGTCCTCACTGTAAAAACAAAGGAAGTTTTAATGAAAAAAAAAAACATTATCGATTTGATGGTTTACCCTCCATCTACAGCCTGTCACAATATCTTACTTGCTGAGGTTCTACTGATAGGTAGCTGCGGGCAAAAGCCTAAACAGAATTGAGTTATAGTTCATTGCAACTGTCCATTAGCCTGATCTGTTCCTTGTCAGACCACTCACTGCCTGCTATTTATACCCTTTGTCTCTCTTCTCTCCAGAGCCCTACACAGTACGCGAGGCCCGCATCCATGTGCGTCACATCAGAGACCTGCTGAAGAGTCTGGACCCCTCAGACGCCTACAACGGGGTGGACTGCAACTCCCTCTCCTTCCTCAGCATCTTCACCGATGGAGACCTCGGAGGTATGACACCGTGTGAGACATTTAGGGTAGAAAATAACAGCCATGTTCAACCATCCGGAGCGTGTGTTTTATTGCATGAATGTAGCAGCATGCAGATAGAATGCAGACGTTGACCTTGCTTGTTCTTATGTGACTGCAGATAGTGGTAAGCGGAAGAAAAAGGGCAACGAGCTGGAGCAGATTGACTGCACCCCACCAGAGCACATCCTGCCCGGCAGCAAAGATCGCCCCCTGGTGCCCCTCCAGCCACAGAACAAGGAATGGAAGGTGAGGAGCAGTGCTGTGGGAATGATATCTTTTGAAATCTAGATATTGAATAATACAAATAATTAGTCATGGCCAAAGAAATTCTTTATCGACTTACACTCATAGAATTTTGTCGACTCAATTCGTTGATTTAATCAACAGATCTGTAAAACTGAGTTTCTCCACAAAGAATCACACAAAAGAGCCACTTTATAGCTTGTGTTTACCAGAGATGTACTTATAAGTTTCTTGGAAATAACTCATTCAGTATGAAAAAAAACAACTAAGCAACGAAAGAAATCTTAGTGGACTAACACCAAAACGATCGATTAGTCGACTAATCGACTAGAAGGCAACTAGAGACTTATAAGTCATATAAGAGACTGTATTTTAAAATGATTTCCTTTCTAATGTTTTTAACACCTCCAACAGCCCATGCAGTGCCTGAAGGTCCTGACCATGAGCGGCTGGAACCCTCCACCTGGAAACAGGAAGATGCACGGCGACCTCATGTACCTGTACATCGTGACTGTGGAGGAGCGTCACATCAGCCTCACTGCCTCTACACGCGGCTTCTACCTCAACCAGTCAGTCAACATTTCAACCTCGTATCTCGTTACACCTCCGTGTTTTTACTGCAATCTTTAAGCTCCATAATCTCTTCATACATAGTTTACATAGTAGTATAGTATACACAAAGCATTTGGCGGTCCCTAGACATTAACAGTTTCAGGATCCTAATTTTGGATTAGTTTTGGATGCCAGCAAGGACTTAGCAGTCGGACAATTGGATTACATTGGAAAGTAGAATTGGGAAAGATGCCATGGTTTGTAGCAGGGTTATTTAACAACTTGATAACAGTTTTAGTGTTTTGTAGTTGCTAGATAGGCATCTGTTGGAGAAAACTGTTAGAGCTACGTCGCTATAGGAAAAGTACCTCCTGTTCAGGCTTGTTTAGTTGTTCAAGTTTTTCTCTCCAGTTAGTAGACTTGTTACAAGAAAGCCATAATAACAACGTGAATAATAATAATATTGGTAATGTGTGTTCCAGATCTACCACCTACACCTTTAACCCCAAGCCAGCCAATCCCAGCTTCCTGAGCCATTCTCTGGTGGAGCTGCTGAGCCAGATCAGCCCTGTCTTCAAGAAGAACTTCACTGCCCTGCAAAAGAAAAGGTGCAAACGTCTCCTTCCATTTAGCTTCCCTACTTTTTATTCTCCTGCCAGTGGTCAGCGTCCCTTCATACCGAATGATTTTATTGTGTTTGAGGAATTCTGCGTCATCATTATAAAGTTCGTTCATTCATTCATTAACTTTATTTAACCAGATGAAAACACATTGTCTTTAACAGTCAAGACCTGGCCAGGAGGTCAAAGTCTTATAGGGTAACTTCAGTATTTTTCAACCTTGATCCTATTTTCCCATGTCTAAGTGACTACTGGGGACAACAAGTTTTTAAATTGGTCCAGTATTGAATGAGACGGCAGCTGCTAAATGGGCTGCAATGTAATCCTTCATTGCAATTGTGCACCGTCCCCTAAAAGTGCTTGTTTTTGCCACTGACAGGCTCAGATTGTTATTATACGTGTCTGACAACATTATTGAAAGGACCCTACAGAGAAATGAAACATTCTTCTTACCTTAAGCTTGATCCGGTCTGTTTGTTATTGTGTGTCTCGCTCGGAGAAGCCTCTTTCTGAAATCTTGCGTCGTCGCCACATTGTCGAAATCATCTAAATATTCATTCATGACATTAAAAATCTTTTAGATTACACTAAGCTACGCTTCCTGTAGTCCAACACGACAAACTCTGAAAACACCGGCACTCCTCTCTCCACTCTCACTCACGTTTCCATCGTTGTCTTCCGGCAACAAGTCACATGACACAATAATAAACAGAAAGCGAAAGGTAAGAAAAACGTTTTAATTCTCTATAGGGTCCTACATAACGTTTCGTTGGTGATGTAGGAGCTGCTCACAACAAGAGCAAACTTCTGATAAACTGCCCTAGATGTAAAAAAAGAGACCCCACAAGTGATGCCGTTTTTAACTGTTTGACTGTGTTTTTGCTGCAGGGTCCAGAGACACCCGTTTGAGAGGATAGCCACGCCTTTCCAGGTGTACAGCTGGACAGCTCCGCAGGTAGACCACGCTATGGACTGTGTTCGAGCTGAGGACGCCTACACCTCCCGCTTGGGCTATGAGGAGCATATACCCGGACAGGTGGGCACAGCAGCACATCAGGCAGACAAATAATGCAAAGTTGTTCCAGTATTAATACGTTTTTTTTGTGCCGATTTGTCTTCAGACCAGAGATTGGAACGAGGAGCTGCAGACCACCAGAGAGCTGCCCCGGAAGAACCTGCCTGAACGCCTGCTGAGGGAGAGAGCCATATTCAAGGTACAGCAGAGACCAGATGATACTGAATCACCCAAACTGCTGACTCACTCTGTTAATGGGCAATGTGATGTGTAAATGTGTAGCTTTTTAATGTTGACATGCTGCCAACAGCTTCTTCTTCTTCTAAATCACCATTACCTCATTTCTTTTTCTCCTGCAGGTCCACAGCGACTTTGCAGCAGCCGCCACTCGAGGCGCCATGGCGGTCATCGACGGCAACGTAATGGCCATCAACCCCGGCGAGGAAACGCGCATGCAGATGTTCATCTGGAACAACATCTTCTTTAGCCTGGGCTTCGATGTGCGGGACCACTATCGCGAGCTGGGCGGAGACGCCGCCGCCCACGCTGCGCCCACCAATGACTTGAATGGAGTACGGGCTTACGGGGCAGTGGACGTGGAGGGTCTGTACACGCTGGGGACGGTGGTGGTGGACTACAGAGGCTACCGCGTCACCGCCCAGTCCATCATCCCTGGTATCCTGGAGCGCGAGCAGGAGCAGAGCGTCATCTACGGCTCCATCGACTTTGGAAAGACGGTTGTGTCGCACAGCAAATACATGGAGCTGCTGGAGAAGACCAGCCGGCCGCTCAAGGTCAGTGACACGACTATTGTCTTTAATCACGTCTGGTGCTATTCTATGTTTTTCTTATTGTCAATACATCCCATAAAAAGTTAATTTGACCATTTACTGTATGTAAATTTCAGGTCCACAAGCACAACGTGCTGAACGAGAAAGATGAGACGGTGGAGCTGTGCTCTTCTGTCGAGTGTAAGGGAATCATCGGAAACGATGGCCGCCATTACATCCTGGACCTTCTTCGTACCTTCCCTCCTGACCTCAACTTCCTGCCTGTGGATGGAGAGGAGCTTCCTCCAGAGAGTCAACGCCAAGGCTACCCGCGCCTGCACCGCCACCGCCTGGCTTGTCTACGCCAAGAGCTCATCGAGGCCTTTGTTGAGCACAGGTAGGCGTCTACACTGGTGTGCGTCATCACATTCAGGAGACTTTCTACATGTGTTTTATCTGTTGATTCTGTCCCTCTGCAGATATCTCCTCTTCATGAAGATGGCGGCGTTACAGCTCATGCAACAGAAAGCAAACAAAGACGCTAAAATGAACATACCCGCCATCACAGAAACAGCTGAAACACCCTCAGAAAGCAACGCTGACACAACCCAGACACAGACCACTACATCAGATCCTCCAAGTGCAACAGAGGTCTCCACGGACAGCACAAGCCAGACAGAGAACAACACATCTGCTGCCTCACAGGCGGCGACTGACGGTGAAGAAAACTCCTCAAAGCCCGCCACAAACGGGCCTCTAGAACCCGCAGCCACCCAGAACGGGGAATGCAAGAGCCCACTGGAGGGTAAGGAGCTTGAGGAAAGTATCCCAGGATTAGCCCAGGCCAAAGAGCTGGCAGAGACCTTAATTGGCGAAGATGGATCTTGTATTGGTACGTCCAAAAATACCCCAAAACATGAGGCCAGGACAACGCAGGGAGAGCTACTCTGGTGGATGATTGCATAGAAAAAGTAGTGTTTTCTTAATGCAGCTAAGAGAAATTTCAGAGAAATGTGTGTGTGTCCATAGCATTAGAGCAGTAGAGCGTTAAATATCTAGTGTTATAGTGGCTTCTTTCCACCAGGCTAGCTGTCCCTGCTCAGTCCTCAGTCTGCAGTCGGGAAGCGTGTTGGCCCCCCCAATCATTAATCTCTTACTGTCCCAGCCTGCGATGCCTTTGCTGTGGGGATTTGACCCAATAAACTGAATAATCAGTTGCTGTGTTCATTAATCCTACGCAGAAATAATCTCATGTTCAATGATTTGTGTGCTGCTCAATCGATCCCAAATCACAGCAATCTGACCGACCTGATCTGTTGTGTTTGTGTCGTTAATCGACAGCTTTGAAACGGTGGTGGGTACTCGACTAAGGCCATGTCTACAGTAAGCTCATCAAATCACTATTTTATGCTCAAAGATCAATGATACTATCTGTTGTGTGAGCAGCTGTCTTGAGATGTAAAAGGCCAAGACAGCTGATCAATACTGCAGATGAAAAACGTCTCTCTCAACTCTGCACATTTACAGCACATTATTGTGCACCATCCCTGTTCAATAAATAATAAATACAATAAGTGATCACACAGAGAGTTGGAGGTGACAAGAAATTTGGCATTTTTACATAATTGAACCAAACAGCTGATTCTGAGCAGTCATCTCTGTTCTCCACTTAACACTATAAAAAAGAGCGGTTTTGAAGCTCAGCTCAGATTTTAGAGGCTTATTGTGGACATGGTTCAAACGGTCACTTTCCGAACACGTTGCCACGATGCGTCTGTCGTCATTCCTTTTAACATGTTTGCATCTTTTCCTTGCATCTGACCCAAATCACAAACAGATCCCAAAAGCCGCGAGGTCGTCCTCAACGCCTGCAAGGCAGTCGGCTCCATCAGCAACACATCTTTTGACATTCGCTTCAACCCAGACATCTTCTCTCCAGGTAAGCACAACAAGGATGATTAATTAATCGTATGTGGACTATGAAAAAGCTTGATGGTAACTTTACAGCGTATGAACAATGAAGGCTATACGTATATTAAAAAAAAATGGTGTCACTGACATTGATGAGCTGTGTAGCCATAAAAAGGAGGCAGTCAAGAATCAAAAGTAATCTTTTTCATCGATAGGTTGAGAAATCCATGGGGATTTTAGGGCAACCATTAGAAAATGTCAAATATTTTACAAAAGGCTGAAGTCAAACAAAGATTGTTTCAGGACAACTGGTCAGAGACAAAAAAATTAAATAAGGTGACCAGTGCTCAGAAGTATTTGTGAAATGATAATAGAGCTGCAAAGACTAATTGTCAACTATTAAATTAATTGCCAAGTATTTTGATAATTGATTCATCGTTTTAGAGTAATTTTTCAATTTAATTTAATTTTTAAATGTGAATATTTTCTGGTTTCTTTACTCCTCTATGACATTGAACTGAATATCTTTGAGTTGTGGCCAAAACAAGACATCTGAGGACGTCATCTTGGGCTTTGAGAAACACAGATTGACATTTTTCACCATTTTCTGACATTTAATAGACCAAACAACTAATCGATTAATCGGGAAAATAATCAACAGACTAATTAACAATGAAAAATCGTTACTAGCAGTCCTAAATAATAATGACTGATGTAAGGTGATAAGACAAGAAATGCAAATACCAGCAGAAAACTGTCCCATATATACAATATGTCTGTAATACATTATGAAACAAAGAGTATAACCTAAGAAAATAATGAAACCATTTTAGTTGAAGATAACGGTGGTACTTCGTCCATTTTAACTCCTTGAACTGTCAGATTTGTCAGCGTCTAATCTCCTTCTTGCTTTTTTTAGCACATTTGGCTCACTTTGAAGTGATAACAGAGAGTGAATGATTCTTGTTCACAGAAGACTATAATATAAATAATATAATATAATGTGCTGTTGAACCAGGAGTACGTTTCCCAGACGACAGCGCAGACGATGTCCAGAAGCAGAAGCAGCTTCTCAAAGATGCTGCTGCCTTCCTGGTGTCCTGTCAGATCCCATCACTGGTCAGTGACACAGATGCTCCCCTCAGATCAGTTGAATTTGATGGTTATGTACTGTATCTGAGTGTATATGTGTGTGTTTTATAACCAGGTTAAAGATTGTTTGGACCACAGCGCTCTGCCTATGGATGGAGCCACACTGACCGAGACCTTGCGACAGAGAGGCATCAACGTTCGCTATCTGGGCACCGTTCTGGAGTTTGTGGACAAGACGCCGGCTAAAGCCCAGCTGGAGCACTTCTATGTGAGTCTGAACCCCTGAATACAACCACCACTGTCGCATACTTTTTGTTGTTTTGTCATTCTAATATTTCCTTTTTCCGTTCATTAGAGAATAGGAATCAGTGAGCTGATCACCAGATGTGCAAAACACATCTTCAAGACGTACCTCCAGGTTGGTAACATCTGACACACGTCATCCAGCCTCTTTAAAACACAAAAACCTACTTTTATTTTGATTGAACATATTTTCTTCATCGTGTAGGGTGTGGAGTTGTCTGCCCTCTCTGCCGCTGTAAGCCATTTCCTAAACTGCTTCCTGAGCTCCTTCGCCGACGCAGTCGCCCACATGCCTCCCGACGAGCTGGTGTCTCGCCGCAAAAGCCGCAAGCGTCGCAACAGGGTCCCCGGCGGCGGTGACAACACGGCGTGGGCCAGCCTGACACCCAGCGAGCTGTGGAAGAACATTGCCTCCGAGGCCAAGAGCTACTATCACTTCACCGTACAGTGGTGAGGGCCCCATCTGCTGATGTGAAAACAGATGTTAAAGCTCTCTTTTTACTCTTCAGCATCTCCATGTTGTGTGTTTTATTGGTGACATATTAAATGTTTTCTTGCACAGTGAAAGTGTGGACCAGGTGGTGGAGAAATACGGCATCCAGAAAAGCACTCTGCTCAGAGAGATTTCAGTCAAAACTGGCATCCAGGTAACACTCATTCAGTCTATAGTGATGTGACGGCACTTTACCAAATGGCCTTCATGACATTTCTTCTGCTTTTCTAAATTTTACGTATAGATTCTGATAAAGGAGTATAACTTCGACAGCCGCCACAAGCCTGCCTTCACAGAAGAGGACATCCTGAATATTTTCCCTGTTGTGAAGCATGTGAACCCCAAAGCCTCAGACGCCTTCCACTTCTTCCAGAGTGGACAGGCCAAAGTGCAGCAAGGTAAGACGTGAGACACGTTTGTGTCAAAAGATTTGAATCAAACATAAAACTGTATTTTCAACTAAATGTATGTCACTACCCGTTCTTTACACTTGTACACAGGTTTTCTGAAGGAGGGCTGCGAGCTCATCAACGAGGCTCTGAACCTCTTCAACAACGTGTACGGAGCCATGCACGTAGAGATCTGTGCCTGCCTGCGCCTGCTGGCACGCCTTAATTACATCATGGGAGACCACCCTGAGGTAGGCGGAAACGTGATGCCAACTCACTTACTTTGTGTCTTGTTGATTTTATGTCCCCAAATGACATTTGTGTATTCACCCACAGGCTCTCAGCAACCAGCAGAAGGCTGTTCTGATGAGTGAAAGAGTCCTCGGCATCGAGCACCCCAACACAATTCAAGAATATGTAAGTTATCACACCAGATGTGGGAAGTACTTAGTTCATACTAAAGATTATTCATATACCTCGAACCCACTGGTTCCCAACCTGGAGGTCCTGACCCCACTAGAGGTCGCCAAAGCTTCGCGGAGGGGTTGCGAGGCCTTATTGATTTTAAAGGGTGTAAAACAACTTCTTTTTTATTTTTTTTAAATATACAGTTGGCCTATATCTCAGCATTTCTTTCATTTCTGTGAAGAAAACCAAATTAAATCAATATTTTTAAAGTTTGGATTATTATTATTTAAGATAAAAACAGGATGAGGACACGGTGAAGACCTGAACACACAGAACTTTCCCTCTCTGCTAAACAGCCTCGTCCTGCATTAGAAAAGTACGCTGGCCAAGCCTCAGGGAGAAGAAAACACTGAATTTCTCAAAAAAAAAGAAACCTATTAAGTATGAATGATTGTTAAAAAAAATAATGATACTTAATACAGACAGAGACGTCTATTAAAATAACCAGACAACTCATCTCTGAAGCAATATTCACAGTAAATAATCTGCTCAAAGTTCATCCAAATCGCCCGTTTTACACAAACTTCCTGCAGATATTGCGTTCACTATTTGGGTTAATTGTACAGTTTATCAGTTCTGTGCTGTTATTGTTATGCATTGAATATAATATGAAATATCCATAAAATATGTCACTTAGTCAGGGGTCGTCAGTTAACTCAATGATAAAAAAGGGTCCCTTAAAGAAGAATGTTGGGAACCAGTATAATCTATAGTGTATGTTTGTTTCCTGTTTGTTCCCAGATGCACTTGGCTCTCTACTGCTTTGCCAACGGCCAGCTGTCGACCGCCCTGAAGCTGCTTTATCGCGCCCGTTACCTCATGTTGTTGGTTTCTGGCGAGGACCACCCAGAGATGGCGCTGCTAGACGTGAGTGCAGTCTTCACTTGAGATTCATAAAAACTGCTTCGATAGTAAAGCATCAACACTTAGTAAGTCTTTGGTGAAATCCTAAAACGGGAAAAAGACTATTAATGATCCTTGTTCTTGGTCGCTCCTTACACAGAGTAACATTGGGCTGGTGCTGCACGGAGTGATGGAGTATGATTTATCGCTGAGATTCCTGGAGAACGCCTTGACTATCAACACAAAGTACCATGGATCCCGGTCCCTCAAAGTGGCCCTCAGGTGGGAAGAGATTCACTGACCATATGCATATAGCAGTTATAATACTGACTGACATGATGATTAACTTCATGTGTGCCTTGTTATTTATTTTTATTTTTTCAGCCATCATTTGGTTGCGAGGGTTTACGAGACCAAGGCCGAGTTCCGCTCTGCACTGCAGCATGAGAAGGAGGGTTACACCATCTACAAGAACCAGGTGAGCACTGCACGACGCTGATGGGAGCTGATGCTCGTTTCTTTGTCAGTTGTGATGAAGTGATATCTTAAATATATATATTTTTTTTCCTCTTCTCAGATGGGCGAGGCACACGAGAAGACCAAGGAGAGCTCAGAGTACCTGAAGTATCTCACCCAACAGGCCGTCGCTCTGCAGAGAACCATGAATGAGATCTACAAGAACGGCTCCAACGCCAGCATCACGCCCCTCAAGGTGACTGCTCTGACTCAGGACGTGTTTCTGTGCTTCCATCTGTTTCATCGCCACCGTTTAGCAGTGATGCTATGTTTTTTATTTCCTCCTCCTTTCCAGTTCACCGCTCCCAGCATGGCCAGCGTCCTGGAACAGCTCAACATTATCAACGGCATCATCTTTATACCGCTCAGGTACATAATACCTTTTGAGATTTTTATATTATACTGTAGCTTCACAACTCTGTTCCTTATCCGAACATTCAAATTTTGGTCAAAGTGGTTTGGAATTGGGCCTAGTGCATTTTGATAGATTTGAGACATGTACGACAACAACGTCTCTGAGTGAGGGGATAAATAAAAGGCCAAAAATGTAAAGTGGTCAAGCTATACTAGAAATTTCCTCTACAGAATGTCAAGTATTGATTTTTTTTGTATTGCATTTCAGCCAAAAGGATCTGGAGAACCTGAAGGCAGAGGTTCAGAGGCGGCAGCAGCTGCAGGAGCTGGGAAGGACCGAGGAGCTCACTGAGGACAGGCCACTGGAGCTAGAGGACAAAATCCCCATTGATTAGTGTCTAAAAGCCCTCAACATCAGCTACTTTCTACTATGGGGGGCGAGGAGAGGCCTTGACGCAACAGCCATGTCACTGAGCCTGTGGAACCCGAGAACCGAGCGGTCTAAATCAGCATTGAATTAAACAGGAGGGGGAGGGATGGGACAGGGCGGTCCAGAGAACAAACTGTATGGACTGTAGGACAAAAGGAATACAGAGCGGGGATTTCCTACCAGGTAGGAAGGAAGGGAGGGAGGAGAAAGTACAAACGTAGAATCAGTGTAAAACGTGCAATCTGAATAATCCCCGGCCCAAGAAACCTGGTGATGTGACGTCACTCAAGGTGTTAGCTGCTTTAGAAATATGAAAGAGTGACTGCTGCAGCCGGGGGAGGAAGACCAAGGATGACCATGACATTGTATACCAGAGCCTTAGCCACTGTATCATATCCCCCCAATAATGCTTCTTCTCAGCTCAAACTTCCCACAGCACTGTTAGCCCAGGACCATAGTTTGCCCCGCCATTCCCTAGAGAGCCTCGAAGACCCCCCGGGCATGTAGCCACCCCTCCAACGGTGCTCTAAATGATAAAGCACCCACTTTGCCTAGAACTCAGGGGGTACTTTCTTTCTACTGTGCACTTACACCAGAATACAGTCACTAAATTTGAGATTTTCCAAGCGGGGCTTCAGAATGTAGAGTCCCTTCTTCGTGGCTTCTTCGAGGCCACTTTGCAGCAGTCACCCATCACTCTTTCACGTCCCCAATGATTAATTAATTTAATCCGTTCTATCATTTGTACTCGCGACATCCCAGGTGGGTGCCTGCTGTGTCCTATGGTTCCCTGCTTCTCCAGGCAAGCAAAACAATACAGTGACACATTTAGTGAGCTTTCAACCGGTTTGATTTCATTTGCTGGAATTTTGTTTTCTTCTTTTAGAAAATAAAATGGATTTTTTGTAAAAGTGCACAGGAGAATTGTGAAGGTATTTTAGGCCTGTTGATCATCAATTAATTTAAGCCATGTCTGTTTTATAGAAAATGTATAGAAGTGGATAAAAGATGTATAAATCTATCGGATTTAGACAGGTACTTGATTGATGTTTATGGCAGATTTGAAACGTCCACCTTGAAGCAGTAAATTTATCTATCTATATACTAGTTGTGTTCAATCTTCTATTTTTACACATTGAACGAATATGTGCATGTATGTTTGTATGTGTGACAGTGTGTGTGTCTTTGTGTAGTCTGACAGAAAGTCTATTGGCCAGGGCTGTCGCTGCTTTTTGCTGCTGCATAGTTTGAATAGAGGCTAAGCGAACATTGGCTTTCCAAATGTTTTATTTTTCTACGCATAGTAAACCTGTTGGATGGCTGATGCCTCTTTTCCTAAAACATTCATGGCCACCAGTGTTGTAAATCTGTTTATGTATCACTGGACAGGTGCTCAGCATTTGCAGTAGTGACTGATTTATTGTTGCTGGGTGTTTTTCTTTGTTTTTTTTCCCATTATTGGCTCATCTTTTCATAATGTAACTGAGATACCAGCCAGGAGTGTCTGTTCATTGAGCAGTATTTAGTGCACTTTCTCGTGCTGTTTTGGATGTGTGATCATGTCCACGGCACAACCAAAAGTGGGCGAAAGAAGGGCTGCTTCAATGTGATGTACCAAAAAAAAAAAAAAAGACTGATGAGGTTTGTTTGCGCTTGTATACATGCAATGTATCCCTCCCATGGCAATTTGTTACTTAATTGTTGCCGTGTCTAAATGTATGTGATTAAAGCAATAGAGCGATGGTGCTGGAACTGATTGTTTTTGGAAAATGCTGTTTTTACTCGGTACAAGATGGACTGTACGGGCTGAATTACCTGAAAATAACGGAGCCATATAAAAACAGAGCAAACTGACAGTCTGGGTGAATCGGTTATTACAGTGGTTTTCCTGATTGTGCTTCTAAAACATGATGTCATGACATCAATAGCACAGCGTGGTGTGTCTTGTGCCTATTGTTTATGCTTCTGAATAGGAACCAGGGTGATGGAAAGGTAATAACTTTACAATTTATGAGGGTGATATATTCTTCTTGATTTTGTTTTCTGGGTTTCTTGTATCATAATTTTCAGTTTATTTACGGACTTTTTTTTTTCCTCTGCATCCACAAGTCTTGCTCAACAGTAATGCTCAACAGTGTCCACAAGGTGGCACACTAACATTAGTCTCATTGTGAAGGACATACATTGACCTGGATGACAGGAGATGTTGCAGTGCAGGTGCACATGGATATACACATTCAAATTAGGGACTTTTTTTTTTGCATTTTTCCACAGAATATTAATCACCAAATTACAAATTGTTACCCGTTAAACATGTTCTGAACCTGTTGAAATCCACAGTCAGCAGGAAGACTTTTGTTTGGGTATTTTAATAGTTTACAATATAGAATAAACTAATTGATAATGAGCAAACTATTTGTCTGTTTAGTTGGAGGCCCTAATCTCTCACTCCACTAGAGTCCAGTGTAACATTTGTTTTGAATAGCTGTTAAAATGTTTGAGATGTTATATCATGGTATTAGACGTTAGCATCAGAAGTGGAAAAAAAAACAGACATATGATGTAATAATAAAAATCTAAGTGTATTCTTTAACACATAATTTGCATATACCAGTATACCATTTGCAGTTACGTTGCAATCTGAATGTCCGAAATAAAAAAACGAGTGGAATATGCATATTAACTGATGAATACAGACAATAAATATTCCTTTAGTTTTCAGGTATGGATCCTGAGCAAAATAACTATAAAGGTCTGTGTTGGGTTAAAAAAAAAGAGTCCATCTACCCTGAAATATTATGCACTTTGCTGCCCAATGTTGCATTTATTGTCTGGAAATGATGATTGTGTTTTCTCGGCTGATGAAATTGTATTCTTTACAAAGGCTTCTTCGGCCTAAGTGTTTGACTGCTTCCCCTGATGATGTGTGGTATTTGTGTGTTGTTTCTTTATAAAATAACAATCTAATTATATTTTGGTTTGAGTATGCTTTTATATTAAAATGAATAAAATCAAACTAGTAAAAGTTTTGTTTGGGGTTTTGATAACATGCAACAAACTCATACAAGTAGCCAGTGGTGGTGTATTGAGGTCTTTTACATAAGTAAAAATCGTAATAACACTGTGTACTTAAGTAGATGAACAACGTAGGCCTATAGACAGCAACCTTTACTTAAAGTATTACAAGTAAAGGTAGGCTACTCATTAAGTGGCAGAATGGGTTACTGATGTATTACCATATAAGAAGCATTTGATTGTATTTGCTGCCTGAGACTGAGGTATTTTTAGCTACTATAAACTATCAGGTATAGCTGTCAGATAATGCAGTGGAATAAAAAGTACAATATTTACTTCTGAATTGTAGTGGCGTGGAAGTATATAATACCATAAAATACAAGTACCTCAAAAGTACAGTACTACTTAATGTTCCTAGTTACTTTCACCACTGCAAATTGCATTCAGTATAGTTTATATTTTCAGTGTAAAATCCAAACCTCTTATTTTTTTTGCATTTACAAAATCTGATCAAATAATGGCAAGTCTCTTAATCAGTCATACAATGTTTAAATTAGTTGTATTTAAAGTAGGGCTGTCAACCGGGTTAACGCGATAACCCGTTAACGCAAAGTCGTTTTAACGCCACTAATTTCTTTAACACATTAACACAATCGATCTTTTGGAGGTTGTAGCGGCTCAGTTTTAAAGCTAGAGTGAAGATATTGGCATCATATGAAACTACGGAATCCATTGGTACCAAACATGTCATACTAGCTTGTCGTGAAGGAGGTAATATGGCTTTTTTCAAAGGGGTCCCTTGACCTCTGACCTCAAGATATGTGAATGAAAATGGGTTATGGGTACCCACGAGTCTCCCCTTTCCAGACATGCCCACTTTATGATAATCACATGCAGTTTGGGGCAAATCAAAGTCAAGTCAGCACACTGACACACTGACAGCTGTTGTTGCCTGTTGGGCTGCAGTTTGCCATGTTATGATTTGAGCATATCTTTTATGCTAAATGCAGTACCTGTGAGGGTTTCTGGACAATATTTGTCAATGTTTTGTGTTGTTAATTGATTTCCAATAATACATATATATATACATTTGCATAAAGCAGCATATTTATCCACTCCCATGTTGATAAGAGTATTAAATACTTGACAATCGTTTCAAATATTTTTATTAAGAAGCATGTGCATGTCAGTGATACAGACTTCTGTGGGGTGTGTATCATGCCTCATTTTGTATATATATCAACAAAAACAGACAATACTAGGAACTAAGGGCAAACAAAAATGGAGACAAGCGAATACAAAAAACATAAGTAGTGAAAGGAAAACAAAACAAAACAAAACAAAAAATAATAATAAAATAAAAATGAATAAATAAATAAAACACAGACAACACCCTAAGGCACACAAATCAGGGAGACATTGGCGACATACAGTATATACATAAACATGTGTAACCCACCCCCCCTCCCGAACCTTCCCATCCCTGAGCAGTGCTACCTCGGGTACTAAAGACTATGTGTGTATTGCGTCTTGATTGTCTGTCCCTTCTATAGAGGAGATCATCGGTCTCCAAATCTTTTCAAATACTTCCAGTCTGTCTTTAAGGGTGTATCGGATTCTTTCTAGGTGGAGGGTATCAGTCAATGTTGTTATCCAGGATTTAAATGTTGGCACCTCTTTCCCTTTCCAGAACAAAACAATCAGTTTCTTTGCACAAAGGAGACCAAAGGACAGGAGATGATATTGTGTGTTCTGTAGGATTTTAGAGCTTTCGGAAGCTCCTAGTATAACCAAAAGTGGATCTGGTTTTAATTGGACTTTAAAAATCCTCGAAAAGAATGAAAATATTGCAACCCAAAAGTCCTGTATTTTAGGGCATAGTGCATAGCTATGGAGTAAATCTGCTTGGACACATTTTCACATATTTGTGACGTTTATGGAAAGATTTTATGTAGCTTTACTTTAGAGTAATGAATCTTAAACTGTATCAAACAGTGTCTGGCAATCAAAAGAACAGATGTGAACTTCAATCATGGACAGTATCATGATTAAATATGTTAAATCGATTGACATCCCTAATTTAAAGTAATTTCCACAGTTCTACATGTGGAGATACTGAGAAGTCATGCAGCTAAGAGTTAAAAGTAAAAAAAAAAAAAAAAATCAACCATAGGGTGTGTTTTTTTCTGCTATCAAGTACGTGCGCGCTACCGTCAGACCGTGAACGCGACCGTCGTGCGCGCTCCCGGTCTGAAGCTCGATTGCAGCAGCAGCCGACGAAGCAGCCAGCAGAGCAGCGCGCGGAGCGACAAGACTCAGTCTACCTCCAACATCACACACTGGAGCAGCGGAAACCTCACGCCCTGTCGGGTCGTGTTAGCGTTAACAGACGGGCTGAGGATACTCACGGGCAGCAACAATAGGGTGAGTTGATGAAGCCGGGCCGTCGTTAGGTGGAGGAGAAGATGACGATGTGGCTGTTAATGTTTGCACCTCCTTTTTTATGTCTCAAAATGGCGGACAGGCCGCTGTGACTGGAGCAGCAGGTAACCGGAGTTTATCCTCCAGATAAACTATCTTACGAGCATTCAAGTGAGGTCAACGTTAGCTACTAACTGTACCTATAACTATACGTTAATTATAGCTAGTTACTTTTTGTTAAGAGTGAATATACGAGCTAACTTTCTGACTGAAGCTAACTGAAGCTAACGTTAACTTTAGCTACCGTTAAGCTACTAACTGGCAACCGTCGTCATGTCGACCAAAAGTCGTAAGTCGTAACCACGGTTATAGGACAAACATGTCACGTAAAAGGTGGTAGGGTCGTCGTAAAATTACAGCTGCATTTTGGGCGTCCATCCCCAAGTTAGTAATAATCAGTAACCTGTCTCTGATTCAAATCACTAATCTAAACTCACCTTTTTAGAACTGATTTTAATGTGTAATTAATATTGTTTCTTATATATTTTTTTATGATGTTCTTGTTTTATGATATTTTTATCTATTATCTATTATTATTATTAATTAGCATAGTTTGAAGCAGCCTGTTTAAAAAACCTCGACAACTAAATCAACTGTGGTTTCACAAGACGTGATGTTAGCTCTCTTAGATTCAAGATGTTTATTGAAATGCTTTTTGCTGGGAAGCTCCATTAAAATAATGTTATATTACAATTATAAGAGGAAATACAATTAGTTATATTACAATTACAAATACTTTAAGTTATATTACAATTATAAAAGGAAATACTTTGTACAAGGGCATATTAAGAATATATACAGGCATATTAAGAACATATACATGTTACTGTTGACTTGTTTGAACATTTTAATGCTATCATGGTGTTGATATTTTAGTTGTAAATCACTGCTGTATTCAGTGTTAGCATTTGGAGAGGGCGTAGTATATTTGTGCAGAAAACATTGTAATTGGAACAGCAGTTTTCTAACATGACATGCTCCAGAGTAGATTCCCTTTGCTGTTTGTTTGTTTGTTGCTGTCATACTTGGTGGTTGTTGGGTGATGGTTGCTGCTGCCATGCTCAGCTGAAGCTCCATCATCTCTGCTGCTCTGGTTTGCTTCATGCGGTTTGTTGGCACAGTGTTAGAAAATCAGGGTGGAGCACATCGCAGGCGATGAGTTTGTATGTATTGCGTCTACCCCAGTACTTAAAGTGTCTGGCTTGTTTTCCACGTTTTCTCTCTCATTGTGTGGCTGTATGATGCATTGAGTGATCGGGTCAGACATTTGTGGACCGAGGGGGGCGGTGAATGCAAATCATCGCTGTAGTGGCTCACACTGGTGAAGTACACTGAATCTCACAAGCGAGATTTTAGGGCAACCTTGTCGTGATATCGCATGTAAAGCATTAGTTTAAGCAAGGATCCGTGGCTGGTTTATTTTTTCCCCCCAGCCACGCCTGTAAGGACTGCGTTGCAGTTGATCAACTGGAATTATGGGATATTGATGTTTTTCTTGTTGTTTTTTTAGACAGTGTTCAGCTTCAAAAATAAACGTGGACTGTGTGCTCTCCTCTCAGGTATTTGTGTTATTTCAACTGACTAAAATGCAACCATCTTGAAGAGGAATGTGATCCCCTTTTCAGCTTTTAGTTATTTTGACAGCTATAATCTAACAGCTGTTGGGTCTTTTGTGAATCTAGCAATACTATGCTAACATTAAACACAACTCTCCCTTAAACAAACGAGCTATTGAATTGATTCGACTGGAGCAATGCTGATGAAGGCTCTATTCTTAAAATCACTGATGAGGAATATCTTGCTACTTGTGGTGAGTCAAATGGAGTGACTCTTAGGTTTCCTCTCAGTTTATGAGGATTTCCTCTGTTGTTTCAATGTTGGTTTATGTCTTTGTCAACCTAAGAAGCCTATATTTATCCATCCATCCATTATCTGTAACCGCTTATCCTGTTCAGGGTTGTGGGGGGGCTGGAGCTGATCCCAGCTGACATTGGGCGAAGGCGGGGTACACCCTAGACAGGTCACACATAGAGACAGACAACCATTCACGCTCACATTCACACCTAAGGGCAATATAGTCAACAATGAACCTAACCTGCATGTCTTTGAACTGGGAGGAAGCTGGAGAAAACCCACGCTAACACAGGGAGAACATGCAAACTCCACACAGGAGGGCTGAAAAAAAAAAAAAGCCATGTTTGAACCTGCGACCCTCTTGCTGTGAGGTGGCAGTGCTAACCACTGCAACACCCATAAGCCTATATTTATCCCTGATATATTATTTAGCTAGACACACACTATTTGTACATTTGTTACTAAAGGCAGTCTTATTTCTGACAGACTAATCTGCATTTATGAATTGTTCTTCTGTGAACACATTGATGTTGTCTTTTCTAAATGAAGATGCCATGTAATTTGTGTATATAATGTAATTAAGTTTCACAACATTTCACGTGTCAAAAATGCCATTTATGCAGACTAACTGTGATGTTGAAATGGCTCAAAGTTCAAACTACATTGCAAAGTACTTGAAACAGATTCCAACTATGTATTGCGTGTCCCATTTTCTGTGTTGACAACTTGGTAAAAGTAACTACTAAGAGAACAGCAGCTCTCTTTCTTTTGAAATACCGGCATGCTTAATTTCTCGACAGATTAGTTGAAAGCGTTCTTAGTCAGTCCCGAGTGTTATCAAAAGTTGATTTGAATAAGTGCATCCCGGCGGCCAGTCTCTATTCAGTGCTGCCAGCAATGGAAACACAGCAACACCAATTGTACAAGCTTCAGCCATTTGAAGAGCTGCTTTGCTGGCACTTGTTGCCAGTTCAACTAGAGAGTAAAGCAAAGGAGAGCCACAGAAAATGTAGGGTGTTCTTCTCTAATGTGGTTGGGGTAGTCTTGTTAAAGTAAAGACTGAAGTATTACCTGAAAGGAGCAGAATGTACAGTTTTGCCGAGGGGGCCTCCTCTTTATTTTGTGTCAACAGACAATTATGAGCATGAGCGTCTGTTTATCTTTGTGATTTTGGCAGGCTGAAGGGCATATAGATACCCGCATGACTCTCCTTCCCTGAGCCGGCAGTAGCACAGAGGTTGACCTTCCAGACAGTGAGCTGACTGGTCATTACTGACCCGCTGCCAGCAGCACCTGCCTGTCAACCTACAAATGACCGCTTTAATTGTGAGCAGACTTCTGACAATATTGGCACGAAACTAACACTACTGACAACAAGCTCTAGATGGGGTTGAATATAAGTAGCCTGGAGAATTGAATGGTTTGATTTGAACATGCTTCATACTTGCCGGTTTGGCAACACTAACTGACAGACTCAGGATACACCTCCAGTCTAAATTTAGAGCTATAATAATTTAAAGTGGTAACGTGTTGGCATGAAGTGAATACCCTGGAGAGATAGCACAACCTTAAGGCTGCCAAGTGGACATTTACTTGCACTGTACAATTAACTCAAACATGTATGAATGAAGGAGGCTAGCTAGTCTTTATTTTGTGTTTCCCAACTGTGTATGCAGGTTGGCTCGGACATGTGATTGAGTTGTTGTTCCTGTGAGCTTCTTTCCTGCTCAGTCTCTTGTCCCTCTGTGTATGGATGTGGGCTCTGATCCACTAATCAGGCCTCTTACATCAGGTACCACAACCGATAGGACGATGGCCGGGTAATGTGATTGGCAACATGCACTAGTCAGTTTGAGATTGAGTAATTTTTCCATCTGGTGACTAGTGTTTGAAAATATATGGAGGAACAGACAATTCATTCCTTCAACTGCTGCTGTGTTGTGTTAATAGACCCTCCTTTTACAAGCCACTGAAGGGAGATGTCACTAGCTGTGTAATTTAATAAGGTTAGCTGATTGTTACCAACCCACATAGCTGACACAGGCACCTTGCGGGTCGTAACGGCTGCAGATTGAAAGCTGAGCCAGATGTTCACTCGGTTAGTGATAAAGCTCTTTGGATGATTTATGTCTGAGTGCTTTTACCATGAACAACCATTCACAGAATGTGGAGATGATTTACACAATATTCAGCTGTTCAGTCCCGTTGGTTAGAGGTTTAAGAATATGGACAATTAGTGATGAACATGCCTCTACACAGGCTAATGTCAAAGCAGCATCACATTACCTAGGTCTACTTCATTGCTTGGAATAATAAATTATCCATGTTTATCCAGCTGATGCAGCACAGTGATGCACTGTAGGCATGTAAATTACTATGTATGTAGCTGTCTCCTGATAGGGACATGTTATGCCACAACATTTGAATAGTGTCGGTGCCCCTGCTGAAACTAAAGTCAAGTTAAGGTTATTGTCTTGGAAAAAAGGGAATTGCTGCATCAAAACCAAACATAACAATAGGGGCTCGACAGTAAAGGTTGCCAGGTGGCCATTGGCCACAATTTTGAGAAATTGGCAACCAGTTCTTGGCCTTTGGTTGCCATCAGTGGCAACCACTTTTTAACATGTAAAAAATAGGGACAGCAAACCGTGCACCCCACTCACTTCAGCTGTATGTGAGAGGGGATTCAGCTGTCTAAGCAGAATCAGATAGATTAGAGGTCATCTCTGAAAGTAGAGATGATCAACAAGCTGATGTTGGTGTCACTTGAGGGACCCACAATCCAATACTTCAATGCTGAAGGGTCAATAGAGTGCTGCAGGGATGACGTATGTATACCAGGAATTGAGGGTGGACATGTTAACAGATAAATACTTATGATCAAAATTCTGTAAAGTATCAGATAAAACACAAACACAAAGTTCTTCGGTAACTGTAATAAAGCTTTTGTTCTTTTATGTTAAATATAAAAAAATGTAATCATTCAAAGTTGCTAAAACTTAAGTGGAATACTTTAATATCCTCTGCAATAATGTAAAAAATATGTAGTCTAATATTTAAAAACCTATATCACAAATCGTTACAGAAAAATATGAATCACTGAAGAATTAATCTGAAGCACCTACTACTGCACAACAATAGTAATTTCCTTGCTCTAATTCAAAATGATGCGTCAGTCGCTGCACAGAGGACTTTTATCTCCCAGTTATATTGACCTGAAGTGTTTGTGTGCTATTTGTGCTCAACTGGAGCTTTGTCAACATGCAGCGAACATAAACAGTGTTATGAAATCTCCCTTAGCTATTACTTTATTGCATCTTTTAGTAATTTTGCATTTATTGTATTCCATATGTTATTTCACTTTGTCAGTTGTGCTCCATGTTTCTTGTGAAAGGCAGTCTAGGATGATAATAACATTCCCATGACACAGGTGTCATGAAAGTGAAGTCATCATCAGAAAATGAAGGCGCTCCAGATTCCAGCTGTTTGAGATGCTTTGCTTTGTAGAGACGATGACATAATGACACTTGCAGAGAACTGTGAACAAGAGGTGACAGTGAGGTGATAACTGTCAGCATTGTCAGCATTGTTGTGGTGGTATGTGATGAGCCGCTGAGACACTATCAGTTAGACTTCACCTTAGGCTCTGGCTAATGTATATTTTCCTTTTGCACGCCATTCCTCCGGGCGTGTTCCTTTGTTCAGACATGGTCAACTATCAGAAATGTTGTGCACATACCTCGTCAGTCATACTTGGCAGAGGGAGTGAAAAGTTGTAATATTGTACTGCTGTCTGATATGTTAGTTTGACCAGATACCTAATTTGTTCAACTTCAGTGTTGTCACATGTACATTGACTGTAAATCAATTTTTTTTGAGAGTTTGTATCAAACTGATTCAGTAGTTAACATCTTTTCTGTAACATTCTCTTTGAAAGATTTGCCGACACATTACTCTGTTTTCAAACATGGGTTTTCTGTTTGTTACTTGGTTTGATTTGAGTGTTTTGACTGAATCTTATGTTTGGTGGTCCACATTTTAAATATCCAGGTCCAATTCATGTGCTAGACTATATAAAAGCAGACTGTGTGCACAGACAGTGATGCAATGGGTGTGGTTCATTACAATTTTGACTTGGCGCTTGCTTGTTGCATTCTTGAAGTGACAGAGACAGAGGATGTTTTCCATTATTCATTAAAAATGGCATTTTAACAACAGATAAGCTGTTAAGACTCATCAGGAAATTAAACGGCATCTCTCAAAAGCAGTCGGCGCCATTACTGTAAGGGGCCCTTTATTGCACAGTTCCTGCTGATACACAAAGACCAGAGAATCAATGGGAGGAAGACCCATAACCATTATTAACCGTCAGTGGGCAGATTTATAGATGCACCACGGCTGTAGCCCATTCCAACAACACACAACCACATTTTGTGCTGTGCCAATTAGCCTGATTATGTGATTGTGCAAACATTTTGCTCAATACTGAAGCCACAAATGAGATTTGCAGAGAGGGGAGTCTAACACATTAATGGATACTCACAGCAATGACAGATGCCAGCAGCACGGAGGGAAGTATCAATATATAGCAGATGACCTCATTTCACACACCGCAGCAGTTTTACAGGTTGATGTTGAAGACGCATGCCTTTAAATGGATGTTTTGTATGTGGAGTTTTAGATTAGAGTAGGGCTGTGTATTGGCAAGAATTTGGGGATACAATATGTATCATGATACAGGGGTAACGATATTGCAATATCTTCTTTTTTTTCAAATCTAATGTTAGGAAATATGTATAAAATCTGAGTTTAAAAAAAGTAATGATGTGAAATGGCTACTACGGGAACCAACATCATTACACATGAATACAATTGGACTCATTGGATCCACAAGAGTCTCAGCTTTACAGTGATGCCCAATTTATGCAATTCCAAGACTGTTTAGGGACCCCCAGTAGGCAGAAATATTTAAATACACCATTTTAGAATAGGGAAAATATCACATTTTGTACTGCATGTGAAAAACAACATGGTTTTTGCCCAAAACTGCATGTGATTATCATAAAGTGGGCATGTCTGTAAAGGGGACACTCATCGGTACCCATAGAACCCATTTTCATTCACATGTCTAGAGTAGGGATGTGCATTCCAAGCAAAAATACTATTCGAAAATCACTGGGAATTAGTCGATTATTTTTCGAAAACCGCCACATAACACCTCCCCCCATCCTCCTCCAATTCTTCGACAAAATTTAGCGCAACTTTGTAGCATTATTTAGCCTTCTTCCCAACATTCAAGTATGACAATGGTTGTACCAATGGATTCCTTAGGTTTTTTTGTTTCATATGATGCCAGTATCTTCACTCTACCTTTTTAAAACTGAGCCTGCTACAACCAATTACAAATCGATAGTGTTTTGGAGAATTGATGCAGTATCGCAAAACGTAATATTGTATATTCGTGTATCGATATTTTCTTACACCCCTAGATTAGAGATAGTAATTTTAGCTTCAGTGCCATTGCCTTATTATGTTGTTGAACTGCTGTGACGCTGAAGCACAGCAGAGTATTTGGGCAACGGCCAGAAACTCCCTGCACGCTGTAATCCACACAGTCAGAGGTAAGCAGATATTTGGACTTCTGTTACATCAGGTGTGATGACCTCAGAGTCCAGAGGTTAGCTGTTAGCTACTTTCGGTTGCTTTCTACAATGTCAAGATAACAAATAAGCAAACCCCACAGTTTTACCTTCATAAATTCAGCAGAATGGACTTAATCATACATCAGCAGGCGTCATGTTTTGAATATACGTAGAAGGTCCCTAAGCTGTTGTGCTCTTTTTCAGCAAACAAAAGCAGAAGTGAAAAGGAGCTATTTTTACTTGTGGTAATGTCACTCCTGCACCATCAGCTGAAATGAGGAATGTGTGAATTTTCCTTCATTTTAGCTTCCCAGGGTGTTTCCAGTCCTCATGCTTACTCCAGAGACGCATCAGTTTCCTTCGCTGCTCCTTTGACACACAACAGATCTCATCTCATTGTCTCCTGTACATGTGTCTGGACATCTGTGCATGGATGTAGTTTTGTCGGTTTGTTGCAGGTCTCTAGAAGGAGGTAAATTGGCTTTGTTTGTACCTTTGTTTACTGGTCTGGCAGAGATTTAGTCAGGCTGGTCCCAGTAGACTAAGAGGCTTATTGTAGCTCACAGTTAGTATTCTAGTGGGTACCTGCTTTGGTAGAGTGCTTTTCAAGACTACGATGCAGTGTAAAAATAGACTTCATCACATTATTGAAAGCTGCATCGACATTTATTGTTCCTCACATCAATACTCCACTCCTGACAATAAATTAATTGTCACACTAACACTAATATATTTTTTGCTGAAGGTCATAATGATTTCACCGTGCCATCGGTCAGGCCAGCCAGCTCTCGAGGAGTTATCATAGTGAGACGATAGGCTCAAGAGCACAGCCGTTACTCGAGCCTGCTCGGCTGTGTCCTGTTTTTCTTTTCTGTTGGCAACCTGGGAGGAGAAGTACGTTGCTCGGAGAATGTGGGTCAGCTCTTGTATGTTCACTGAGAAAGGAATTTGCTGCAAGAGCGGACCAGAGCTCTCAGACCAGACTGGTGACATGACAGACAGATTATGGAGGTAGATAGGAGTGAAGCTGAAAAGTAAATGAAGGAGGTGGTTTATGAAATGTCTGATAAATGGGCTTTGCTGTGGGAGTCACATTCTTTTTCTGGTAGAAAGTAACAGTGTGCATTTTGTGCTTTTGTTATTTTTTTCCATTGTTGACAGATTCTTCTGCCATTTTATCTGCGTATAAACTGGTGCACACATTAATGCAGTACTCCTCTGGCCTATGAACATCTCCACCCACTCTTCATGTTATCTGTCATGCATACTTAATGCTCACTTTCCCTCTCTCTCTTCTCAAGATGCAGTGTAGACTTGGCTGGTGACTGGTCTGCAGGCTCTCTACTTCTCTTGTCCCTGGAGTCAGCCAGTTGGGGGGCAGATTCCTGCGTTCCCCTTCTCTCCGTCTGAGTCTTTTGTCTGGACAAAACCAACTGCCCGCCATTGGAGTACACAGCTCGTCCTCGACCGTGTTGCTTGGATCAGCACAGCTCATCTCCTGACTGAGGAGAGCGCAGCAGCTGCACAAGATTCACCTTCTACCAACCGATCCCTCCCAGCCCCGCCCACACTGCCCCGTCACCATGGTGCTGTCACAACGGCAACGAGATGAACTGTAAGTCGCCAACACACCTTTCATTACATGTGGCTGAGATATGACGGTCAGATTCAAAATATATGGATCGCATAGATTTATACACTGTGGTTACAATGTTGTCCATCTGTTGCATCATGTGATGAGACGCGTTTCATTTCACATTCATACTAGATTCACTTTCATGTATTCACACATACTGACACTTTCACAGCTGCCCAGTTCAATCTCATTCTTCTGATGTTACCGAGAAACTTTGAAGGAATGAACATGGTTTGGTCAATTTCTCAAAGCCACTTTGAAGGTGTTTCTCGTAGGAGGGAAGCGCAATATTCATTTAGGGCTGCAACTAAGATTTATTTTTGTAATCAATTCAATCAATCAATCTACTGATTATTTTCTGGATTAATCAAATAATTGTTTGATCTATGAAAATGGTGAACAATGCCTAACACAATTTCCTTAATATTAAGATGTTATCCAACTGCTTATTTTGTCTGACCAATCTTCCAAAATCTAAATTCATTCAATTAGTTGCCAATTTATTTTCATTTAATCACTGCAGCTGTAATTCATTTAGAATAGATATTTTTGTATCTATTGTATGTTTCATCCTAATCCAGACATGCTCAAAGCATACTACAACCTAACTAAAAAGTTGAATATATCGGCAGTTATTTTTATGTAAGAGCATAAAAAGGTCGGTTCGAGCAATTTAAAGTTCTATCAAATGCCAACAATTCAGGCTTAATTTAGGCTGACCCTTAATCAGAGATAAAAACCTCAACTACAGTCAAGTCAAGAGAAACTTGAATAAATGTAGTTGTTTGAAGGAGGTGTTTTCACTGCAATATAAAATAAATCTTAGAAAGGGAATTATGACCTGTTTAACTTCATAACACTTTTTACCGTGGTTTAGAATTGGTATCGAGAATGGTGGGATTTCACTGGTATTGGTATTGACTACTAAATGTCTGGTATTGTGACATCCCTAACCTGAGCACTCTAAGAATGTTATTTTCTGTTATGTTATGTTCCAGGTTTTATCACCTCAACAAGTTTGAACCAGTAGATCTCCATTCTTATTCTTGTCATCTTCTGCCTACTGACATTTTTGTTGACACATTGTGGCAGCCCATGTTATTGTGACTCATAAAATCAAATGTGAGAGTCAAACAAGCTAAGCTGCTGTTGTGCTGATCTGAGTCAGATGTTTCTTGAAGCTGCCTAGAGACATGAGTGCCAATTACAGTGTGAACGATTTCAATGAAGGGATTAATGCGGGCTTGTTCCAATGAACTCTCTTTGTATACCTGTTCCCAAGCAAAAAGAGACTACTCCCAACATGTTAATTGTTTTGAAAGCCTAAAAGGCAATTCCTGTTTTAATTGTGCTTGTCATTGCTTCCAGGCATAGATGTGCATTGATTACTAGAATCAGTTTAAATAGGGGCAGTTTTGTTATTTTTTCTCCTTGGTACCCCTCACGAAGAATCAATGACCTGAGGTTCCTGAGCTCCTCTGAGGTCTTGCAGCACAAATGTATTGATCCTCTACCTACACTATTTCCCCCTAAAATGTTTAGTATTCACAATTTGCCCTATGTGACCTTTAGGTGAAGCTTAGAGTGCTCCTTTGACCTAAAATGCCACAGGGGGGAAAAAAGGGATCCAAAGTGTTATAACGAGCTTCATGCACTTGGTCTCTGCACACTGTCGGTGCTCAGTGATTCCACAGGGAAACCATGTGCCCAAGATGTCTGAAATCTGCCTTCAAATTGTCTGGCATTGGCACTAAAGTGGCATACAGACAAAGAAATATCTGCACACGTGCTGTGTGGTGTATATTGAGCAAGTGGGGGAAAGTGGGAGAGACTGTGATAATGAGGGAACTGTAATATGGCTCTGCTGAGTCTGTTAGCTAGGTAATTAACCCCTGAGGCGGGGGATGAAAAGTTAAGGCAGTTACAAGGTCATGAGAAGGAGATGAGATGATCTTGCCAAGCTTTAGTCCTTAAGAATTCCCTTCCACTTAAGATGTATGTTAAAGCAGCATATTTAAAAAAGGATATGATGGATATGTTTGCCTCTGACTTGAAATGAGTCAACAACCCTGTTTACTAGGGCTGGGACGATACACCTATCTACCGATTCGATACTATCACGATACTTGGGTGCCGATTCGATATGTATTGCGATTCTGCAAGTATTGCGATTTGATATTCAGATTTATTGCTAATATAATACAATATCTAAATTAATACAATAAAAATATTTGATTTTCAGTATGTATGTAGTCAGAGATGTCCTGAAGTCAAATATATCAGTCATTGTCAGGCATTATTTATTAATACATTTTCATCACAAACTAGTGGTATTTTCTTTTTAATTTATAAGGGACATGTAGTGTTTTATACTTCTGGTGAATATAATCCAATCACTCTTATTTCCATATGTGTATTTTGTATATACAGTTCCCTTTGTTAACACCTTATTTTGAAAATGGGACGAAGTCACGTGTATATACTTCCGCTAACTTTGCCAAGTCCGTCGCTAGCTCATACCGTCAGTTCCGTTCTCTTTATCCATCCATGGTCAGCTCCATCAAGGCTATTTGAATGCATTTAACATAAATGTCAGTATATGGGTGCTCTACAGTTGTAGAGTCAGCCGATTTGACCACGGAGATGAGAGTGGCGGCTGGCATGACTGCAAGTTACCACAAAACGATAAGATTTCCTGTCCATGACAGAGTTAGCATGCAGCTTTAGCCATGATGTCTAGCTCTGCCTTTCCTGGCAACATGTGAAACCCAAAGTGTTTTCACATACAATAAAGTATGGAGTGTTTACCACGTTGGATTTAACATGTGAGGGTGCAAGTCATATTCACACGGACCCTCCGCCGTTTTCTACTTTCTCGCTTCAGCTCACTGCAGCCAGCTGTGGTTTGTTTTGGTTGACGGATAGGGAACGGATATGACGTCACATTACTCAGACTACAACAATAAAAGCGGTAATTTCCTTTTACTTCTGCATAGACTCGAATGCAAATATATAGATTCTGGCATTTCAAAATCAATTTCAAAATCGTAAAAAAAATTGTGATACATTGATGAATATTTTTTTTTCTTACTACTACTGTTTATGGTAATTTTTGCCCCCCCATCTTGCAATGTCATTGAGAAATGCATCAGCATTCACATGACAAGGCTCTTAACATTCCTCACTATGTCTCTGTGTTGTTAGATTAGCACTGTGGGAGGGTCTGTTGGTATGGAGAGAGCTATTGGAATGCTAATCTGTCATGCTATTTGCTATTCAGAGGAAACTGCCAGGGACCCCTTTCCCCCTCTTTTCTCCTCTGTTGCACAAGTCTCTGGCCCCATATAGCTTACAGGAAACTGGTGTGGGACCATCGCACCACTTGAGTCACATTCAAGCATCTGTTGCATTCTTCCCGTTGGAGATGTCGCTTGGCTCAGTTGGTTGCTCTCATTGAGTTTGTCGGCTATAAAGTGCCCCTAAGATCTTATTTCCTAACTGGCAGCCTCATTTAGGGAAGCCAGCTTGAAAAACCAGCGGCCCATTTTGAATCAGGCAATATAGCAGAGAGGGTAATGGGAACAGTGACCGTTTGACTGTCTGCTATTCATGCTCATTTTTCATCGGGCCCCCTCCTTTCTTTGTCACAGCCTTGTTTACCATCACGCAGCCCACAAATACAGTAGTTGTTGTTCCTATTGCATTCAGGCCTAGTCTTCCACTTTTTTAAGCTGCAACTGTCAGAAGCAATAAAATAACTGCAGGGAAACTATCTAATCTGCACAAACTTTACTGTGTGTGCCATTAGAACAAATGTTTTTGGCATTTAATATTTTTTAGGTGAAATTATAAAGAATGAAAGTGGTACAGCAGAAAACAAGACAAGGCCGTTTATCCTTGTTGTTTTTGTCATTCCAGTAGACCTTGCTCTTCCAGAAAGACCACATAACTGTTTTATTACTGTTGTCGAACAAAATATTCTAAAAAGAGAAATAATATTTGGCCCTAAACTGGTATTTTGTCAGCACTGCAGTCAGATGCCGTGATTGCGTAGCATCCTCACAACAACTCTATTTTTGTGAGCATAGCCAATGAAAAGCGCATTTGTGTCTCTTACCAGGGTCAGGGGACTCGTCCCCGCTGGCGTGTAATAAAAATAGATGCAGAACACAAACTATCTGCTCTCCTGAAAGACCTGGAGGCACCCATCTGCAGATGGGCCTTTTCTTTTGAAATTTCTCCTTGCTACACAAAGAAAACCCCCTCAGCCATCTCCATGTCTTAGGCTACAAGATGGTTCATGTGATTTTTTTTTTTGATTTTTTTGAACCTCCCCTGGCTGTGAATGTCGTGACATAACAAGTTAAATGCAAAGACGTCTGCCATTCAGAAGACATAAAGGTGACTTAGACAATGAAAGACTGTAGTATAGTATAGTATAGTATAGTATAGTATAGTATAGTACAGTCAAAGTTATCGCATGACTAGTTTACTGTGGCAAAGGACATCTGTTTAAGGCGATACAAAGTTCCACAGTTTAATAAGGTTAGATTTGTGCACCATTTAATCCTAAAATTAAATATGGAGCCTAATCGCAAATGTACGTCAAAGGGTCTTGAATTGTCTGCGATGATTGTAATGGTGTTTTAAATGTTTGTATCCTTGTTTTTTGTCTTTGTTGATGTTTCAAATGAAGCTGATGGGATGCCAGAACATTTTCAGACTTACTGTGTGACTATTGCACATGCGTACATCGCAATGTTGATGCTGAAACGATACATCGTGCAGCCCTACTGACATTATACTCTTATGTGTTATTAGTCATCAAAAAACTTGATATTATCATGATTTGCCAAAGCTTATACCTTTTTCATTAATTGCACTGATTGCATTGATTACTTCCTAATTTGGTCCAGAGATGCAGTATTTCTGTCGTAGCACTCCAGTGTTTGGGTGTGACAGGAGCCTCCTGAGGGGGATTGCACACAGACATTTGTTGCTGGCACACACAGACATTTAGTCTAGCATGTTCAGTTCCCGAGCCTCTCTATTGGTGCTCAGTGTAGTGAACACGACCGGCTGCATCTGCAGGGGGTCTATCAGCAATACAGATCTGATTTGCCTCGGGACTGACACACAGATGGATTGGCATGGTAACAGTGTCTGTGTTCTGGACCCACCATCCCATATCAATCATTCATCGTCCCCCATATAAAAAGGACTTTTAGAAAGAGGACCAGTCTACCGCATGTAGAAACCTTTGAGTTTCTAATGGTTGCCTGATCACAGTGGATCTTACTTTGTTTTGATCAATCTCATTCATTTTGAAGATATTGAATGCTGAATTATGTCCATCATCCACATCTTTATTGTGCATCATTAATGGCACTTTTTTAATCTACTAAATGGTTTCCTGACCACTTGCTTTTCATGTCAACCAGACATTTCCTCTTTTTGAATTCCTAGCTCTTTATAACCCTATGATCATGTTATTGTATGTTTCATCACGTTGAAAAATTTTAAATCCAGTATGACAAAAAGTAATGCATCTCATTTACAGCTCTGCCCACAATAGCATTAATACAACCAGATATATTAAAAAGGATTCCTTCCTCAGTAGATCTGGTTTAATATATATGTATGTATACTGTATGTGATGGGAAGCCTAGTCTCATATTGGGGCTGCACAAATATTGTTTCTTTATCGTCATCGCAATGTCAACTTGCACGATAAACATGTTGTGAAAGACTGCGATATTGCAGTCAGGGTTTTTTTTAGTTAGTTGAGAGAGACTATCAGTAGAAAACTAACTGCACTTTAAAAAACAAATCATTTTTTTCATTGGTGCCCTGTTGTGTTCAGCGATCAATTTGTTCAATAAAAGAAAGTTGGAAATAATTTCCTTAAATTTTCATAATTCAACAAGCAATTTGTTGTATTTTAGCAGTATACTGGAAGCAACAGAAAGGCTGAACTGAGAACACTTCTGTTTATTTATCCCAAGAAATATCATTATCGCGATATTCAACAACTTAATTGTGTATTGCATATTTTCCTCATATTGTGCAGCCCTATCTCACATCTGTTTATCCTTGTTATCCTTTATTTGCCCAAGCTTTAAGTCTACACATAGGATTTAAGAAAGTACGCTTAACTCTTCAAAGCTTTCGCTTCAGTTCGGACAACAAAGCTCCATCATCGCCATGTGACAACAATGTGTGCACGCTACGCCCATTATAGAAAAAGTGTGTGACTTGTTTGTGTATTTTGGTGTGTAGACCCTGCTGCTTTTTGATCTGTGATACTACAGACACACACACCTTCTCCATAGTGAAGAATAGTCGCTGTTGTGTTAACTCTGTATTCAGTAAAAAGACAGTCCTGGATTGGACGTTAACTCTTCTGTGGATCCCAGTTGGAGAGAGTTTCCTCTTTGAAGTCTTCTTCTGGCTTAAGGGTTGATCCCCACTGCAGTGCTCGTAACTTATATGAAAGAAGACTGCTTTCTTTCCCTCACAACCTACCTGTTTCACATTGAAATTAACAGCATTATGATAATCGGCCCTCTAAGAAGCTTTGAGATGAGTTGCGAATCAAGTAAAGGGCAGAAACTTGTATCGATGAACCAAATTTTTCTTTCATTTTTTTCTCTTTTGAAATTATACGGTGGATTCATTGTCTGGTTAATCTAGGTGGTGATTACCTTCAGGCGACACGCTTCATGTCTCGGTAACCAGCGCCTGGTGTTCCCCCTCATAAGTCAAGCAAGAGAAATAGATTGGTTACACTTTTCATGGAGATCCAACTGTAACTGGTCAATTATGCAATCCTGTCATATGATTTTTGTGGAATGCTTCTCCCTGAGAAGTTATCAGCTGTTCAGTACTCAGCTGTTAAGACGGAGGAATAAGCTTAACCTTTTTAGCTCTCCACCGTCCTACTTCTTCTTTTAACACACCCTCTGCTCTTGTTACTTTCACACATTGAACCTTTCAGCAGAAGTAGTGATTTATTTCCTGTCAAATTTAGTGTGAAGTTTGTTTACCCATGACATCACATGACCGTCCTCGACATGTGAGATGAGGCTGGATGCACCTGATATAAAGTACATAGTGTTTTTCCCACTGTCGGTGTGCAGTTTGATCGGGTCCTTTGTTTGATTTAGTAGTAGCGCTGACATCTTGTGGTTCTTTCAGCTGTCATGCTTGACAAAATGCTCGTCCTACTGGTTTTTAGACTTTCCACCTACTCAAAACACATAGATGCCTTCAGTAAATTGCAGAGCCGTTGTTCATACCAATTCTACAAAGATCCCCTGATTCTTTAGGTCTTGAAAGGAAAAACTGAAAGAATGACATGGGAGTGTTGCCCATTCTCACACATAAACCTAACATGACACAAATCTGAAAAATATCCGGGTAAATCTGCACGCTTGGTAGAACTAGCTCTGTTTTAGTCCTGAAAGGAAGTCCCACACTTTGCCAAGTTAGCACAGTCTTTACTTGAAGATGAGGATAAAATAAATGTGAAATAATAAGCTGTTTAATCATTATTTTTTCTGTAGCAGTACTGCCGTGCATCGCTCTTGGCCTTGCTGCTTGAGTACGTGTACTTAGCAGAGACAGTGGTTACATCACCAGAAGCACTGGTCTGTCGTCCTCTGCTGTTTGCACAGTGGCTGTCATCTCCGAGAACAACCTCTGTAACCTCTTTTATGAAACACAATCATCCCCAGATCATAAAGTGGTAGTACAGTTGTTTTCAAACAGTCCATGTCTAAGGGTGTGGACAATGTGCTCATAGGGAACAAAAACTGACGTGAGATATATGCCTGTGAAATAATACACAGGAAGGAGAATTTTATATGTGCCGAGGGACCTTTCAGAGAGTAGACTTCTTCCTATTAAACATTTATCAGCAGTTTTGAAAGGTTGAACAGGTCCATACATCGGCCGGTCTAGAAATACTCCTTTTGTAAGGTTTGTGCCCATAGATAGATGTATGATACAGGGCAATGGCCTGGCCAGGCAAGCAAAGTTTCCTTCCTTTAAGATTCATTAGAGCATTTAGAGTCTGTCTGTAGCTGATGAGTGCTGTATGCAGTGTGAAGGGTTGTGTTTCTTTAACATTTAGGCAGAGTGGGTGGGTAGCTCAATGTGTCTGTAATTAAATTAAATTAAAGTAGTGCTTTGACAAGAGAGAACTGGTGATGTCTTTGCTGGATGACTTAGGTCCAGGCTTTGTAAGTCAATAAAATCCGTTATTATTGGTCAATTAAGTGTATGAGCATCGTATGATATTCAGACCCAAGGCAAAGACAATTCAGCTGAAGCAGAATACATTTTTGTTGGTCTTGTGAACTTCTGATGGATTTTTTTCATTCTCACTTTTTCACATTTTTAGACTAGATGATTGATTAAAAAATGTATACATTGCAGTGTTGTAGTCAAGACCACCTAAACCGAGACATGACCAAGACTATAGTGTATTGAGACCGAGTCAAGACCAAGACCAGACCAGTGCGAGTCCCCTACTGCATGACACACTTATGATAAAATGTGGAACATGCAAACCAGAGGCACTCCTCAAAATGATCTGAAAGATCCACATTTTCATAAAACCACTCACAGAATGCGTTCACTTTCTTGGAGCACGTGTCAAGGTGACAGCCGTTAACAGTAACAATAAATTGAAATTAAAATTATAATCAAGTTATTGGTTTCATTTGAAGTGGAAAGTTTTACATCCAATCAAAGTAATAATGTTAACAAATAAACCAGACAATGCACAGACAATTTAGTGATGTGTCCGCAGTTGTGGTCTGGTCCAGTCTTGAAATAAAATCCTGAGTCTTCTTTGTCTGAGACCGAGACGAGGCTGAGTTAAAATGCGGTTGAGTCCGAGACAAGAACGATCTCGAGTACTACAACACCGATACATTGGAAATAATTGTTAGTGGAAGCCCTCATGTCATGCTTGTAAAGTGTTAAGGTGCTTTCAGACTGAGCGGTCGCCGCTGCCGCTGCCATGGTTTTCATTGTAAACACAGCAGCAGCCGTGCCGCTGAGGTCTTATTCTGGCGTCGCTCAACCGTGCTGTTGACCATACTAAAAAGCACAAACATGGGTTAATGTTAATCCAATGACCATTGAAACAGAACAGCTCAGTCACCACCAGGTACAGCTTAATCTGTTTTTGAACTACACAAGATGCTCTTGATGTATTATGCAGCACACTTCAAACAGCTTAACAGTTAAATGTTTTAGTTACTAAAACTGATCACGTTTTTATATCTTTACATGGATTGTAGTGAAGTGAAGGAAAGGGTCGATGCTCTGTTAGTAAATGTTGCTCATTTTTAAAATGATGTGAAAGTGAATTATCATGGAGCGTGTAATGGGAGGAAGTGATGTCACTGGCTGGCAGACATGCTGGATGGCTGACTCACCTCTCTTCTCCGAAGGATGAGGTCATGCATCTCTTCCTAGTCTCTCTGTTTGGGTCACAGGCTGCAATTTCCCTCTCACTCCATTAAGGGTTTATAGTACATGAGAGAGCAGCTCAGTAATGGAGGTCTGACTGACCACACCATAGATATAACCAATGTGAGACTCACTGAATGACACAACATTATTTGCACTTTTGAATAGTTAGCGAGTGATCAGTGCTGCTTCCAGTCCTCACAGAGAAAAAGACCACGTTTACAGCTACAATGTGGGCTTTCAGGCTTTCTATTGTTCTTTTTCCCCTCTTCTATCTGTCCTCTCTGTCCACGTACTCGCCCTGCCCTCTTTCTCACTATCTCCCCATCGCGTCATCTAGCTGTGGGCTGTTAGTAACCATGGAAACCAGCCGGTTTGCTCTCCTTCTGTCGACATTAGTACACATCTTTTCCCCTGATTTCTTCTCAGTCTTTGGGGAGTGGATATATTGAAAACTGCATGTTGGTGTGTGGTTTGTTTTTATTATTTTGCCACATGCAGGGTGAAGTGGGGGTCAGAGGGGCAGTGGGTACTTTGTGTTCATGTCTGCTTCCAGCACTGAGGCTCTTTGACAGATACACACTCTAACAATATTGTTCTTTGCTGCAATTTTGAGTGCTTATATTTGAAACAATATGCTTTCAAAAACAGAAACAGGAGGTGTTGTATATAAATATTAGCCCCCATTTTGTTCACCTGCTTTGCTGTGTGGCTGTGCTGTTTTTTGCAAATGACCGTGTGTGCGCTATTATTAGACCATGCAAAAACACTTGAAATATATTTAATATGATTCATGATTACCACCTTATCCCCTGGAACTACATAAATAAACTGCTCCACCATGTGGTTTTACATACAACACCATGCAGCTTAGAAAGTGAGGCATGAACTTTACATCAAATTGACTTTTGTAGGGCTGAAACTAACGATTTTGTCATGGTCGATTAATCTGTTGATCATTTTCTCAATTAATCTATTGTCAACTATTAAATTAATCACCAACTATTTTGATAATCAATTAATTGGTTTTAGAATTTCTTTAAGAATAAAAAAGTCAAAATTCTCTGATTCCAGCTTCTTAAATGTGAATATTTTCTGGTTTCTTTACTCTAAGACAGTAAACTTCATATATTTGAGTTCTGGACAAAACAAAAAATTTGAGTACGTCATCTTGGGCTTTGGGAAACACTGATCAACATTTTTCATCATTTTCTAACATTTTATCGACCAAACAACTAATCGATTAATTGAGAAAATAATCGACTGATTAATCGAAAATGAAAATAATTGTTAGTTGCAGCCCTAATTGAAAAAAAAGAAAAACAAAATCAGTTTTTCTCAAAGCCAAAGATGACGTCCCCAGAAGTCTTGTTTTATCCACGGCTCAAAGACATTCAGTTTAATGTCATAGAGGAGTAGAGAAACCAGTAAATATTCACATTTAAGAAGCTTGAAACAGGGAATTCTGAGACTTTTGTCTACTGCCATGTGCTCTCTTTCTGCATATACATTACTGCTGACCTCTGTGAGGCGACCTGTTTCTTATAGCTGTAGAAGACTGAAAGGAGACTAAAGTAGAGTAAAGGGATTTGATTTCCTGCCCTTTTCATGTCCTGCATAGAAAGATTTGACTAATGCAAAGCCATTGAATGCCTTTCCATAATTTCAGTCTTTTTAGTAGTGGTAGTTCATAGTTTGGTACTGCCTTGGTATTGGCAGCCAGATGGTGTTCCTGATACCCCATCCTCTGAATTACACTGTAACTGGCTGGTGTGACATCCCATTGTTTGGTTTGGTGAAAGCACACCTGCTCATACATACACCCTCTCCTGACACACCCACACCACATCAAAGCTTCCTCTGTGCCTCAGCTTGCCTCACCTGCAGCTTCCCTCGCCTGCTTATATACTTTCTCAGACGTGCTAGCCCACCCCGGCCTTCCCCTCTAGTTTTCTAGACTTGAGGCAGGCAGGCTGTCAGAGGAGAAGATAACCTCCTGCTAACCTTGAGCTGTAATAAGGCCTGCTCCTGTTGTCATGGGGATTCAGGTGGGCAGAGGCAGACGGCGGTTTCAGTGTTCAACACTGACCGAGAGGGCACAGGGGGCACAGGCTGGGCTGACAGATTGTACCCTCCACCCCTTTCATACTGGCACCTCAAAGCCTTGCCTGCCTGACAGCTTGTCTGGCTTCTCCTGGCGTTAATGGTGGGGTTCACTGTGTGCAAACACAGGAGGGCTGGAATCAAGGAAATACTGTATTAATATTAAAGTAAAATAGCGTTTTTATCAGACATTCATGAATTCACTGTCTTTGTCTGTTCTCTTTACCCCAGTTTCCAGTCTTCTTAAGTCAGTTTTTTTCAACCAAGTCTGGCATGTAATAGAAAAACTAGAGAAGTAAAGAAACCAGAATATATTCACATTCAAGAAGCTGAAATCAGAGAATTTTTACTTTTTTTTTTCTTAAAAAATTACTTAAACCAATTAATCAATTATCAAAATAGTTGGCGATTAATTTAATAGTTGACAACTAATTGATTAATCGCTGCAGCTCTAGATTATTGCAACCCCTTCTTCTGTTTATTGTGAAAGTCCACATTGCGTTAACAACACAAATATGGCTGCTCTGCTTTAATATATGATTAAAGTGTTGACATAACAGATATACAGCGATATGGCTGTGATCAATATGTAAAATAATAACACAATACCATCATATTTTCACAATACAATTAAACTTAAAGTTGATATACAATAATATTGAGTAACGGCCCAGCCCTGAAACAAAGCATTTCCTTACTCCACTTGGAATAGACTCAAAGGAGTACATGAACTGTATATACTTTACACTAAGTGGGACATTTTGGATTAAAAAAAAAAAGAAGTCAAATTAATAATTTACTTTTTCTGCACCCTTCTTACTAAGAGAATCTAATTAGATGGAGAATGAAAGCCTGAACTATTGAGACTAACTGACTTGAACCTCATAATAACTCTTTGTAAATTGAACTGCTGCTGAGGCTGCAGTCGTAAACCAGGCCTGTATGTAAGTGTGAATGTGTGTGTTATCTGTGTGTGGGTTTCTCTTATGGCAGCCCAGGAGATAAAAAAAGGACGAGTGCAGGCAGATAGCCTCCTTTCTCCTCAGCTTCAGCTCTGTCTGTCTAGTCTATTGTGTGTCCTATCTGGACATCTCTCCTCACATATTTTAAATAGCAGGACAGAAATACACCTCTGCTACCATCTCCACCATCTTTTTGTCGGCTTTCTGAAAGGTGTGGTGTCTTTGAATGTCTACTTGTCTGCAAACTTGTGCAGGAGAAGGAGATGAACTGGAGTAAAATAGAAGTATCCAGAAGCGCTTTCAGTTGTCTTTCTCTGTGTGTATGTAGGTGATGGTGGGATGTACGCTGACTCTCATTTCCCCCATATCTACACACCACAGGGAGTCATCCCTTCCATTATTTGCCCACAGCAACAAGAGCTCATTATAGAAGCCAGACAGATGTGCTCTCGATTTGTGTCAAATGGGCGGAGAGGGGTGTGTGTGTGTGTGTTGTGTTTGTGTGAGAAAGCAGTAGACTGTCTGTGTGTATTGTTAGATGTAGTGCTAGACTGCACTTGTGCATGCCAAGCATTTTTATTATATAGCAAGAGCCATGATAACACAGCCTGAATGTGTAAAATGTACATCTTTGTCTGACACGTTTCCTGAACATGCTAATTTCCTGTCTTTGTTTTACAGTGTTGAATACAACTCCATTACTCGTGTCGTTTCTGGTGGCACTTTAACAACTATCTGTCTGCTAATCAGGAGAACTAATTACGGGTCTTCTTTGTCTGTTTCAGAAATCGAGCGATAGCCGATTATCTACGTTCCAATGGATATGAAGAAGCATATTCCACTTTCAAGAAGGAGGCGGAATTAGATAATGTGAGTAGATTAAGGGTGGACACACACACATCCGCACAGCCAATCAGACCAATTTATACAAACAATATGCCTTGATTTCCACTATATTTCTCATTTTAGTCAACATGTTCACGGGTGTGACCGGGAGCACCTGCTCCCAATTATGGTGGTCTGTCTGATTAGGGGGTCGATGCAACATGCTGCTGCTAATTCATCTTGAGAAAGGCTTTTATCCACTTGTATATATATTGAATTTACAATAGCACTGTGATATATGTATTTTATGTTTCTTTTTTTTTTCATTATTGGCTTTGCTTTCTGATGAAATGAGAATTTGTTGGGTTTGAATATATTTTAAAATACATTGTGCCATAAACCCTATTGTTATGTATAAAGTTAGGTTTTTGTTAACACTGTCATAGAGGGGTTCATTAAAATATGTTTTAGCATTGAGATCATAGTTAGTGGTGGTGTTGTACCGGACTACATTATAATGAGCAGGGCTGCAACTAACAATTATTTTCATTGCCGATTAGTCAATTGATTATTTTCTCAGAAAATATTCACATTTAAGAAGCTGGAATCAGAATTTTGACTTTTTTTTTCTTAAAAAATATCTCAAACCGATTTATCGATTATCAAAATAGTTGGCGATAAATTAAATAGTTGACAACTAATCGATTAATCGCTGCAGCTCTAATATTGAGAGGTGTTCCCTCTCATGTATGTAAATAGAGAGGACAAAAAACTAGAAACGCCTCTTAATATAATGTTGTCCAGTACGACACAACCTTAAACTGTGGCCACCAGGTCTACTTTTTGCTTGTGGTGACGGCTTTCAGCTTTCAATATGATCTCTAGCATCTGAAACACATGCTCAGTCTGATTGAGGTGACTGAACATTTTACCCATTGGTTACCTTGTTTCTATGTTCAGCACAATTGTTCCATTGTCTTAAAATTGGAGGAAACTTCCTTCCTGTTCACCCAATATGGATGTGAACACCCTCAATCACCCTTAAAGATGGATTCAGCACTCAAACCTCATAGTCATTGTATTATATCAGATCTAATTTTACTGTAGTGCAGAGCCAAAAATCAAAACATAGAGGTGGGAATGTGAAGTATTTTAACAAATTGGGCTCCTAAAATTTGATTCCCATGCTTCCAAAGTTTCAGGATCTCCAGTGCTCATTGGCTACCCGTTAACTCCTGTATTATTATATGTAATGTCATCAGGGATTCACCTCAACCCCTTTTCATTTAAGACTCTTTTTCATCTAAGAGTATTTTTTTCCTCTGCCTCTCTGTAACACGTCGTCTTTCACCTTGTGTTCACGTGACACCCCGCCCCCTGTTCCTCTGTCTCTTTATTCGTTCTTCTTCCAGACGTTTTCTCTGTGGAAGCAGGCTGAATAATAGATGAATGGCACGGAGGGATAGGTGCACACTGTTGGGTATTAGCGCTCAGCCACACACACACATCTTGGCAGCACCATGCTAAACAACCAAGGGATTTTTACGCCATTTCCCTGAGGCCACATCGTAAGGCATTTTTTATGTCTATTAAATGTGGTTAGATTTTGTTCAGAGTGAATTTAATGTTCTTAACCTGAGCCCTTTGTGGGTGCTTGAGCAGCAATTTAAGGTTAATACTATGTGACGCGATGTGCAGCAGCAGGTTTTCATAGTAGGAATAATGAATAGGGCTCATGATTTAGTTTTTATTGACCTCTTAAGAGTCTACATACCTGTATGCATACACACACACACACACACACACACACACACACACACACACACACACACACACACACACGCGCACAGTTACTATCAACAGACTGGCAGGCTGCAGTGCAGTCTGGCACTTCTCGTGTGTGTCCATCTTTGTGTGTGTTGGTGTAATGGGCAGTGTGTCCAGGCAGATGGCAGATTAGATGATGGCCAAACTGGGTTCCCTGCTCTCCCTCTGTTTTCTTTCTCCTCCATTTCTCTGCAGTGCCTCAGTTCATGTCTTTGTCTTTATATACACCTCATGTTAGTCATTGAGAAGTGTTAAATATAAGCATCTGTGGTGCCTGCAACTCTCCACACCTCTAGGTCTGCCTTTGTCTCCAGCCGAGGCTTGAGGAGCTAACTGTGAAATTGGAGCGCAACGCTAATTTTCTCCCTCACTGACACTCGTGGCTGTCTGTCAATGTGGGTTTTTGATGCTTTGATAGTTAATAACAGCCTCAAGGCATTGTTGTACGCACAGTGGCACCAAAACTGTTGTATTGGTAATAACAAAGCATCACTTCTTTTTTTCTTTGTTTGCCTGTGTTTGTATTTTATTTAAAGGAAAGAAGAAAGTCCTTCTATAACTATAACATTTTAAGTCATTAGAGTGTTTTGAACATTAACAATTCAGTCGAGACCTTTATGAAAATTAGCTTGTTTGAGTTTTTGGTTTTATTTAGAGCCTAAACAATGGGTCGATTGACAGAAAATGAATCGGCAACTGTTCTAACAATTGATTAATCATTTAGATAAGGGCTGCAACTAAGGATTATTTTCATTGTCGATTAATCTGTCCATTATTTTCCCGATCAATCGATAGTTGTTTTGTCTATAAAATGTCAGAAAAATTGTGAAAAATCAGTCAGTATTTCCCAAAGCCCAAGACAACATCCTCAAATGCCTTGTTTTGTCCACAACTCAAAGATATTCAGTTTACTGTCATAGAGGAGTACTTTTTTTTCTCTTAAAAAATCACTCAAACCGATGAATTGATTATCAAAATAGTTGGCGATTGATTTAATAGTTCACAATTAATCAATTAATCGTTGCAGCGCTAATTTAAATCATCAATGTCAAAAAAATTCCCTGGTTTCAGCTTTTCAGATGTGAAGATTTCCTACTTTGTCTTATATAGTAGAAAAAAGTTAAATACTAATGGGTATTTGATTGTTGGTTGGAGAAAGCAAGTAAATGGAAGACATAGAAGACTTATTTTCTGGGAAAGAAACATTTGTCACTATTTATTTTACATTTTGTAGACCAAACGATTGGTCAGTTAATCGAGAAAACAATCAGCAGGTTAATTGATAATGAAAATAATCATTAGTTGCAGCCCCAGTTTTATTTTTAGTTTGTATGTAGCATGAGAGAGAAAAATGCAACCACATTGTTTTGCTTCTTGGCAGAAAGAAACAGCCTCTATGTGCCATGAAGTCCGTTATGTAAAAGCTTGTGGCCAGCTCGTGGTATTAGCCTGCAGGTGGAATCAAGCCTCTCTGCCAGGACTGCCACAAGTTAACTTCCACCGCTGCCTCCGGTACCGGGTGTGTGGCTGTAAGCTGCCTAAGCCTTTCTTGTCTGCAGGAGATTAGTTTGTGTGAGAAGGATTAGGACTAGGATGTGTGTGGAGTATGTATGTGTTTGTGTGTTGTACAGTAGGTTGGTGGTGTCTGGCAGTCAGCGTTGGCCTGTGAGGGGCGTGTAAATAATTCCCTGTTCTTTCTTACTATAGCCAAAGACCTCAGCATGCCACCCCAGCTGGCCCCCCTCCCACAGGCCTCGCCGATTATGCTGAGCCCACGACTTTGATTGGCTTTCTTCGCATGTTTGCCTGATATCTTTTTCTTTCTGCCTCCCCCCACCCCCCTCTTTTCTCCACAGAATGAAGAATTGGATAAGAAGTACGCCGGCCTTTTGGAAAAGAAATGGACCTCAGTCATCAGATTACAAAAGAAGGTTTGTGGGGTTTTTCTCCTCAAAGAATGCTTGTGGGGATTGAAGTCTTGTGAATGGTTCATGACATTGCTGAATCCACTGTTGACACAGAAAGGAAGTCTTAAGCATTAATCCAACTGTTAATATATAATAATTATGGCTGTCAATTTATTAAAATATTTAATCGCCATTTATTGCATGATTGTCCATAGTTAGTCGCGATTAATTGCAAATTAATTGCACATTTTTTATCTGTTCAAAATGCACCTTAAAGGGAGATTTGTCAAGTATTTAATACTCTTATCAACATGTGAGTGGACAAATACGCTGGCTTTATGCAAATGTATGTATATATTTATTATTGGAAATCAATTAACACAAAACAATGACAGATATTGTCCAGAAACCCTCACAGGTACTGCATTTAGCATAAAAAATATGCTCAAATCATAACATGGCAAACTGCAGCCCAACTAGGCAACAACAGCTGTCAGTGTGTCAGTGTGCTGACTTGACTACGACTTGCCCCAAACTGCATGTGATTATCATAAAGTGCATGTCTGTGAAGGGGCGACTTGCGAGTACCCAGAGAACCCATTTTCATTCACATATCTGGAGGTCAGAGGTCAAGGGACCCCTTTGAAAATGGCCATGCCAGTTTTTCCTCGCCAAAATTTAGCGCAAGTTTGGAGCGTTATTTAGCCTTCTTCCCAACAAGCTAGTATGACATGGTTGGTACCAATGGATTCCTTAGGTTTTTTTGTTTTATATGATCTTCACTCTAGCTTTAAAACTCAGCCCGCTACAACCTAAAAATTGCAAGTTGTGTTAATGCGTTAAAGAAATTAGTGGCATTGAAATGAATTAATGCGTTAACGTGTTATTTGACGGCCCTGATAATAATTAGTTTAAAACGCAGACTCCAGCAAATTTAACACCCTTAAAACCTTTGTTTTATGTATTTGATTTATCTCTACATGTATGTATTTATATAAACTGAAATTCCTGCCTCTACACTGTACTAACCTGTACTTGTACGTGTAGGTGATGGAACTTGAATCCAAGCTGAATGAAGCGAAGGAAGAGATCACTCTGGGTGGGCCCGTAACTCAGAAGCGTGACCCCAAAGAGTGGATCCCACGCCCACCAGAAAGGTACGCGCTGAGTGGCCACCGCAGTCCAGTCACCCGCGTCATCTTCCACCCAGTCTTCAGCGTCATGGTGTCTGCTTCTGAGGACGCGACAATAAAGGTTAGTGCTGCCGGATGGTGGGAGTGATGGTCTGGCAATGGATTTGTTGCAGAGCTTGCCTTCAAATGGGGCTGTGGAGCTAATAGCCCACATTTTTTTTATTTGAAATGGCGTTTCAACTGTTTTTCAGGGTTTTCAAACCATGTCCTGCAGAGAGCTGAGAGTCTGCAGGTTTTTGAAATAAAAGCTGCATCAGGTGATTTCACTGATTTAGTTTATTATCTTTGAGCTGAAAGTGTGCAAATCAGCGAAAACCGCTGCCGAAGTTTTTAATGAAAACCTTCAGGGTTGTGCGTCTATCGATGTTTGTTTCCAGTTCAACATACCCATGTACTGTATGCACTTTATGTATGTACACTTCTCAGTGTACTTCAAGGTTTCTAAAGCCTCAGTAGGTAATGGAAACATGGATAATAACCCTTACAAGTCTCATGATGACCTTAAACCATTTCAGTTTTCCAGGGATGAAAAGCAGCTACCATGCTTATCAGACATCTTGGGTTTTTAGGATGTTATTTTCTGTAGACATGTAATTGATCAAATGAAGCATCATAATAAACGGATTAAATTGGGTTTAACAAGATTTCGAAATTCAGCGAAATGGTGTTTTCAAGACATTAATGATGATAAGACAACAGTATTGATGTCAAAATGACGTCACAAATGCCGTCATGGGTCGTTGGAGCCTAGTTTTGAATCACGTTATTCATCGAAGGGACAGTGTGTAGGATTTAGTGGCATCTAGCGGATGAATACCCCTCCACTCACACCTCCCTTTACAAAACTGCAGTATCATGAGCCGCCAAGTACAAAACCGTGGTAACACAGTTCGCCTAGCTCAGAGGTCATCTTTACCATAGTAACACTACTTTAGGAGCAATGGAAGTTAGATGGCGGCTGGAGGTACCACGGTTTTGCACTCTTTGGCTCAGCGTGTCGGAGAACTACGGTGGCCCTTAGGTAACATGAAAACACAAAGAGCCAGTGTTTGGTTTGTCCCTTCTGGGCTACTGTAGAAATATGGCGGCGCAACGTGGCAGACTCCTTGAAGAGGATCCACTCCCTGGTTTGAGTACCCTGGTGATTGAGGCACAGATGAATTGTCAAAACAGTTAGCATGCAAACTGACTTCAATGCATTTCTGTCAGTTTCTCTTCATCTGCCTGATACACTGACAAGTGAATATTTTCCTGATGAGCAGACCACCTTCTCCCTCTCTTTTGTCTCTCACCAAAGTAAAACAATTTGTATTGTCCTCCATTAATTCAACATGTGCTGCCATTTCTTTCAGGCAATGTAAACAAAACTCTGCTGTGCTGAATATCTGGTTGCTATAGTAGCAACGGAACTATAAATAAAAATCTGTCGGCCCCCACGTTGTCACATAACACTTTCACTGAAGTATAAATTACAACATGTACAGTAGTCAGACAAGAATCCTGTTTTATAGAAGAAAATGTTTTATTTTTCAAATATAACCTAATACTGGTTGAGAGAAGGAAATTTTTTATTACACTCAGTTCAGATGGATTTCTACAAGAACTATTTCTACAAACCATTCAGTACAATGACGCCTTCCAGCTACACATACCCAGCTTACACAGATGGCACAGCTGTGGCTCTGTATGGCTAATATTTGAGTATGCTAATGTTTTCACTAAAGATGTTTGGACTAAACCAGGCATTTATGCTTGTGAGAAATGTTCAAATATAATATTTCACTTACAGTATGATTTCAAAGACAAGTAGATCTGTTTTCTGATTTTGGAAAGCTTCCTCCGTTCGTCTTTGGATATTGGCCAACTAAAAATGCAGACATACAGGGTGTGGTTCACGGTGATTATAAACACATCATCTGGCTTTAGAGACAGACTGCTGCATTGTCCTTTTGTTTGTTTGTTCTCACACATCCTCACATTACAATAATAGGATTCAGGTTTAAAATCGACAGAGTGGTCTTTTTTTATTTAGTGCCAGCTTGGTGGCAGCTCTACCACACAGGCTTTTTGCTCACTCTGTTTAACGCTGCTCATCTCTCCTCCCTCCGCATTTATTATGCCTCACTATTATGCATTACCTCCCCTGCTCCAGCTCTCCTTCCTAGACACGCCCTGATTTCACGAGTGTCTCTTTCTCTCTGTCGCCTATGTATCCCCAGATTCCATATATAAACTCCATAGTCTGTCCCTGGGCTATTTTTTGCTGCAACAGTAGCTCTCCCTTGCCTCACTGTACAATGCCAATACTCTGTTGAGCTGTTTGTTCGGTATATTTTATTCATGAGACAATGAGAGACACATGTACATCTCCTCAGCTACACCCACACAGCAGGGATTCCTCTCTCCCTTTTGGCATCTTCTTCCTTTTCCAACCCCACCCCTCCCTGCCACTGCAACCTGCCTCATCTATCTTCCATTTAAAGCATCAGCTGCCCCACCATGACTACTAGAGCCATCCACCCCAGTCAGGCCTGGGCCCAAATCTAAAATTCAGCCCTGCTTTCTTGCACCTCTTTTCCTGGCTGCGTCGTCTCCTTGCAGCCTGACCTGACTCCCCCCTTTGTCCTACTTTTCTCCTCCTGAACAGCTCTGTTAAATTTTTAACTGAGGAGTAGACCTTGTGCTCTGTACACTCTGTCACTGACTGAGAGGCTCATCGGCTTTCCACCTCATGCCAGTGAGGCCTGATAATCAGACTGAACTGCCATTTTGTTTCATTCATTCAGCCTGACATTGTGCTCATGTTGGCCTAGTTCTTGTCATAGATCAGTGAATTTAAAGCAGTAGTTTGACATTGGGAAATACACTTATTGGCCTTGTTGTCACAAGTTCAATGAGAAGATTGATATCACTCTTTATTATCCGTACGATAAATATGTAGCCGGAGCTAGCAAGGATTTAGCTTAGCATAAAGACTGGAAGACTGGCTCTGTCCAAAGGTAATAAAATACCACTATCTCTAAAGTCTAAAGCTCACTAATAAAGAGGTTATGTGACTATTTCTTGGACTGAACAAGTTGCCAGGCACCCAGCAGAGACTCAATGGAAGTTACTGCAATCTCGTGTCGTCATTTTTGTGGCGATGTAGCTCATGAACGTATGAGGTTGACTTTCTTGATACCTGAACAAATCTGAGATGCGGGTGACGAGTCAGAGGTCTGGAACAAGGCTAGAGACGGCCTGTCTTTTCCCTTATTCTTGTAGCGTGTTAAGTGTCACATGTTTTGTTTACTATAGTCGAACCATTCTCCCTTTTCACCCTTTCTTTTCTTACGTATCCCTCTCTTTGTGTTTCCCTCACTTCCTCCACCTCTTTTACCTCGTCCTCTCTCCTCTGCTAACGTGGCACATCTTTGCATGGCAAGATGTTACCTTGAGTGCAGGTCTAACCTTTCACAGTATGTAAATCAGCAGGTCCTGGGCGTAGCGCTGTGCTCAGTCAAACATGGCAACCAGAGGCTAGGTTAATTTAAACAAGGGCAAAGAGCTTGGGTGTCAGCTTACTCATTGCCTACTTCATAAATGGCATATACAAAGAGAGTCTATGTATTGTTGTTGGACTTTGAATGACAAAGATCCGAGGCATTTTCCCTGAAAGAATGTAAACTATTATTCATCATAAAGTAGGGCAAGTTTTCTGTTTTAATAATGCGCTGGAGGAGTGCCAGTAGGAACCGTTGGTGAGACAGCATTGAGTTACAGGTAGTTAATGGATTATGTGTGATTTAGACGCTGCTGCTAAATACTGTTTAATATGTGTAAACCTGGTGTACCTCCAAACACGTTGACTACATTGATCTTCTCGAGGATAAAACCCCCCTCTGCACTTTGTACCTCGCGGCCATCTGCACTGTCTGTAGCCTCCTTTGGGGGGAGGCAGAAGGACTAGGGGGAAGGGGAGAGGAGGGGGTCTCCTGTCACGTCTGCCCAAAATCCCCCACCCCAAGAGAGGAACCAAGGAGGGTTTATCCCTCCGTGACAAACCGTCTGTCTGCTTAAAATCCAGAAACGCAACAGCTTTCTCAGGCTAGAAAATTAGGCTTACTACTGTACGCTCCATATTCTGTCTCTACTCCAACTGGCAGCGCCTTACTCGGCACAATAAACTGTCTCTCTGTTTTTATCAGGCCTTACTGTAACCCTAATCAGCATCCTGGCACAACATGCATCCCTGCCATTAGCAACGGCAATGCGTCACAGATTCTGTAATTCAATATACGAAGAGTCTGTGGTGTCTGCAAACTGAGGCCCGTATGAGCTCTTAAGACAAATGTCATGTCAGTACGGTAATTTTTAAGCGTTCATCCATTAGCATATCTTGTTTGTGGAATTGTAATATGACTTGTAAAGGCTGGTTCTCTCATCTGATGGACTGTTTTGCTGAGAAAGGAGGTGACATGGGACCACAGATCATGTGTCATTTGGGTTTTTTGCTGGGGTTTGCAAAGGGGATTCAGTTGTGTTTCTCAGTGATGTAGAATAGATTAGTATATTAGCTATGCCTGTTGGTGAAGTATGTATGCTCTCTTACATGTAGGTTTCTCTGAAGCTAATGTATGAATATGTTCTCTCCCCTCCAGGTGTGGGACTACGAGACAGGAGACTTTGAACGCACACTGAAGGGCCACACAGATTCGGTGCAAGACATCTCTTTTGACCAGACCGGCAAACTGCTAGCATCCTGCTCTGCAGACATGACTATCAAGCTATGGGATTTCCAAGGCTTTGAATGCATCAGGACCATGCATGGTAAGAAGATAAAACGGTTTCTTTCTTTACTTCAGAAGGAAGAAAAAAGACCTGAGCGATGAGCATTGGCAGGGATTTGCAGCTATGCATCACTGCTGCTACCATTTGTGTTACCCATGAAGACTTGCTCTGTTATGGTTTCCACGTCATTGCATCACAAATGTAGCTTGTGACTGTACGCGGGGCTCAGGTGGTGCAGATGCTGTTCGTTATCACATTTGACGCTGCTGATGAGCCTCAATCTGCTCCAGGTCAAAGACATCATGTCTACTCTCCACCACAGTATACAACTACTACTTGCATCCAGCTGTTCTTATGATGTGTAATTTAAATTATAGATAAATTGGTTCAAGTTTTTTCCTATCTACATTATTTTTTCTTATCTGAGAATCTCTGACGCCATTGGTCATGTCTTCACCGTGTTCTCCTTAAGCACACCCCCCCACTTTCACACCCTAATTGCCAAGTAAATGATGGCAGCCGTCTACATGTGCCCTCAGGCCCTGCGGATATTAAGGATATTTTTTTTTTCCTTGTTGGAATAGTGAGAAGGCCCCCCACCAACCAGCCAGCCAGCAGCAGCCTAAACGATATGAAGCGTTTTGTTCTCCACTTCATACGTCTGCTAGAAGCACCCATTAATGTCTGACTGTGAAGAAGACATGAATGAATATTAGTGAAATAAATAAGCCGACATAGCGAGGAGACAAGAAGCGCTTTGGCACTCTTACATTTATGCTGGAGTTGTAAATTCTGCATTGTGTGTCAAGTGAGCAACAGATTTCACTGGTTGCCAATTTTTTTTGTTGTAAAGGAGGGTGCGAGCTCCTGGCACACTTCCTCAAACAGACGAGCTGTGTTCACACTGTGCAGAAAAAAAATCCAAGTGCAGAGATCGCTGTCTTAAACCGTCTATTAAACTGAGCCCGCTGTCTAGTCTTGTTCTATTTCCCCTCCATCCTTATTTTTACCCACGTCTCCATTCACTTTTAATTCACCTACTCAACTGTTCCTCCTTTTTTCACCCACTTTTTTTTACACATCTAACAAAAACACGAGGCCAACTGGTGAAGTAGATTAGTGCCGATTTGGACAGCAGCTTAATTATCCTCTTCAGGACCAGATAGCACTTTTCTGTGTAGCTGCCACCCATTATCGCAGGCTGATGGCATGTGTATGTGCACACACACACACACACACATGAAGTTAAGCTGGCCTTTTAGAGTACACTTACTGTTGTCTTCATCTGTTTAGCAGCTTAAATATGGCCCAGCGTCTAGGTAATTAGGCGTCTCTTATTCTCCGTGGAAGAAAGTAAGCTCCAGCAAATTGCTGGCCTCGCTTGTCATTTAATTGGCTAATTACGACCATGGCTGAAGATGTGTTTAAAAAAAGAAGAAGAAAATAATAAATAAAAATTGCTCTGAATTTTGTCTAGCTTTTAAATGTTGAATTGCGCTCCGAAAGCTTTATAACAGTTTCTGGCTCTTACTGAGATCTTGTTTTTGTTTTTTTTCTGTTTTCCAGGACATGACCACAATGTTTCGTCTGTAGCCATCATGCCCAATGGAGATCACATTGTTTCTGCCTCAAGGGACAAAACCATAAAGATGTGGGAGGTGGCAACTGGGTACGCAGCCTCCATAGACCTCCTTAAAACCATTGTGGTTTTCTTTTTTTTAAGCCTGATATTCTGTTTGATTGATCACATCCACTCTGACAACATGATAACGCCTTTGCTGTTTTCTGTGCATTAGCTACTGTGTGAAGACCTTCACAGGCCACAGGGAGTGGGTCCGTATGGTGCGGCCCAACCAGGACGGCACACTGATCGCCAGCTGCTCCAACGACCAAACGGTGCGCGTGTGGGTCGTGGCCTCCAAAGACTGCAAGGCTGAGCTGCGGGAGCACGAACATGTGGTGGAGTGCATCTCCTGGGCACCAGAGAGCGCCCACCCCACCATCCAAGAGGCCACAGGCTCCGAGGTAAAGGACCGTCCTGAAACATCTGCAGACCTCGAGGGTGTGGTGGTATACCGAGCCAAATCTCTTGAGACCTGCACGTCTTTTACACCTAATTACATAGGTTAATTTATAAGCAAGGGTGGATTGACACACTGCAGATTTAAACTCGGACAAAGTTACACCACAGAGTTCAACAGACAATTTCAGACTAATGCCCAGGTGGTGTCCAGTGTGATTAATCATGAAAGCACAGCAGAGCAGAGAGTGGACCAGTAGCAGATCATTATAAGTGTGCTAACCATTGAAATAGAATAGGACTAGAACGTCCCATTCAAATCAACGTAGCAGAATGGTCAGAGCGGTGGCCATTTTTATATGTACCGTTGCCATAGCGACCGTTGTAGCAGGCTAACTTCCGTATACACTAAACTGACTTATGTCAAGTTGCGGATTCACTGAGATGAAGTTTTGCACCGGCTACAATCAATGCAGTAGTAACGATACGAAGCATAGAGAGCCAGAGTAAATGAGTAAAGTTTGAGAACTACTCCTCAAATGACCACGGAAAACAGCTCAATGTCCATTCTACTCTAATTCTATTTCTATGGTGCTAACTGACCGTTCACTAGTGAAAATTGTTCGGATTAGAAACATATTTTCCAGACTCACATGAGACAATGACTTACTGGTCAACCGACTGAGCAACCAGACAGTTGTTATTGTACAACCATCAGACAAAAAAGGGTGGTGATAGAGCTCATGTGCATCCTTGGGTGAGAGCAGACCCTAACTCATGGTCATGTAATGTGTTAGCTCAGTGATGTTTCACACCATCACATGATGCACAGTGTGTTCCTTCTCTACATGTGTAGCCATATCGGTGAGCCTCACACGTCACTGCTCGGACTGACAGCCACGTGAACAGACCAGCTTGAAGTGAAGAGTGTGTGCTCGCATAATCTGGCTGAATATCAGCATGGCCTAGAGTCAGCCCAGACTCCCTCCTCATGCCTTGTGATCTCAAGTGTGTCCAATTTGTAGACTTGTCAGATTAAAACAATATTTGCCCTTTCAGCAGTTGTCCCAGTCTAACCTGTGTGCAGTGAAAAACACTGTTCCACTTGTACAGGAGCTTATTTTTAGTGTTTTGTTTCCTAACTGAAGTGAAACATGTACAAAAGACCCCCAGGTATTTTATTTGGGATGTTCTGCTGTTGTGTATGTTCTGGTACAATGATTAACTGATTTCTGTTTTTAAACGTCAACTTTATTAACGCCACAGTAACTTTCCAAGACAAATAACAGTACATGGAGTATTGGAAAAAAAACTGAGATACAGCAAAAAAAAAATCGATACAGCATTGTATCGCAATATTGTACGTGCCAATATTGTATCGATACACAGATGTCAAGTATCAATCTTTTATAATATAAACTATTAACATCTTAACAATCCGACGGCTCAATTTTAAAGCTAGAGTGAAGATACTGGTATCATTTGAAACTACACAACCTAAGGAATCTATTGGTACCAACCATGTCATGTTAGCTTGTCGGGAAGAACGCTAAATAACGCTCCAATGTTTCCCTCAATTTCAGCGAGGAAAAACTGGCATGGCCATTTTCAAAGAGGTCCCTTGACCTTGGACCTCAAGATATGTGAATGAAAACTCTTGAGATGAACAGAGTGAAAACTCTTATTAGATAACAGAAGTTGACAAATTGCATAATTTGCAGTTGAAAAAACATAATATATTGCAAGATATCTTATTGCAATACTGTTACTGTTTAAAATTGCAATAAGATCCTATCGTGACTTAAATGTCGTGATAATACCGTATCGTGGGGCCTCTGGTGATTCCCATCCCTATAAACAAGTCAATTAGCAAAATTATGAAACATTTAAATCTTTTTTTTGACTCTGCTGACAGAATCATAAAAGGTCAACACAAAACAAAGTTATGTTTGTTAGAAAGATGAAGAAATCTGGCTTTGTGAAGGTGATGTTTGCCCAAGAGACAGTCATTTTATCAAATGATCAATTTCACGATTGCTTGATTTCTGCTTAGATCTATTTACACCAAAACATTTCAACAGACCAAAGCAGTGAAATGCAGCTTCATTGATTCTCCAGTTATTGCTTAAATGCACCTGCAAGCATGTTTTGAACACAATCTCCACTGATGCAGTTAAAAACTATCAGGCATGTAATGACCTGTTAGTTCCGGTGTGCCCGACACAGCTTTTAAACATAGTTGTGTGTTAACGGTACTTGGTGGTAAATGTTGCAGTTAATGAATTTATTTAAACTAATCTCTCTTTCCCCATGGTGACGGATGACGAGTGGATTCCAAGCATATATGTATAATAACACCTGGATACAGTGCTGTCACTCAGTCTTGCTTCCTATTTTTTCCAGTGGCCACTTGCGGTAGTGCAGCAAAATATCCCCCTGCGGCCCGAAAAGCATTTTCCCCATTTGTACCCCATACCACCTTTGTTAAAGAGACGACTGTAAAACTGTTGAATTTGTAGTATTTGGTCTTTGATTCTACTTAGTATTAGTTTTGCACCATTACTGCCATTTAATTGTTTCCCTCTTTGTGCCTAATCAGACCAAGAAGAGCGGTAAGCCAGGCCCCTTCCTGCTGTCTGGCTCCAGAGACAAAACCATCAAGATGTGGGATGTTAGCATTGGCATGTGCCTTATGACACTGGTAAGGACTGTCTTAGGCTAAACCTTTTTATTATTTGTATATATATTTAAATATTTGGGCAAAATGTCTAGATTTTGCTTCATGAATTGGATTGCAACTGGTGTGTGTTTGTCTGACAGGTTGGCCATGACAACTGGGTGCGTGGTCTCCTCTTCCACCCTGGAGGCAAGTTTATTGTGACCTGTGCAGATGATAAGACCTTAAGGATCTGGGACTACAAGAACAAGCGCTGCCAGAAAACCCTGTGTGCCCACGAACACTTTGTTACCTCTCTGGGTAAGCACCCCCCCTAAAAAAAAAAAAACCTTCCTTTGACCAGTTGGTCTCCTGAGGTGCAACAAGAACCTCTTTATTCCACGTTCGTTGGACAGTGGAGCTGGTTTCACAAATATCTGCTTTAGCCAAAGGTTGAATAATTGTAGAGAAGCCCAGCGCCTCCACCGGCATGTGTTTAGCGTCCTGAGGGTTGCTGGCAGCTGGGGTTTAAGTGGTAGGCAAGCGCTCCAGGATTTTCCCGCCTCCCCCTCCTCCTATCTGCAGCTTTTCAGCAGATCAAGGCTCGGTAACTCTCTTGAGGAGCTCTTCAGCCAACTTTTCCTTGGCAAGCCGTTTGAAACCCAGTCCTCTTAAATCCTACTTCAACCAAAGAGGATATCGCTGTGAGCTATTGATGTGATGAATTCTGGAGCGGTCTGGAAAACACAAAGCACCTTTTGTTTGAAATCATTTGGGAGAGAGAAAAACACATTATTTTCCCCATTTTGTAAAAAAAGCATTGTCCTGTCTGTACGCACAACACAATACAAAGTGCTTTTCCCCAAAGGTGTTTGCATTCTGCTTTTTAAATACCCTGATTATCCGACTGAATTGCAATTTCACTTCATTATTCATTAACCAATCAGTAGTGAGCGATGTATCAATGCCGCCATCGTGACTTTCAAGGGCTCAAACCAGGAATGCTGCAATAACGTTATCATTGTCTTAGCCAACCAGATAAAGTTTTTCTAATAAGTTTGGTTTTAATTAGTTATTTGATGCTATAAAAAGGGTCATGATTGACAGCTGTGATTGACAGCTGCTCTGAGTGAAGTAGTTGCAGAGCCAGAGGCTTGATTAAATTGAAAGAGAAGATGTAACTTTAACTTTCCATAACCTTCACGAGTCTGTTTAATAGAACGTGTCAATTTAATCATAAATAGAGAGATATTATGGTTAGCTGTTGTGTTTTTTTTTAACCCAACAGCTACCGTGGTGCTAACATAGCAGCTAGGTGTCCACACTAGCGAGCTGCAGCCATGCTCGGCTTGTTATTGGCTTGGGCAGTTGTGTGGATGGGACAGCGGTACCGCGGCTCCAGTCCCCCGATCACTACTGCGCAGACTCTAGCTCCAAATGACGTAAAAATTTCAAGATGGGAGCTCCTGGACACTTTGGCTTTACTTTTGTACAGTGGGATGAAGTGGAGACACGTCCATCTATATATACTGTCTATGGTCTATACAAGTATAGTATTGGGTGCCCATACTGTATGTTTTGACCCATTTGAACAATATGTACATTCAATTTGTTCCAAATCCTTAGACCTGTCACAAGGAACAGCACATGTACGTATATGTCTGTCTGCTCTTGTCAATTAAACTGTATATGCTGTATTTACTACAACCCAGCAGCAAGCAGATGTAACTGAAGAGGTGACTATGTTGTTGACAGACTGAGACTGTGGAGCTTGTCCATGGGTTAGCCCCACTGTTAGTCACTCAGATTGCACTAGTTTTGAATCTGAATCCACTCTTATGCTGTTCTCTCTGAGTTGCATTGGGTTTTCCTCTCTTTTGTTTTTGTTCTGATGATCTTTTGTTTCCCCCACAGATTTCCACAAGGCTGCTCCCTACGTGGTCACTGGGAGTGTAGATCAAACAGTAAAAGTGTGGGAGTGCCGCTGATTTGGACCTTGGAGGATTGGACCACCACCCCCGAACTACCCCGGCGCTCCTCTGGATCCCTCCTCCCCTCCTGCCATCCCACCTCCTCTTCCATCCCACCTCTCCCCTCACCTAACCTCATCCGCACACCATCTCCGGCTGCACTTACCACCATGGTTATTTACCCATAACGCTCTCTGGTCCAATAACTATTGTCCTTCAATGTAAATTATTCCTGGATGTAGATCGAGCTATTAAATGTTACACAAAAAAAGTATTCTTGCATGGTAATCCAAAATTGTATACTGTAAATTTACATAACGTCTAGAAGTACCATAGGTTTACCACGGGGCTGGCCGTCTGTCACGCAGCCTTACCGACCAACCGAAGGCAGATGTTTTTGACTGGGTGTAAAATGTAGGGCACTAAAAACCGATAATTTAAGAAATGACAGTGTCTTTATGTGTAAGATTTATTTTTGTCTATTTTTTTATTTAGGATTTTCTTTTCTGTTATTTCTCTCCTTCACTGTCGTAGTCTGTTGGTGCCTAGCTTGGTGAAACTTTCAAGAGATGAGGCAGGAAAAAGCATATATGATGCGATATGATACGATTGTCTGTGGGGCTTTGTTATTGAAATAATCTGTAGCTTTATAACATCACTTCTCAAGTGTGCATACCATTTCTCTTCATGTGGAACTAGGTAATATTTTAATGGCTGTATATACGAATGTTTCAAACTGTTGTTCTTGGACCTCGGGGGCTTGAAAACAGCTTTGTACTCTTGTCATGGTGGCACAAGAACCACTGCTAGGCTTTAGATAAATTATCCCATTTAATGAATCTGCAGCGAAGGAGAAAAAGTTAAAATGTATAAAAGTGGCTTTGTGAATAACCGCACTGAGTTCTTCACAAGACGCCCAACGTAAAGAGCAAGTTTGGCTGTCAGTGAGCGCCTTGGGTCACAGTAGCAGAGTTCAGGGATTACACCTGACTAATCTTTAGCGCTTGATAAAGACCGTGGGTGTTTTTTTCCTTTGACCTTGCATGTGAGACTTTTGTCTGACCAGTCAGTCTCGGCAGGGGCTCGGTGTAACATAGGAATTATGTAAAGTCAGAAGATGCTCAGTTGTCCCATGGCGCCTCTGAAGGCTACAAACAGAAGCCTTGTGTAAAATAAACCCGCTGAAGAGAAAACATAAAGGCATGACGAGAAGGAGTCAAAGTTAGCCCCCTGGGTTTGATATCTGGGATGTGCAAAGATCTCTAATTTCTGAGGGGTGAAATATATGTTCTGCATAATAAAAAAAATGGTTTTGAGTAAAAAAAAAAAAAAAAAAAAATCAGTTTTCTGTGAAAATATGAAATGTAAATTTAGCTTGTTATTAAGAGATTTGGCAATTTTGTATTATCGCACTAGAGGATGAACTGGATGGGAATTTAGGATTAGTGAGGAAATGCTAGCAGCAGACATGCTAAGTGATCTGTGGATGCCGTTTTGTCTGTAGAGGGGTCTGACGCTGAGGTGTCTGAGGAAGCCTGAGCAGCGAGGATCTCTATGGACAAACCCCACAGACCACCTCACACGTATGCAAACGTCTTCTGAGTGGCTTTCCTCAAATGTTCAGCTTTTGGTCTTTGTGGAGCTGTAACTGAAAGACTGGAAACTAACTGTAAACCAGTCCGTGCTGTAGACACAACCATTCCACTCCCCTTGGAGGACAAAAAAAATGAAACGTCTTGCTTCTAACTGTAGCTGACAAGGTGCTTCATTAATCTTGCACATCCCTGTTTTCACTAAATCTTTGGTCTTTTAATGATGATCAAAGACAACATTCAAATTTAATGATGTTGATAAATGCATAAACGTATAATTTCTGATTAGCCTTTTCATTCCAATGCAGTTCTTGGCTAATAAAGAATTCCACTGCTTAACATGATCTTCTTATCTTCGCTTCTTTGCCACATTTTCCTCTTCCTGCGTGTACTGGATGTGGTGATCTGCTGCTCAAGCTCCTGCTAGTGGCTATACTGTGAGCCTAATGTGACCTGTTGATGTAGCACTGCTGCATGTAAAACCTGCACCAGAGGCAGAGCTGTCGGAATAATGATACTTTAAAAGCTTAAATACTGGATCCTATCAGAGTTGGTTTGAATAGTGCAGTGAGAAACTGTCTCTTTGTACTTTTAAGATACGCTTATTAGCTCTCTTGCTGAGCGTTGGCTAGATGAGAATATCGATACTCTAATATGTGGACTGTAAATGTAAAGCTGATTAGCGTAGCTTAGCATAAATACTGAAAACGGGGGAGCCAATTAGCCTAGCTCTAGAAAATGAATGAGCTAATTAGCCTAGCTCTAGAAAACGGGGGAGCTAGCCTTGCTCTTTGCAACACTACCAAAATCACTAACACTTATAACTATTATTATTTTATCACATATTGTTTGTTTAATCCGCAAAAAAACAGTGTAACAATATGCCGACGATATGCCGTTTTTTGTCTCCTGCTTCTGCTATGGGACAGAGTCAGACTAGTTGTTGCAGGGTCGTGGCTAGAAGGAAACCCCCAAATTGCAAAAACTCACAAGACTCGCTGCCCAATGACCTATCCTAACCTTAACCATTCAAGGTCAATATCTAACCTTAACTATTTGAGTTCAATGCCTAACCTTGAACATCCCGCGAGAGTTTCGTAATTTGCATGTTACCTTCAAGAAACTACCTTGTTTCCGCTGTTTCCAGTCTTTATGCTAAGCTAAACTAACCGGCTGCTGGGTCCAGCTACATACAGTATTTACCTTACAACCATGAAAGTTTTTAGTTTACTCATCAAACCTAAATCTCGGCAAGAAAGCAAACGAGCGTAGGATGTTTCTCCAAATATCTAACTTTTCCTCTGACATTGCTGTGTCCTTGATGAGTTCAGGCAGCTCTGTTCATTGGTTGTAGAAAGGCTGGTTTTGTTGTGTGTGTGATGCTCTTTGAAGGAGGTTTACCTCCTCTTCTGTAAATGCAATGGGATTGTGGCAGACTAGGATGTCCCCAAAGGAGAAACCCTCTCTTTCAGGAAATATAAAACTCATGTCTCCCTTCGGTGTGTGCCCCCCCTACAAAGGTCTTGTTTTTTTTCCCTACAAGCTGTTTTCTCTGTCCAAACTTCTGAGGCAAAGAATCAGCTAATTTTGTAGTACAATTTGGCATGAATTATGAAGATGCCAATGTGTTAAATGTTCTAGCTGAAGCCAAAAATGGAGACATTTGTCAGTACAATCTGGTTTAGCTTGAGAAATCGGCCTCCTTTTGTTGTTGATATAATGACGCTATAGTCTCCTCAGGATCACGCTATGACATGCCAGACCATAAAATGTAATTAAAAACTTATTTCCTTCCTTGGTTTTACTCAAGGAAGGTGGTAAATGAAAGGTCAGGACGATGTGTGTTCTGTTTCTTTTGTAAGAATCGGTGGAAGGAGATGCAAAACAGCTGCTGGTGTTGTAGGCAAGTGTGTGCCCTGATGAAGAAAATCCCCTTTTGCCATTCGCAGGTCCCAAGCAATCCCAGTTCTGCTCTGGTCTGGTGTGTGAAGGGACTGACAGACAAGTGTTGTGACTGTCTGTTGGTCGTTTCCACGTGTCTGTAACCTGCCTGTGAACCACATCTGAGGGCCTCAGACTACACAACAAGCTCCTCCAGGAGAGCTCGTGATGTTTTCACCACTAAGGTCTCACTCTTCACTCAGCAAACTGTTAACAATATACCTGGATGTCATTATTGTTTGCGATATAATAAAAGAAGAAAATTTGCATCTGTGTTGTCCTTTTCTTTTGGAGCAGTTAGTTATTATGGCCTACTGAAGGTGAAGCATATTTTAAACAATAGTTGCCTATATTGGGACGTAATTAAGCAAAAATTTAAGTTTCCCACCAGTGAGATGCAGCTCATTTGAAGTGTGTCAAAATTATTATTAAGCATTGACACACAGATTCATTTTATTTGTATTTTTCACAAAACTTGACGGATCAAAAGATATTTACACTCTGCATTTATCATAAAAATGTTAATGTAAAAAGGACGGAACAATCAAAGCTTGTGGTAATAAAATTAAACAAAAATTAAAAGGACAAGACAGTAAAGAAAAGAAAAACAATAAAAGAGGCATATTTACTTTAAAATATGGAATTGTAATATCTGTTAAGTTACTCTGTTTTTCTATATATTTAATGAGTGTAGCAAAAATGTAAAGGCTTGAAGGGAAATTTTAAATGTAAATAAAGAATTAAAAAGAATAGCCTCAAGTAGTGTTTATAATGTTGAAAAACAGTAAAAATACTTTTGTAAATGAGATGAGTAATTTCCCTTAGTTTTCCCCAGAAATTCAGTTGACAACTCTGAGATAGTTTTTTTAGAGGTTTGTTTGTATTTATCTAAACATTCAGAATAAAACAGAAGTAAAATAAAATAAAATATATTAAAATAAAGTAAAACAAAACAGAATAACAATTTAAAATAAAATAGAATAAAATAAAGTAAAACAAAACAGAATAAAAATATAAAATAAAATGAAAGAAAGTTAAAAAATAAAATAAAATAAAGTATAATAAAGTTACACAATAAAATAAAATAGAATAAATTTAAGTAAAATTAAATTAGATTCTCTGAAACATCTGTTTTTTTATTTTATAAAATATAAGTACAATAACAATATATACATGCAAAAACTGCCCATACCAGGGGTACATTAATAAAGTAAAAATATATATATATAATAATATTATAATATATATATATATAATACTGTAATATTTTATATATATAGATATATAGATATATCGATAGATAGATAAACATATATAGATATATAATATTATAATATATATATATATATAATATTATAATACTAAGAAAAAGTAATAAAAAATCACAATAGATTCTCATCAGTCCATAAGAGAATGTATTGAAACACATCTCTGTTTACATGGTAACCATTTTAATGACGTCATCACGCACCAGCGTAGAGAGGGTGACGTCGCAGACATCCAGGAAGAGAGCTACACAGAAAGTCATCAACGTTGGGACAACGTGAGTTTGTTCGAGTTGTTTGAGCTTTTTCTTCTCAGTTGTTTTGTCCAATAAAGTAAATCACCAGCCGGGAAATAATAACAGACTTCATCACAACAAGGACAAAACTACATTCAGAGGTAGGTAGACACACAACTCTGGCTACATATTAGCTTGATATGTTAGCTTTGTTAAATGTAGTTAGTGCCTGTTGTTGCTGTGAGTTCACCATGGTTACTTCATGCCTCGTGTCTCCTCTCGCTCCTCTAGAGTCAGTGCTGTTGCCATGGCTCTGAACAGGTCCATGCATCCCAGGAACCGGTACAAAGACAAACCTCCGGACTTTGCTTATCTGGCCTCCAAGTATCCAGACTTCCAGCAGCATGTTCACACCAGCCTCACCGGACGACCTGTGTGAGTACAATAGAATAGAGACTCTATTGTCATTGTCATGGAAAACAATGAAAAGCAAACATTAAAAGCAAACATAAAAACATTCAAATCAAAATATACACAATTAAATGGATCATAAAGTGGTGTTATGATTATGGTTCAGCAGCTAGTGTCCTCAGCCTTTGAGGGGGGGTTTACACACTTGACAGCCTGTGGGTAAAAGCTATTCCTAGTCTGTTTGTGTGTGTTTTAATTGTCCTGTATCTCCTTTCGGAGGGAAGGGGAGTAAACAGTCCATGTCCAGGGTGGGTGGGGTCTTTAGAAATACAGCTACAGCATGTTAATATTAGGGGTGTAACGTTTTTACAACGATACGATACGATTTCCATGGTTCCGATACGATTCAGGACGATATTTGGCTCATCTAGAGCGATAAGATTCAATGATTTGAAATTCAATCGTTGTGACTGTGAAATAAATAGCTGATACTGGACAGAGCATGTCAGGATTCCTCAAAGTTTTTCTTGTAAGGGAATTAGGTATAAATTAATTATGGATATAAACAAGTCAACAATGATTAATGGCAAATACATACACCTTTTATTTGAAAATGATAAAAAAAATGCAACTGCGGGACCTGCTGCTTCAGTTCTCAAGATACAAGGCAGTCTAATATTTAACACGAAATATAATAAACCAACTTCTATTCAAGTTAAATGAGCAGTGGTTTAACCAGCTGCTTCTGTCCTCATTTTCAATATAAACGGTAGAGCTGGCAAGCTTGCGCATGTCTTGAGAACCGGAGTTACGTTTAACATTTCTTTACTAATAAAAGTGCTAAAAAACACTTTCATATAACGTTTGTCGTCCTTAAATACAAGGTGCAATTCCTTAATATCGATACAATCGTTTTTTGCGTTTCAAATCGATTTTATATCGATATACGTCTCCCGTGAAGGACGACTTGCCCTGTGCCTATCAATGTAGTTGTATCGTAGGAATATAAATCGATACATCGATGTAGTGGATGAATTGTTACACCCCTAATTAATATCCATAGTTATGGAGTGAAATGTTCAAGAACATCATATGGGTCAAATGTTCAGGTGTCCACATATTTTTACCCATATTGTGTGTGTGTATATATATATATATATATATATATATATATATATATATATATATATATATATTGTCGCTATTGTCGCAGTGTACAGAAACACCTATTCACCAGTATGCCAGAGTCGAGCCCTGAGGATCCAGATCAGCACCGCTCATGCCCCAGCTGACTCAGTCTGATCTTTACTGCTCATTCAGCTCCTGGCAACAGCAGGAGGACGAAGCCTGGACAAATGATTAATGGACCCAACATCAGGACTCAAACTCAAACCTGTTTTCTGCTCTCTTTTTCGATTAGAAAGACTTCACAAAGCATGTGTGACTTACAGTTTCAAACAAATCCCAATTATTAAGAATAGGTTGGTGTGTCAATCAAAAACGGCCCTGTAAGCTTCCTGTGTTTCACTACGAACTCAAACCGGATATTTGTGTGTGCGTGCCCTTCCCAGTGAGACGCTGCTGAGAAGTCATGATGTGAGAAAGTCCAGGCAGGAGAACAAAGGAAGAATATGTCTGGTGGGATTAGTGGCGGTGTGACATCAAACAGTGTGAGCTCGTGATTGCTGCTGTAGGAAAGAAACAGGAACTAGATTAATTTTAACTAATAAAGCCTAATAAATGTAGACGAGTTGGAGGAGGGTATTTACCAAACCTTATACAAAAATGAATACCTTGTCATTAGTTATATTATCAGACAAATGTTAACTGAAGCTCCATTTGGACTGGATTTATTTCTCTAGTGTGGTGATGCTAACATTACCTGCACCGGTCAGTGATTTTCCCATCCAGAGGGCATAAGTGGGTCAATTAACACCTTCACGCAAATAATAATTAGAGCTGCAATTACCTACTGTTCTTCTGCGAAATTGCTGATCCTCCTTTATTTTAAATCCAATCCGCAGAGACGTCTTTCTATTTTAAAGTGAATCTCTGAGTTTTTTTTCTCCTAATTTACTTTTTAATCAACTCAGTATAAAATTTTTACTTTTGTGTGAAAATCGACTGTTAATCTGATACACGAAACGTGTTAAAACCAACACATATGCCTATTAGGAGAAACAATACGATGATGGAAACAAATTGAAGCTGCAGTGGGTAGAAATGGAGCAAATATGATTAAAACAATATTTGTTATAAAACGGTCATTATATCATGACAGTAGTGCATGAGACAGGTAATCTGAAAACACTCATGTGCCTCTGTGTCCTCCGGTGCTCCTAACGGCATCTGCAAGATTTCACAGACCGGAGGAAAACAACCAATCAGAGCTGGTCTGGAGTCTGCCGTCTCTGAGCAGCTGTCAATCACTCGCTAACTCCGATAAAACGGTCAAACTAGGCAGCACTGATCAAATATGAATCAATATTCTGTTACTGTAAGGCCTATTTCTCACCTCAAATATTTTCAGAAACATCTTGTAGTGTACTGTTTAGCTGTAAAATGAGAATGTTTGTTTTGATATTGAGATCTATTGAGGAAATACCAAGCACCGCCCACCAGCCGGAGCACAGCCAATAGGAACGCTCTCTCTGAAATTACCTGTGATTGACCAAAGTCTTCCTTCACGAGCTAGATTTTTTTTGAAAGCCTGAAAACAGAGCCATGAGGAGGTTCAGAAGTCTAGTTGTCTCTCAGAACACTTAAATTACAATATGCTGAAAGGTTATTATGCAATTTTTGCCCAATGATGCCAAAAACATTCTGCCTACTGAAGCTTTAAAGCCATCATGAGAGCAAGACCCCTGCAAAAGCTCGTCAAATGTGCAGTTGTAATGTCCATGTGTCTATTACAGACCACATCCTGTAATTTTGTGATCGTTAAAATGCCGTCTAGAACAATGAGTCAAATTTCTGACAAGCACAGTGAATATTTAAGATTGCAATTTGCTGTCAGCCTTTATATTTACTTTACTGAATTTAGCCATTTTAAACTACTTTTGCATCTTCTTCTGTCCAGGGCGTTTTGCTGCAACTTATATTTCCATTTTTTATATATATATCTTTTTTTTAATCTTTTTTTAAATTTAGATAATTCCTCATATACATAATAATTCTGCTATTTATATGAAGGCATTTTTATATAAGAAATGTTCTCTTGTGCAGCTGCTTTGTGTTATAAATGGGTTTGTAGAAAACAAGTTTTGATATCGTTACTGAAACTCAGGTACTATATTGGCACTGGTAATACCCAGAATTATATTTATTTTAGTTGAAAACATACCCAAAATAGCATTCATGATTTATCTTGGTTAAGTTGGTTCTAGTCTTTTAGAAAGACATGTCAGCTTGTCATTTTATAAATTTAGATTTTTTTTTCTCAGTTGATGCAAAAGTCTGTCAAAACAAAGCAAACTCCCAATGAATGAATGTGCTGACAGTTATTGTAAGACTTGTATTTGAGGTCCGCTGTTCATCTGTCAGGACTGAGACACTCTCCTCCCTCTTTGTTTGTGTTTTATGAAACAGGTACCACGTCTGCTCAGTGAGGAAATCACTTGTTATTGTCTGTGTTATGCAGATGAGTGCCGACATGGTGTCACTGCAGCGAGCCTGAACATCTGTGTGTGGATGTGAACATATTGGTGTGGGCTGATCTTTTGTGGTTGTGAGGTGGCCAGTCAATCATTTCATCGCAGGCTGAGCATGTGCATGTGTGGGCACGCTGTAAAACCCGACTGGATGTCCGTCTGTGACAGGTGTTAATTATCAATTTGTGTGTGGCTCACCGACAGACAGACAGTCAACAAACAATGGGCTGGTAGTGTTGGGGCTGGACATCCAATGTAGAAATTTAGACAATAAGAGAATTAGACAACTAGAAAGAAGTTGTGTGTCATTTTTTTTAGACAACAAGAAAATGTGAAATGACAAGGAAATTAAACGTTGATTACTATCAGTAAAGCAGACTGCATGATCTACTTTCAGTAAACATCAGTCTGTTTAGTGACGTAACCATGAGTAGATTTGATTGATTTATTGACAGAAAATTGACAAACAATTTTGATTAATTGATAAATCATTTAAGTAATTTATCAAAGCGCAAGACTTGATAGTCCACAGCCATGCTAGCATCTCCGTGAGGCTGAACATCATAGACTGTTTATAAGAAGTTGACGTAGTTACTGTGACGTCACCCATTGGCACTTAAGCACTGGCTTCACTTTTCAGATTTTGGAGGAAGCCCTCTGGTGTACATAGGCACAGCAATGCTTTGAGCTAAATGCTAACATCAGCATTCTCACATGCCCACAATGATAATACTAACATGCTGATGTTTAGCAGGTATGATGTTTATCATGTTCACCATCTTAGTTTAGCGTGTTAACATGCTAACATTTAGTTAATTAGCACTAAACACAATGTACAGTTGAGGCTGATGGGAATATTGTTCGTTTTGCAGCTATTTAGTCATAAACTAAAGTATTGGACAAATAGAAATTTTGACTTGATTGGTGACACAAGGTGAAAAGTCTGGGGCTCACAAAGTTATTACAATTCATCCTGAGGGGGACATGAATGTCTGTACAAAATGTCACGACAATCCATCCAACAGTTGTTGAGATATTTGAGTCTGGACCAGTGCGGTGGACTGACCGACCGACCGACCGACCGACCCTGGAGCTATGCTGGTACCATGCCTAAAAAATGTTTATTGGGAGTCAAACATTCTTCATTTTTTATGTGCAGCACCTGAAATGAAGTCTGCGTATTCTTCCTTTAAACAAATACTTTCAGTAGTATATTGCACAATGATCAGACATTGACTCATTTGCCAGTTCGTTCCCTTAGCCTGCTGCATGAACGGATGTCCAGGATTTGCGTCTCCTTCGTGTGTGTGTGTGTGGTAGCTCTGGTTAGCCGTCTGCAGAAATTTGGCTCTTCTTCCCAGTCAGTCTGTCATTCCATCAGTGGAGGGATTAGTGTGGTTTTGTATTTCCCAATGAATTCATCTACTGGGTTTTTAAAGTATTTAATCGGTGAGTTAGGGATGAGAGTAATCTTGGGGAGACACTCACTCAATCCCCAGGGGAGATACGTCTCCCTTCATTTAGGGATCGTCAGTGGGGAGGACTGATAGCGGTGGGCAGAGAGTCGAGCTCAGACCAGAGGCAGCTGGAGGAGAAATATGGGGGATGTGATTGGAATTGAAGTGAGGAACAGATAAAATAGTCTGAATGTTGGTTTGTCTCAGTTTTTGGGGATGGAGACGGGGAGCTCAGTTAGAGGGGTGGATTAGGAGGCATGAATGGGTATTAAAAATGCAACAGCCTGGGTGACATTTAATTTGGTAGTCATATTTTTTATGGGCTGATCTTCTGTGGAAAGATTTTCACTTCCGTAATTAATAAAATGTTCAATTTTCACAGCAGTTTTGTGTTGGGAGATATATTATTAAACATGTTCTCGGCAATAGAAGATAAATGAACGAATAATCATGACCTCTGATGCCACATTTAAAATTGACAAATGTGAAACTACAATGATCAGCATTACTTCCCTCACTGGAAAGCCCAGCAGAGTTATTACCATGCAGAGATTTTTTACTATCTGATGGGAGAGAGATGAGGGAAACTCAGTGCCTCAGGTAGGACATTATTTTTCCATATTTCACTTACTGAATCTGGTGTAAAGAGGCTGTGTGACTTCTGTGCTGTGTCTTTAATATACAGGCTCAACCAATCACTATACTCCAAATCATATATCTGAAAACCAGTTAATTATGAATAATTTGGGTTGTGTTCTGGCCAAAGGGTTTCTGGTAAGCAGCTCCAATAAGCTTTCTTGAGCTGACATCAATAGATCCCATTAAATAAACTCAAATGATTGTCGGCTGATGAAAAAACTAAAACCTAAACACAACATATTTGTCTATTGCTTCTGTCTTTCTTTTATCATTACAACTTAAAATGGCATTTCCAATCACATCTATTGCTTTTTTGTTTCCACAATCGTTACTCAAACACTGTCGGCTTGTCCAATATACTGAGGAGATCACCTTCTATTGTTGAAAATGAAAAGGATAAATAGAGACTGTTAAAGGAACAGTGTGTAACATTTCAGGAGATCTATTAGCAAAGATGGAATATAATATTCATAGCTATGTTTTCATTAGTGTATAATCACCTGAAACTAAGAATCGTTCTACATAGGGAGCGGGTCCTCTTCACAGAGTCCGCCATGTTGCTCCGCCATGTTTCTATAGTAACCCAGAATGGACAAACCAAACACCGGCTCTAGAGAGAGCCTTTCACGTTTTTACATTACCTGAAGGCCACCGTAGTTCTCCGACACGCTTGTGAAACTGCGGTAACGTGAGCCGCAGAGTGCAAAACTGTGGTACCGCCAGCAGCCGTCTGCCTTCCGTTGCTCCTAAAGTAGTGTTATTATGGTAAGGATACAAAACTTCAATAAACATTTTATTCACCAAATCATAAATAATACTAAATAAAAAGCTAAAAATCTAGAAAAATAATAATTTCAGCCATAATTGCTGGATCCAAGCCATTTTTTTTTTTACAGCATCAGCACATCTGCAGAATTGCAAAAATATCACAAAATGAGCTCAGAGATATTCAAATTCAGATCAGCTTTAAATTCATGTTGAGTTTTGAAGAGATGTACTCGTCTCTGCTCTTGTGAGGACTCAAAAAATAAAAACACCTGACATGGGAGAAGAAGTTGCTTCTAATCAGCAAAAAATGTTTCCCAGCACACTCAGACTGAAGTAGATGTACCATGAAGGTCACCTCTCTGTGGACGGAGATTGAAAGAGTGTGTGTGTGTGTTTTCATGCTGATCATGTAGCGTGGAGGTGAGAGCAAGCTGTTTGTCTCAGCAGTAAACTCCCCTCCGGTCTAATGATGTCGTCTCTTCATCCATCTGAACCAAAGACTTTTCTTTGTCTCAGCACTTAAATCTCTTCTTCTTCTTCTTCTTCTTCTTCTTCTTCACCTGCTTCTCTGTTTGCTCCTTCACACCTGCTCTGGCTGTTTTACCTGAATGTAAGCTGGAGCATGTTTTGAGCTTTAACTAATTCCTTACACTCTTATCATCAAAACAGTACAGTACATTTAGTCTCATCACAACTTCTTCATCCTGGTTTGTCCCACGCTGCGTCCCGTCGGCCACATTAATGTCGTAATCACGCAGCGGTGCACCTACGTGGCAGCACAGACGTAAATCGCGGGCACTCTCACGCTCCGTCTGGCATCAGCCATTGCTCCAGCGTGGCCGGATTTGCGTGCTCTCCTCGTCTGTTCAGTAGGTGGGGTTGCCATGGAGACGTGGCATTCGCAGTGCTGCTGATGGGAGTGATCGGTCTGCATTGCACACACACACACACACACACACACACACACACACACACACACACACACACACACTCATCCGGGGCTAAAAATAGAGGGCTGGCCTGAGCAGCCTCCCTCTCTGAATATTGATCCTTATCTAATGATGCCTTAGAGGAGAAATGAAAGAGGGCAGCATATCTGAGAGAGAGGCAGGCTTTCATTTTGGAGAAGAGTGAGCGTTATGCTGATGTATCACTTCTCCCTCATTAGCCTGATTCCTCCCCTAAGCTCAGGCCATTTTTAAAAGTGCAAATTTCTTCACTGGTTTGTCTTTTTGTAAAAATGTAGTACATCCTCAAAGGAGAGCCAGGTGTTCGCTCTCCTCCAGGTCACACTCCTTCAGCCGCTGATTAAACTGGACCATTAACCTAATATGTTCATTAGGTGAGGAGACGCAGGGTAAGATTGATGGCAGGCTCAACAGGTAAATCACTTCTCATTTGTATCCGTCTCACACCTGGAGGGTCGTTTGTCCGTGTTGTCACTCCTGAATGAAGAGGCAGATGTGTTCAGGGACTAGAGTCACCTCAGCTGCGAGACAGGTTTCTCCCCTGCTTTGCACTCAGTGCTGCTTTTTTTAAATTCATATTTTAGGGCCTTTTATGCCTTTATTACACAGCCCAGTTCCACAGCCGACAGTCGAGACATTATACAAAATGAGTGGAGAGAGAAACACGGGAATGACATGCAACATAGATCCCCTGCCAGGAACATTGCGGCCCACGATCAGCGCCTTAAACGACGACCCCTAGCTTGTATTTTATGTTGCTTTCAAATCTGTAGTTCAGTTCAGTTGGCCTAAGGTATCAAATTATACATTGCCAAAACACTCCTGCTCACTCTGATCGGGGAAAATCCTCACACTCATGTCCTGACCTGCATATGTGTTAATATCACACATGTTAACCCAGCTAATTTTGCCAGTATTTCTACACTTTTCTATCAGTTTGTTTGTGATAACTTGATTAGACACAAATAGGTTTAAGGATAGCACCATGTAACTATATTATGAATTACCATTTCAGTTTTCAGTTGTACTTTAGTGGTGCTCAGACCGACTTTGTCCCTGCAGCAAGGATGCTACAGCAGAGGGCTCTGGCAAAAATATCAAAGGGTTGCCAGCCAAAAAAATTAATTGGCCAATGAAATGTGAAAGCGCACATTCCTGCGAACATTTGTGAACGCTGTACTTCTACTGTTTACCTCGCGATCATCACCGAGAAAGATGAAATTATTGCCACCATGATAACGTTGCAGAGTAGAATCCTTCCTCATTATAATGCAGTGTTTTGGCCTCTCATAAACCTTCAGACTCTTGGATCTCACACTCAAATGTGACTTCCTGGATAGTATTTCATGTCTCAGTGGCGGCACCTGCTTAAATCTAATTGTTTGGCATTCTGGTCTTCAAATGGGCCTAGAAGAAAGGGGAAAAAATGGAAATTGATATGCATTTTATTTGTTGTGAAATATCACCGAAGAGGAGCTGAATACTGAGAGCAAAACATTTCAGCTCCTCATGTTTAATTGATTTGTGAAAAGAAATAAAACAAAATAAGAGGTTGACTGCTTTGGATCTCAGAGTTATATCTCCATCTCTACCAGCAGTAGGTTTTTTTTTTTTTTGCTCACACCAAACTGGTGAGGTGCCAGACGCTGCCATCACCAGGATGTGTCTAATTACATCTGCCAAGGTGCGAAAGCGCTCGGCGAAGCTTTAATTATACCTATCTCGCCCACTCGTTCTGTCTGCCGCACTCGTGCCCGTTTGTGTGACAGCTGAAATCATTAACGGGAGAGCTGAGCAAGTCGGACTGAGAATTGGGAGTAAAAAGTGGGAGGTCTCTTAGCAATGTTGAAAATGTGAATTTCATTGTCATTAGCAAGGGATTGTTGAATTGAAGGGCTGCTTATCTCCCTATTGTCCTTCATCTGCGTGTGTGTGTGTGTGTGTGTGTGTGTGTGTGTGTGTGTGTGTGTGATGTGAAGTGCAGAGCGCTGCAGCAGGCTGGAGGAGCAGAGGGTTAATGAAGTGCAGTATTAAGAGCAGTTTGGTAAATTGCTGTCAGGTCGCCTCATTGATAAAACAAGAGGATCAGCAACTCACTAAATTGAAATCATCCTTAAAGGGAAATTCTGGTTTTATACAACATTGGTTTTTACTTTTGTAGCTTTGGTCACCGTTTCAATCAGCAATAACTCATGATGTGACAATACCAGACATTTAGTAGTCGTTACCAATACCAGTGAAACGCCACAATACTCGATACCACAGTAAAAGTCAAAAGTAAAACAATAAATCCCATGTACTTCAACATATACTACTTTACCGTTTGCATACTGGTTTTTGTTAGGAAGTTAAATAGGTCATAATTCCCTAATTATCTATTTTATATTGCTGTCAAAACATCTCCTTCAAACACCTGGATTTATTCAAGTTTCTCGCCAAAAACTACATTTTACAAGATTAAATTATTATTACGCATCATGATAACATTAGAATTGACCTTCGCTCAGTACTTATAGTAGAGCCTGAACGCATCATAATGTAACTCAGTGGAACATCCCGTGTTGAAATCGGCAGGACAAGAGCTAGTTAGCGTTTGCTGTTAGCAGCCGGTAAAGCTATCGTTAACTAGCTCTCGTCCTCCGATAGTGGCGTCCCAAGTTTTCAGAATTTTGGCATCGACTTGATACTGAAGTATCGGTTCTCTTGACATCCCTAGTAATAACAACCTTCAGGTTATCATTAACCAAACTTAGATGGAGGAGAAAACAAAGGTGGACAGTATCATTATTATCCAAACTGTCTGTTCTAAGCTCCAATCTCCAGGGCTGGAAATTGTTTGAAACGTTTCTTATATAATGCCATCTTACTTTAATTTAAATTTAAAATAAATTTATACACGTGGGGTTGTTTTTTGTTTTTACAAACCCTTTGTTTAACAAAAGAAGACAAACACAATTGTTGAAAGTTCAATAAACACAAGCAGATGTACAAGAAATTACTAGATATAATCTAAATATCTAAATATAATAGTCTAAAATTGGCAAAGGGGTTTAGATTTTTTTTTTTTGGTGAATACAACACTATAATAACAGATAGAATAAAGTTGTTAATAAACCTGAATTTTCCTTTGTGTTACTGTAGGATTGAAATGCTAACATGAACTCATTCAGCCATGTTTGTTTCTCCTCCAGTGTGAATTTCAAAGAGCCGGAGGCGGTGCGAGCGCTGACCTGCACCCTGCTGAAGGAGGACTTTGGTTTGACCATCGAGATCCCTCTGGAACGCCTCATACCCACCGTCCCCCTCCGCCTCAACTACATCCACTGGGTGGAGGACCTCATCGACGGCCAGAAGCAGCTACGCAGGGGCATCGACATCGGTACCACCACCGCTATTTCTGTCATTTACTTTACATTTACTAGTGTGTATGAGAGGTTTCACTTTTATCACCATCGTAAGGAAGCTCCAAATAAATCAGGCTGACTTTTAATGCAACTGAGAGAAAAAATATTAAAAAAAACAATATTTGTTCAAGTTGGTGTCCCCCAGTTAATTTGCGTTTGAAACTCCTGCTCTTGTTTATTCCGGATGTGGCTTCCAGCAGCTCAGAGCGACGCACAAAATGTCAGTTGGTGCTTCCAGCTGGTGCACATGAGCCAAGTCATTCCCAGTGTTCCCAGCACTTACCAGCCAAATCCCCATCCACATGTCACAGCGTGTTTGCCGTTCTGTCTGTCAGAGAAAAAGCAGTATGTCTTTGCGTTTGTGGTGATTGTGCCTGCAGGTGTGTCGGTCTGTGTGTGTGTGTGTGTGTGTGTGTGTCCGTCCTCTTTAGGACCTCAGGTCACTGATTGGTGACCCTGAATCTTTCTGTAAGCAGATTGAAGCTGTCTGCTCTCTGATGGATCACCACTGGGCGTTTCCTTCACTAACTGGTGCCGCTGGACTGACTTGTGGTCGTTGTTGTCATATGTGGATGATTTAATAACAGCTGCTGGAACTGACATCTATTGTCCATTATAGTCCCTTTAATATTTACTTTAAACAACATATTTCCATATTGTCCAATGAAACTCATAACCATTAATCATCCTAAAGAACACACACACACATCCTCCAGCTGCCAAACATATATGTGTGTGTGTTTCCTCAGGCACTGGTGCGTCTTGTATCTACCCCTTACTGGGAGCCACAATGAACGGCTGGTACTTTCTGGCCACAGAGGTGGACGACATCTGTTTTGACTACGCTACAAAAAACGTGGAGCAGAACAAGATGTCTGACCTGATTAAAGGTAAATGTGGTCCACTCATCCTGAAGAACAAGGTAGCTCAAGACACTTAACTGCAGTCTTTCAGTGTATTGTTTGTATATTGTCTCGCCTAGTGTGTCTTTAAGGGATACTACATCAGTTTGGCTGAACTGTGGCTACAAGTAACTAGCTCGAGACTAACGGCGTATCGTCGTAGAATAATTGTTTCTGTCATGATTGTTAACTTTTGTGTGGGACGGCCTGAAGTTGCACATTGTTTGGAGGCCTTTAGCCTTGTTTTATTTTGTCCCAAGAGCTGTCATGATTACCTAAATCATTGAACCTACAAATCCCTGCCTCATCTGTGTTTTTGCACTTTCCTAGTTGTCAAAGTCCCCCAGAAGACTTTACTGATGGACGCCTTGAAAGAAGAGACAGAAATAGTTTACGACTTCTGCATGTGCAACCCTCCTTTTTTTGCCAACCAGCTTGAAGCAAAGGTGAGTGTTTCCCTGCCTGAAACTTTAACGTTTTACTGTCCTGAGGTTTGGCTCATTGAGAGTAAACACTGCACTTGTTCACCGTGTTTGTTTACACGATAGTAACAGGCTTCTAATAGGATTTTATCTTAATCTCTGTCTGTCTTGTTGCTCTCTGCAGGGGGTAAACTCCAGGAACTCACGGCGACCTCCTCCCAGTTCAGTGAACACAGGCGGGGTGACGGAGATCATGGCGGAGGGCGGGGAACTGGAATTTGTCAAGAGGATCATTCATGACAGCCTGCAGCTCAAGAAACGCTTGCGGTGAGACAAAGAGTCGGCAAAATCAAACTGGGCTCAATAATGACTGCAGTAGTTGCAGGCGTATTTGTTGTGTGTAAAAGCAAATGTAAACCAGAGTTTTCAAGCTCAGTCCCAGACAGAAACTGTAAGTATTCAGGGTTGCACAGCTACACATCTGAAGTGGCAGATGGATGAACAAGAGCACTGCACTTTTGTTCTCTTTGGAGAGGCTTGGAGAGGTTTAAATTGCTGCTGAGAGCACCACCAGTGAAGGGGAGACACCAAGAGGTGAAATGTGCAGATGGGTCGCTGCACATTAATGGAGCTGTCACCCACACTTGGTTTAATGATTCTGGCACAAGCTCACCGTGTACTGTATCCGGGAACCCACAGGGAACAGCTGTGTTTGGGTGGGTGGGTGGGGGTGTCTCCAGCGGCCGTCACTTCACCCTCCCCCGTTACTAGGGCTGTCACCGGGGCAGCAGAGTGAGACACGGGTAGAGGGAGCTGCAGAGTGGTGCTATTAAAACTGATTAGACATGCCACACCTGCTTTGCCTCCTATATGGGAGTACAGTGTGTGTGTGTTTGCATAATGCGTCACTGGAAAGATGAGCGGCCCTGAGAGGGACGATCTCAACACCTGCCTACTCCTGTGTGGCTCTGTGTTACAGTCGTGTAGTGAAGAAAGGAAGTGAGAACAAACCCAGTTTCATTTAACAGGTTTTAGGCTCGGGCCAAACCAACCGGAGCCGGCTGTCACTCCCAAATGCATGCTGGGACACCAGAGCCACCAGGTGTCCATGGAAACACTGCCAGCTTCACCGATTGGTCCTTTGAGACGCCCTCACCGCCCTCACCGCCCTGCCCTACTCCGCTTCCCCTCTTCTTTCCACTGATGTGTAATTACTGTCAGATAGGGGCAAGCCACCTTACTTCCCAGTATAACACACACCCACAACCCCAGTTAGAAATGAGGTAATACTCCTCATTTATCACGCCATTGATATGAAAATTACCATCTCTGCTAATAAGATTGTAATCATACGTGCTTCAATGTGTGAATAGAGAATATGGATGCCAGTGCAGCTGCACACTCTGGGATGTTTGAGAAGCCGCCGGTGGAGGAGGAAAGCCTCTCTGGGTGTTCCTCCCCACTGTGTTGAAAAGTGGGGAACATCTGTGAATATTAGAGCTGTTCAATATTTCATTGTGTCAGCCGAGGCCGACATGTTGCTCTCCCCCTCCCCTTCACCCCCTCTGGGCATCTTCATACCTCCCTAACCTGATTACAAATCATAGTCCTTTCTCTCCCTCAGTCACAAATCAAAACTGTTTTTAAGATGTGATTTCATATACAGTCGTTGGGTGTGACTGTCGCTCTTTACCTTTTGTATATTTAGGAATATGGCTAATTACAAGGGCTTAGGTTTGAACACAAGTCAGAGTCCTTTCAACCCAAAAGGGAAAAAAAAGAAATGCAATTTCCTGCATTCATATACAATCACATAAATCTAAACTGGTTATCGTGCTTCCCATACTAATGTTAGTATATGTAAATACTACTTAGGATCACATTTAGGTCCCTTGATGTATTTTCATCTTTACCACAAAGAACACAATTCTTTATCTTTGATTGAGGTTCAAATTTAGAGCTTTTATAGGAGAATATTAAAGCTAGAGCAGGCAATTTATTTTAGAAGAATTTGTTGTTATATTTGTTTGAATTCTCTTTACATCCCGACAGCAATCAATAAATCAAATGCTCTGACAAATAGAAGAAAAACATCTGGTACCTGTGGCTGTCGCAGGCCTGTAATAAGCCCGTCCAATCATTTTTATTTCAGTCTTGATACGATCTTATTGCAATTTTAAACATTTAGCGATAGGTATATGAGTATTGATAAGATATATTGCTACTTCTATCAACTGCAAATTATGCAGTTTGTCAACATCTGTTTGATTTAATAAGATACAGTTTTCACTCTGTTCATCTCAGAGTTTTCATCCACATATCTTGAGGTCAGAGGTCAAGGGACCCCTTTTTCCTCGCCAAAATTTGGCAAAAAATTTGAAGCATTATTTAGCATTCTTCCCAACAAGCTAACATGACATGGCTGGTACCAATCGATTCCTTAGGTTTTCTAGTTTCATATGATACCAGTATCACTCTAGCTTGAAGACTAAGCCCTTCAACCTCTCTCTAAAAGCTTATTCTCAAATTTGAGATGCTGGGACCAGAGATGAATGATTTTAAATGATTATAAAAAATGTTAATTATTAATTGATTAATCCACTAATTGTTTTTAAAAAAGACAGAAAAAAATATTTAATTGAACTAATGCAGAGGAAGCTGACGTGTGTTTTTCAGCAGTCTTCCTCACAGGCTGCATGAATAATCACCACCAAGAAATGGAGAAAGTATGTGCCTGAGAGGGGAAACACAAATCAATTGTTGCTGCACAGAAAATCACACTTTATGCACATTTTAGATATTTTTTTCCCTCAAGTTGTGGTGATTAAATAAAGACCAGATAATTAGCTTTAAATAGTGTCTAGTGAAAACTAAACAAACCCTGACAAGGTTTGTCTGACTCCCTGATGTGTTTATCTTTCCTCCATCTTCCCCGACTGGACTCTACTGCTTATTGATCAAGACCAACCTCACCTCTTTATTGCACAGCAGAGATTATTGATCAGGCCTCCACCGAGGGACGACTTCAAAGCAGCTTTTCCTCCACTGAGGACCGTACACACATACGGATGTTTTTCCTGTCTCATGTTTTACTTTTCGTTTGTGTTGCTCCCCAAAGCTCACCTCGGCTCGTTTGATCTCTGCTTGGTAGTCCATGCCCGCTAACACAGCGTCACACAGCTGGTTTAATATGGATTCTTCTTTCTGCAGGTGGTACAGCTGCATGTTGGGGAAGAAGTGTAGCCTGGCACCTTTGAAAGAGGAGCTGAGGAAGCAAGGGGTGAGTACCAACCGAGGCAAACACGCAAATACATCTGCATCGACTGCAATCAAAAGAGCATCCACAGCTTTTGATCTCAGTTTGCTCAGGCAGGAAGGTGCCCCTTCTGTGCAGGGTTTGATAATGGCTTGTTAAAACAATCTTTGCCTCCCCTCTCAAACACTCTTCTGGGACTTAGTACTGACATTAGAAGCAGACGGTCGTCACTGTCAGAGCAGCAGATACCCAGAGAAATAAAACTCATCAGCTCTTTCTAATGTGCTCACTAAGCAGTGTCACAAACGAGCCATGAAGGAGCTGATTTCTGTTAGCGGTGCATGACTGAATCACATGGCACTCTGTAGCTAACATGCATTAGTGTCATTAGCCTAACTAATAGCCCAGCACATGACTCCTGACTGCTGCAGGCCTCTGGTCCTGTGCCAGTCACTTCATCACATGCTCACAAAAAAAAAAGAAACTCCACCTGCCATCCCTCAAAGCTCCTCCAGAGGTTTTCGGGTGCTGTCGCTGCTCATCAGAGTGAGTGCAGCGTTGGCTAACGTCCAGAGAGGAGTTGTTGCCTCTTTTTTAAAGTGTGTGTAAACAGAAACCCAGCCTAGTTAATATGCTAATGCTTTTATCACCCGTTACTCCGTCTTCTCTCCAGTGTCTCCTCATCTCTCTTTGTGCTTTTTAATTTAGCACATGTGAATGTCTCAGATACGGAGCTCCTTGACTTCTGAACTTTATCTCAGTGACCCTCCTCCTTGTAGTTACAGAAGCAGTCCTGAGAGACACTTAAAGTGCTCTGTTGGCACGAGGGTTTTCACACCACATGTGTGAGTCTTTTTCACATCATCACTATATATTTTCTCACCCACTATTAGAGATGTGGAGCTCACGCAAACCAAAACTCACAGCAGGAAAAATGCTGTCAAAGATGAAGAGTCACATTCTTGGTCTGTTGAAAAAATGATTTGGTTATGTAGAGCTGTTTTACATTTTATCACAAATCATAATCTCCAAATTCAGCCATCTAGTTCAGTGGCTCTATCTGATTTAATTATGGAATAAAGTTTGATGTTTTTATCTGTCATTTTGTATTGTGGGTATTTATTTGATCTATTTTTTTTATCAGCCTTTTTTAAACTTTTTTTCAAGACATTGACAAGACTTTATAATACATATCAGGACTCCTCAAAGTCTGGACCAAGGTCCGCATCTGCCCGTCAAACATCATTTGAGTTCGCATTTCTTTGCAAATTCAATAAAATATTGACTGATATATATATATATATATATATATATATATATATATATATAATATGTAAACTATTGATTAAAAATTGATATCGTGCTTTTGAGAACTGATAAAGTATCACGACACATATCGCGATACTCGATATGTTCAATATTTTCTTACACCCCTATATAGATGTTGAAGTAATCGCAACACAGTGCTGATCACACCTGATCACGCCTCTTATTTTCTTTTGTCGTCAGGTACCGAAAGTGACGCACACAGAGTTCTGCCAGGGACGGACGATGCGTTGGGCGCTGGCCTGGAGTTTCTATGATGATGTGATTGTCCCGGTAAGTCTGAGTTGATTTTATTTTATGCACTTGAAGGACTCCAGCCCTACTGCTCACTGTGGTCATTATGGCTGGGTAATGAAATTCAGTACAGACGTGCAACGATGATACCGAGAAGCAGACTTGACATTTGGTACCATAAGTCAATACACATGTAAGTAATCTCAACAGCGTCGGCCATTTGGCTGTTTGAACTGGATATTTCCAAAAACCCAAAGCCTCCCCCTCTGTCATACAACACCTCCATCTTCTCCATCCTCCACACTGTATCCTCTTTCCCTCCAGCTCTGACCCATTAGAAGCACTTACTCCAGTCTCCTCTGGGGAGATGTTTATGGGGTTTTTAACATGCTGTAGCCAGGCAACAGTTGCCAGGGCAGGACTGTGTGCATACACACCATACCATTGTCTTGTCTGGACAGTGAGAGTTTGAGATAAATAGAAAGCAGGGACGGTGAAGTAGCCACAACAGCTAAAAGCTAACAATAATGTTGGAGTGATGACAGGTTGAAAATAAAGGCAGGTGGAGGCGGTCAGCAGGTGCAGCAGAGGCTGTGTGACGACAACTGTTTGTGTTGTGTTGGACTCCTCTCTGTTTTGGCCTTTTCAGCATAAAAGCAGTTGAGCAGAATGATTGGCCTACATTTTCTCCTCCTCCACTTTGACGCATATCCACCGTTATTTACCCTCGAGAGCTTCTCGCCATCATTACAACGCAGACCCCTCAAGCACGTGTGCGTGTGTGTGTGTGTGTGTGTGTGTTTAAATGACAGAATTGTCTGCATGTGTAATTCCTTGCATGGTTGACTGCCTCATTCTGCCTGCATGCGTGTGTTCCTATGGACGCCTGGTATGTATGTATGTATGTATGTGCATGGGAGTGCTCATTAATGTTACATATAGACTATAACATATGTGACATGCATACATCCGTGACCTACTTAATCCTTTTATTACCAGGTCAACCCGCAGGCTACTATTACTACTATTACTTTATATTCATCTCCTCTTTCTCCCTGTCGTCTCGTTTGTTTAAACTTCATGTAACCACACGGGTGACAGGTTGTCTTCTACAGGTGACACTCAAAGTGAATCACAGGCTACAACACAACTGATAGACCTAATCTTAATCTCTGGATTCACAAGGTTGATTTATACTGTATGTCACATCCAGGAAGTCGTCTTCAATACAGAAATGGACTGAAGCTGCTTTCAAGGGAGAACTTGCAGGTCTTGGGGAGTACTACTGCATATGTGAATAAAGTTGTATAAAGCCTTTTGTTGCTTCAGAGGGAGATGTGTGAAGCCTGACAAATTGCGTCGGTCAGAACTGAAGACTACAAGTATGAAAATGAAACTGTCCGTCAGCTAGTTTGGGGCTATTGGTGAGCATCTATCGGCGTAGTTTTTGCAGTGTGTCCCGCACTGTTGGCTCTAGTCTGTCCATCATGAGTCCGCGAATGCTATAGGAGCTCAATGCTAAATTGGAGTACTCTTTAAAATCATTATCTCGTTATAGCTTTAATGCTGGTATCTGTCTCTTCCTTGTACAGCCTCCCCAGTATATTGTCCCAGAAAGGCTTTAGTTTAGTGCAACTCCAGAAATCATGGGTATGGTTTGACCACAGAGCTTTGTTGTTTAGTACTTGGCTTTTGATCTGGGTTGTTGTGAAGAAATTCAACATTGGGCTTTACTTTATAAAGGCGGAATAATATGAGATCTTCTCATTACCAAGAGGGAGAGATGCAGAGGGTGGATTAAATTAATTGGACTGGAGGAACACAAGATGCAGATAAAGAAATCCAGCACAAACAGACAAAGGGATGGAGACTGTGGATGGTGAGATTAGAGCACATGTAGAGAGAATAGACGGAGGCAGCCAGGCTTTATCTGAGCCCTGAGGCGTGTTGTTGCTCATACAGGCCTCTAGCAGGAGCGGGTTCAGGAAGGTCCAGAGTTCAGGAGTCCATGCCAAGGGGGTTTTGGACTTGACAAAAAAGAAATAGGGGTTGGGAGAAGAGGGGTGATAAGAGTATAATTTACAATGTTTGCCTGGAGGTGAAATCTGCAGCATTTTGTTGCAAGCACTCACCATCAAGATGGATTATTGAATGACATTATATCTGAAGAGAACAGCTCTTATTGGACTTGTAGGCTTTTACTGCGCCTAGTTTTCAAAATTAGGCCAGGCTTTTATTGTGGCGTTGTCATGTACCCATATTGTGTGTGCGTGTGTGAGAGAGGGAGGGCATGCATGAGGTGAGAGTGTGTAAGTGGGATTAATAATGGAGTGAAAGAGCAGCAGAGTCAGAAGAGGACATGCTTTAGTGGAGAGGTTTCCTGTAAAATTATACACATGTGGCTCTTCATGCTCTTCGTCTGAGTTTATCTATGTATCTGTGCTTGTTGACTGTGTGTGTGTGTGTGTGTGTGTGTTTATATACTAATGTATTGGTGCAAGAATCTGTGTCAAGGATGCTGCATACAAACAGACAGGACTGGCTTGATGGATTTTATTGATTTCCTTTCCTTGTACAATGAGCCGCAGGGCTTGCGGTGCGTGGAGGAAAAAGGGGGGGAAGAGACGTCTGTGAGAAACAATAAGAAATAAAAGAAGCTCTAATAAGCAGCCAGACAAGGCAGCGTTCATCGTCAACCCGTTAATTAAATATGTCCATCCCTGCTAAACATACATTTACACGGACCATCATTTTCACTAAAAAAATCAATCATGATTGAAAAACCTTTTACTGGGAGTGAAGATGTAGCTTTTATCAATGAAAATGAAGCAGATGCAGGAATTTATGTTTTATATTTTATTTCAGATTCCTCTGTTATTCTTGAGAGTGATTAGAGAAAGAAAACAAATACATATTACATACTATAATTTAAAAAAAAAAAAGAGGCTCAAAAGTCTTCTGATGCATTAAAATGAACGAGTAATCAAAAGTTGACTCTCAGATCAGTGCAGCAGAGTGAAGGTCACAGTCTGCTCCTTCCCTCAGCTGTTTGTAGGTCAGTCGGCCATGCTGTCTGCTCTGTCACAGTGGAGTGCGGCAGCAGAGCCCCGCTGTCTCCCCACTTTCAGTCAGCCTGCAGTGACTCGCCAGTGCGGCGTTGACTTATTGGCTGCAGTGGACGTGAAGGGTATGATCGCTGCAGAGCGTCTGTTTTATTCAGACACGGTTGGGTAATGACCTCCACCGCCATCACAGCGTGACATTAGAGGGGATTAGAAATAAGGAATGGTGGTTAATTCGCAGCAGGTTCAGGAGGAGCTCATGTGGCTTGAGCGCCCTCATGTGGTGTGTAACAAACATCCATCTATAGTCAGAAAACAAAAAAAACACAAGTGTTTTAGATAGTGACCATACCCACAAAAGTATATATATATCATTATTAATACTAGTTTTTGATTTTTTTGGGGGGTATTTTAAGCATTTATTAGGCAGTGGAGAAACAAAAATGAGAAAACCAACACATTGCCATCCAGGTTGGTAACAGGCCAGTGACTGGATGTAAACTTTGGTCATCTGATTGGATGATTGAGAAAAAAACAAACATTTTACCTAATGTTTAAAGCAGGGCTGCCCAAAGTCGTGTCATTTGTATTTTTTACTGTCTGATTTATCTAGAATAAATATTTCCCTGCATATTTCAGTGTGTGCTTATCATTGCAAAATGATCTTGTTGACTATGGTACTGCAGGTATCTTTGGCATTGTTGACTTCACCCACACATCCCTCAGTCACTTTCTTTCTCTATTAGACTATACCTTTTGAAACTCTTTTAATTTGTGTCCATTGTTTTGTGTTTTACATATCCATGTTAGAGACTATTTGTTAATTTTCTCCTGATCTCCCTCCCTCTTATCTCCAGTCTCCTCCCAGTAAGAAGCGTAAACTGGAGAAGACGAGGAAGCCCCTGTCGTTCACTGTACCAGAGGCGGGACTGAAGGAGCTGCAGGCCAAAGCCTCAGCTTTAGGCGTTACTGCCCGCGGCCCTGTGGACAGCATCACTGCACTGCTGGAGAAAACACTCACCGACCTGCGGGTAAGCTTTAGGGCTGCACTGCCACAGTTAGAAGGTTAAGTTTCACCCTTTATAAAGTTGTAGACATGGAGCCTCATTACAGAAACTTTCTAAGTCTTAAATCCTATCTTATCTCTGTTTAGGATGACATTTAGGATTTTTGGTATCACAGAAACACGTTTCCCATTACAGAACCGTTAATAATAAGTAACAACTGTGCAACACAGCTGGAGCGTGCAGCGCATGCTTGGCGCCACTGTTTACAGATCGTTATCGTTTCATCAGTGTGGATGCTCACATCATTATCATCCTTAGTGTGGACGGCCCTTAATACATCATATTATGTGCAGTAAACGCCATCATTAGTCAGATTGTCTTCTATCTGGCTCCGCAGGTGCTACACAAACGTGTCCCATGCAGAGAGCAGGAGCAGAGCCTCTCTCTAACAGCTGTGGAGAACACCTGGATCCACGGACGACAGAAGCGACGCGAAGGGTCGCGTCAGTTGCGAGAGCTCCCCAGGGCGCCTCACTGCACTGGAACCAGCTCTCAAACCACTCCGGCCACAGTTGCTCCGGCCACAGCCCGAGCATCTCAAAACCAGTCTGCCTCCAAACAAAACATCAACAGCCTGGGTGATGGCGCTAAAAGCAAAACTACCTCTGCACAAGAGCAAGCTGGTCAGAAGCAGCCCGCAGAGCAGGTTGAAAATGGCGCCTCTTCCAATGAGACGAGTACAGATGTAACACAGAACCCCCCTGCAGAAGAGAAAGAGGTCTTAGAAAAAGTATCAGGTGAAGATGTGGACATGGAGTCTTCTACCTGCTCAGACGCAGGGCAGGAAACATGTCCACAGGAAGCAGCTGCTGCAGAGAGTGAACCGCCCTCTAAGCGACCCCTGAGTCCCGCTGCAGTCGAACACTTCCTGTTTAAGTGTCTGCTGAACGTGATGCTTGAGGATAGCGACGTAATGATTGAGATGCACTGGGTCGAGGGTCAGAATAAAGATCTGATGAACCAACTGTGCACGTACCTGAAGAATATCCTTTTGAGGTCTGTCGCAAAGCCATAAATGATCCAAAATATTACATTTTAGTTTTGATTGTTGAATTCACAGGGATTTCTGGAGGTTTTTAATCCAGTAGATAATCAGCAGTTCACGTCATCTAATTTTCTTGTACTTGTTCAGTTTGCTTTTTAAGGTAGTGCATACTGTATATTGGTGTTTTGTCAAAACATTTCCAATAAATGTTCTTTTTTATAACATGTTTTGTACTTCATGGTGCATCTTTTATACACAGACAAGCATTTTTAGCTATTTTCTTTTTTTGATGATGCAGTACATTTAAATGACCACAAGAGGACAGTGTACATGTTTCTTCTCAAAGGGACTATATTCCTGTCATGATCTTTTGTATTTAGACGAAACCCTTTAATTGCTTTATTAAACATTGGCTTTGAAAGTTGATCCCAGTGTTTCTTGACAATTGGCACATCTCTTAAATTTACACAGACTGTTTTAATTTCCTGGAGCCCCTCAGTCCTTCCTGTGCTTGGAGAACCTTTAGTATCGTGGTCCACTATTATTACTCTGTTGCAAGTGACATACTTCCTGACCAGAGCTGAGTGAATAACAGGAAAAGACACCTAAATATCAAGGGCCATGTGTGCACGTACACATTAATTGTGTGTTGCAAGCAAAAACCTAGTTCCTATTTGTAGTACATGTCCCTCGGTTATACCAGGACTTTGACTTCACAAGCCTTTGTGTGTGTGAAAGTCAATAGTCTGGCTATATCTGGGCTGATGTAACAAGAGTAATTACATTAATAAATCAACCAGAGCTGAAATCATAATTGATTTATCCTTTAAGTCATTAATCAAAGTAAAAGGCCAAACATTTGCTGGCTGTAGCGACTCAGATGTGAGAATTATCTGCTTTTTTTTTAATGTTTCACAGCATTGTAAATTTAATATCTTTTAGGTTTTGGACTGTTGGCTGGACAAAAAAGGGTACTTTGAAGATGTCTACGTATGTCTACACCAATCTATATTTGGTATTCTCAGACCAAATTAATTACATTGGTTTAGAATATCCTATATTTATAACAATTTAATAATAAAGTTGCAGTTATTGCCTTAATATGTTACCCTATGTGCAGTGGTGGAAGAAGTACTCCGGTCTTTTACTTAAGTAAAAATAGCAATACCACAGTATAGAAATGCTCGGTTACAATCCTGCATTCAAAATGTTTTCTAAAAATATATATTCTGTATGTATTCTGAAAGTACAAAAATATTGGCATCAAAATATACTTAAAGTACCAAAAGGTAAAAGCACTCATGCAGAAGGTCCCATTTCAGAATATATAATTGGATTATAATAACTGATGTATTAATGTGTACATCACTTTTATGCTGCTGAAGATCACTAAAGTCTTAACTTAAAAGAGTACATCATATTTTTTTGTTGAGTACATTTTGTATTATTAATCTGATTCTGCAAAGTCACTGAAGTTATCAAATAAGTGTAGTGGAGTAAAAAGTACAATATTTCCCTCTGAAATGTAGCGTATTAGTATAAAGTACAGTAGCAAAGAATATAAATACTTTAGTAAAGTACAATTTCCTCAAACTTGTACTTGTATACTATATGTAGGCTACTTAATTACTTTGCACCTCTGCCTTTATGTGCTTGTAATATTGGTTGCTTCACTTGTACACGTTGGTCGCTGGAGGAGCACTAGTCAAAAGGTAATGATGACGTAATGCAGCATACATTTCCACAACTGTAACCTCCCTCAACTCAAGACTACATCCGTTTACATTATTATTATTATTATTATTATGCCTGTAAAGCCTGGACGCGGGTGTAATGCATGGATGTATTAAAGAGAAGAGATGCAGCACACAATGCATCACTTGTATCCATGTGGTCAGACGCCGTATCTTGTTGTTCTGCTCGCTGATTGGCTGAACAAATACATCAATGAGCTGTGAATCTGCTGCAGTCATGGTTACTAGTAAGTTACGGAGACGTGTTGTCAGCGTCTCGTAACATGTTTTCACTTAGCTCAGACACTGGGCAACAAGAATTATATTTTTAATTATAATATAGTATTACACAGGTAAAAATATAACTTATCTAAACGTGTCTGCTCTACTTGGAAAGCTGCTTCCTTGCTGAGCTAAAGTGGTTGCTTAGCAACACATGACTGGCGACTGTTAGTATTTAGCATTTGCTGCTAACTAACCGTCTTTTGGACACATTTTGTTACGTTTTTCTAAAAAAAAAAAAAATGAAAAGCGGTCAGGTGAGTATTTATTTATTTATTTATCTTAATATTTTATTTAAAAGGGACCATGTACAGTTTAAAAAAATAAATGTCACCATTTGATGCACCGTACCAGATTATAGCTTTAAAGGTCCCATATTATAAAAAAGTGAGATTTGCATGTCTTTTATATTATAGTCCTATATAAATACTGTGAAAGTATCGAAACGCTCAATCCACGGGGAAAAACACAGAGCCCGTATTCAGAAATTCTGCATTTGAAACAAGCTGTCAGGATTTCTGCCCATTCGTGATGTCACAAATATACAATATTTAGACCCTTAACGTAATTTTAAACATAAACATTCTTAATGTGTCCCAGTTTATTTCCTGGTTGCAGTGTATGTGAATGACATCAGCTGACAGGAAGTGAACATGGACCCAAGCTGTTGCCTAGCACCAAATGCACTAAAACGGAGCGTTTCAGACAAAGGGTAAATACAGGCATATTCAGGCTGACAGTATGAGGAAAATAATGTGTTTTTTGAACATTACAGCATGTAAACATGTTCTAGTAGAAACCCAAAATACAAGTATGAACCTGAAAATTAGCATAATATGGGACCTTTAAATTGTGCAAAAATAAATAAAATAGAAATCAAATGAAAAGCGGTCAGGTGAGTGTATCTTCAGTTTTACAACTGTGACTCAGCTCATGAGTGGAGCTTTTGAACCCGTTGTTCCGTGTTTTGTGTCTCTCTCAGTGCTGATGCTGTGGAGGGAGTGTCTGTCTCTGTGGAGGCGGGTACTGAGCCGTGCGTGATTCACAAACCTTATTTGTTCCTACTACTTTGAGCGCCATCTTGTTTGTAACTCTTCTACGTGAAGTGGTAGAGTTTCTACTGAGGGGGGATCCGATTACCCTGTTTCTCCAGCGTTAGCTCTGGAAACCTCTCTCTCTCTCTCTGTAGTACTCAGGCGCATTTTGCTTCTTCATCGCCTCTCTTCATAAACATCTAAGCCACGGTGTGTTTTTATAAAGTGGACAGAGATGAGCATCGAAACGCTCCTGGAAGCAGCCAAGTTCTTGGAATTGCAAGCCCAGCAACAACAGAAAGCACGTGGTAAGTTGCATTTTATTAGTTTGTTTTAAGAACATCTGCAACTAGGAAATAGTAAATGTAAAAATACTAAGTCAGTGTAACGTGTCTTTTGAAGGATTTATATGTTATCTGTATTTATTGCTATTTTATAAGGGCCATTCATGCAACTAAATTACAGAATGTGTTGCTTTTAAATTAAAATATGACTGAGTGGAATATGTTTCAGCCAGTCTGGTGACATTTTAGTTTTACTTTCATATTCGTTTTAGTGTGCAGACGCGTTGCAGAATCATACAACATAGTGTTTTCACCTAAATCATAGAAGTCCTTACTAGCTATAATAAACATACACGGTGTGCTGCAGTATATCAGGAGGTTATACTGCATTGAAACCTGCTGCATTAGACAGACAGAGGGTTGTTATAATGGTAAAGCTGCACAGAAAGCATCACTGTAAAGTTCACACATCTTTTCTGCTTCAGTATATTTGTGAGTGGCTGCATGCACTAGCATCGAGGACATTTAAAATCAAATAACACAATAACATGCGGTGGATAAAAGGGCGGTGGCGCAGGGAAGCTGGGTTTTTTACATAATGACCTGACATCGTCCGCCGGGGGGATCAAGTGAGTCAGGCTTTCCATTCATGCATTATGTGCACACCTCAATCATTCACGCTCTTTAGAAACATACAATGTTGCAGTCCTTTAATATGTGTGCATACATGTTGCAGTTTGGTTGATTGTGTCTTGTAAAAAAAAGAAACACATTAACTCGCTGGCCTTTCTCGTGGAGCGCCTTTGAGTGTCTGTCGATGACGTGTTGCAGCCCGACCACGCCCACGTCTGTGAGCAGCAGGGGGTGGCCACGCCCCTTCCACCACGTGCGTGCTGGGCTACCCCTCCCAAAGATTGTTTATGAGGATGAGTCACTACTACATGAAGTCTGGAGACAATCTGCCCTCCTCATGCGAAGAATTAGTGGAGGAAAACAAAATTTTCTGTGCGTTTCACCAATAAGACAAATCAGAACAGCTCAATAAAACAAAGACATGCAGTGTGTCCCAACTCCCATACCACATACCAAGATTAGATATTCCTTTATTAGTCCCGCAGTGGGGAAATTTGCAGTGTACAGCAGCAAAGGGGATAGTGCAAAAAACAACATGCATCGGCTAACACAGTAAAAAAAGAGCTAAACAAAGTGTAACAAAATATGAACCAATCACATGATTGTCCATAGTTAATCGCAATTAATCACATGTTTTTATCTGTTCAAAATGTACCTTAAAGGGAGATTTGTAGTATTTAATACTCTTATCAACATGGGAATGGGCTTCCTTTATCGTATGTATGTATATATTTATTATTCAAAATCAATTAACAACACAAAACAACAACAAATATTGTCCAGAAACCCTCACAGGTACTGCATTTGGCATAAAAAATATGCTCAAATACTAATATGGCAAACTGCAGCCCAACAGGCAACAACAGCTGTCAGTGTGTCAGTGTGCTGACTTGACTATGCCTTGCCCCAAACTGCATGTGATTATCATAAAGTGGGCATGTCTGTAAAGGGGGGACTCGTGGGTACCTATAGAACCCATTTTCATTCACATATCTTGAGGTCAAGGGACCCCTTGTGAAAAAAGCCATGACGGCTTTTCCTCGCCAAAATGTAGCCTAAGTTTGGAGTGTTATGTAGCCTCCTTCTCAACAAGCTTTAAGCTCTAGCTTTAAAACTGAGCCCGCTATGACCTAAAAATCACAAGTTGCGTTAATACGTTAAAGAAATTAGTGGCGTTAAAACGAATTGCGTAACGCGTTATCGCATTTACTTTGACAGCCCTAGTTGATTTATACAATTTATTACTTGGTTTGGTGCCAGAAGGAAACAATATACAATAACATACACACAACATGTCACTGGCAATGTGGTATGTTTGGATTGTAATTTTGACGTTTGTTTTATACACGTCTTATAATTATTTTGCGACCTTAACTGAACCTGAGCGTTCGCGATACCTTAATAAATTAAGATTGATTGCTGTCATGCCCCTTCAGTCGTCCCCCGTCCCACACAGTGGCTGGATATTACTTATCCAGACTTCTATACATATCTGATTGAATCACGTCAGGCTGAGTGTTGTCTGTGAATAACCAACCTGTTAATAGCCAACTGTGTGATCTGTAGACTGTGATTTAGTTGGAGACGACAGTCTGATGCTGCAATTACATTAATGTATGACTGTACTACTGCAGCAGCCTCACAGGTTAGGTAAGGTTATCTAGCCATGCTAGTCACTGTCACCAACATCATTTAGAGGTTTACCACACTAAAGTGAATATTCACGTATCCTATGCGCCTTAAATCTCAGTGTGAAAGCCTTGGTTAACCCACTACACAACAGCTTTTTGTCATTTTCCATTTTCTCTACTGTGACAACGAGTTTTTTCCCCCCAAAAGGGAGCGCAGCCTTGGTGATACTGCTGGTCTATAGCCTGGTGCCATAAAGCCCCTCTATTATATATTTTTTAGGACATGGCAGGGGATCAAATCGGAGATCAGCATTTTTGGATTTACTGTTGGTACAACCAACTACAGAGCAACTCTTCGGCATAGCGTTATTACTATTACTGGTTTGTTTTAAGTAGAAGTTTGGAGACATGTTTCAACTTGTTCTGTTTACTCTGTTGCCGTCTACGAGTGACACGGGATTGTTTTCCCCCAAAAGGAGGCGTGGTCATGAGAAATTGACTAAAAGAAAGCTGAGAGAGCTGTGCCAGTGTTACGTATCCATCAACCGTCCTGCTGTATTAACAGCACATGTAGAACAGAGCTTCCACAACCATTAAGCCCCTTTCACACATGGACTGTAATCGGCAAACACTGCCAATTTTGCATGTCCTAAGTTGCTCTGTCAATCGCCCTACTTTTAGGGCATTAGTAACATTTCTATGACGTGTTCCCGCCTCTAATGTGAAGCTTGTGAACCAATTATTAGAAAGTGAAGCTGTAAATACTAAACCTGGACCATGAAGATCTTTTTGTAGCTACAGATTTGATTTTTTTCTGATGTCCCTCTTACGCTAATGACAAGATACTTATACTTTAAACAGTTGATATAGAAATTTTCCGTTAAGGAGACATATGTGTGAAAGCCAAAATGCTATTACTTTAGCGAGCAATTTCACAGATTCTGAAAAGGCCTGCAGTTCTGCAGCTTTTCTCATTCTGTAGATATTTGTAATATTCAGCTCAGAGTGAGAGCTCCTGCTTCCTCCCTCTCCCAGCTCCTCCCGCCATGCTGCATTGGGAGAGCAGAGTCCTCCCCCTCCTCCTCCCTCTCTGCTACTGTAGAGCAGGTCACTCTGAGAAAAGTAGGCCAGTGTTTCTCTATGTGCTGCAGTTATATAATGTCTATAGAAAATCCTCTTTTTTCTAAGTGCTTCATAAATTTTCTCTCAGAAAAAGGCACCCCTCAGCCGGACTGGTGTGTGCCGGCACCACAATACTAAATTATCAGTCTCTCATAACAGGGCATTCAACATGTTATGAAAGCTGGCTAGCACCGTAACCAGAACATCTTGTTCTTTTCTACTTTCATTCACTTTAAAGAGAAGATTTTTCAGTGTAACATGACATACATAAACAGCAGATGGTGACACACTGCACTGTTAAATATGATGCCATTAAATTGTTCATCAGAAGTGATTTAGAGCTGGAAATGTCTCCGTCCTCTTTCACATGATTCTTACAATGGTTAGATGTTCAGAAAGCTGCATCACTGTCCTTACAAATATTTTCAAAATGAGCAAAAAACAATAAATATGCACGTATGTATCTGCTTTACATAATGATATCTAATTTGCAGCTGTATTTTTCGGTCATAGTTGAGGCAAGCCTTAGTGAAAGGTTTGTGAAAGCAGAGCTATAATGTTGCTGAACTTTAAACTCCTAACTGCTAGGCAAATAGAACAGAAGATTGTAATCATATTTATATTCATTATGCGTCAGTCGCGACTGAAAATAGGCCCGTCTTATTTCCTCCTGCGTTCTTTCCCGACTATCTTAATCAAGGTCACGGTTCTATTATTGATTGTTTCCCTGTAATTTAACAAAACTAATAAACATTTTGTGTTGCAGTAGTGTGATTTTATAGTATCTGAAGTGTGTGTATAGGAGGACACTGTAGTAGTTGTTGTGTTAACCTGCCTTGTTTCTTCCACAGAGGATGAACTAAAGGAAAAGCAGCGTCTGGATCAGTTGGCAGAGCAGAGGCACTCTGATGTGAACTATAACTCAACAATCCACATCAACAATGTTTCTAAAGCGGCGGAGCTGCGCCCTGAGTGCCGCCCGGTGCCCATCCCGCCCTCTCTGCCTCCCCCCCCCATGCCCATCACCGTCATCCCCATCCCAGTGGTCGCCCCGAACCCTACAGCCTCGCCCATCCTGCCTGTCGCCACGCTCTCCCCTCCAGCTGCTCCGCCGCCTGCCGCCACTCTGCCACGCTCTCCACAACCCAAACCCGACCACCCGGCCTCTGTGCTGACCGCCAACCACAAACAGCTGATACAGAACCACCACCATCACCACCCGCAGCTCATCGGCCAAACTAGCAATGCTAAAGTACAGCAGCAGATACACCAGCAGCTGGCTCAACGCTACCCTGGTTCCATCGTCTCGCCCCCCCAGCAACTCGCCTTACTCCCTCAGTCGGGCCCTGTGGTCCAGCAGGGTCCCCTACAGAACGGCCCCATCAGCCGGGGGAGTCCTCCTGATGACCGCCAGCTAGACAAGAAGAGGCCTGGAGGGTACGTCTATTAACTTGTTTACATTATAAGTTAAATAGGACTACAACTGAGTATTGTTTTTATTGATCTGTTAATTTTTGTCAATCAATATATCAATCTATAAAATGTAAAGAGTATGTAAAGTAGCCTCCTAAAACCACTCAAAGCATTTGTCTCGTAATGATTTGAAATGGAGAAAAACAAGCAAAATGTAGCATTTGTGAAGCTGTTACATTATTGATATTTCACCTCTAAAAGACAGAATATTGTCACTAAACTATCTGCTAGCAACAAAACAAGAAAACTCTTCTTTGGTTGATTTAGATTACTCTTGTCACATTGCCCTTTTAAACACCAAATTCTTACTGTGCTCTCATCTGTGCTCTTACAGGGCAGGCACAAGAGAAGTGCATAACAAGCTTGAGAAAAACAGGTGGGTTCAACCTGTCTACCATAGGGCTTCCTTAAAGAGAGCGCAATCTGAGGTTATTTGTAATGTTAACTTTTGAATAATAGTGTACTAGTGACATAGTGTGTTTTCTCTGAAACTGACTGGTGTCTTTGTTTATTTGTAGCTGTTTTAATTTTAATGCTAAGCTTTATCTTTTTTTTAGTTAAGAACACATAATGAACATGTTGTTGTGGTAATCATCTGTTGCTAAAATAAAGCCAAGTGTGGCTCCGCCATTCCTGCTGTCTCAAATCCCCTCTCTGTGTTTTGTGTCTGTCAGACGAGCACACTTGAAGGAGTGCTTTGACACGCTGAAAAAGAACATCCCCAACATCGACGAGAAGAAGACCTCCAATCTGAGTGTGCTGAGAAGTGCGCTGAGATACATTCAGGTAAGACGAGTCTAGTTTGCTAATACAAAGTGTTTGTTGTATGTTAAGCAAAGAACTATAGCTAAACTACTATACTATGCCGGACCTTTATATAAATACCAATACCAGTGAAATTCCATGATAAATGTTTGATACCACAGTAAAAAACAAAAAGTAAAAATCCCATGTACCTCAACATACACTCCTTTATTACCGTTTGCATACAGGTTTTTGTTAGGAAGTTAAACAGGTCATAATTCACTCTCTAACATCTATTTTATATTGCTGTGAAAACATCTCCTTCAAACAACTGTATTGATTGAAGTTTCTCTCCAAAAACTACATTTGAACACATCATAACATTAGAATTTACCCAATATTAATTTTTTTCTGCATCATAATGTAACTTAATGTACCTCCGTACGTTAGCTGTTGGCTCCGTGCAGGATTGTGCTCTTAACAGCTAACGTTAACTAGCTCTCGTCCTGCCGGTTTCAACATGGATTTGTTGTTCAATAAGTAGCATTATCAGAGAAAAAATAGGGTGCATCCCCTGAAGGCGTCGATAGTGAGTTTACTGCGTCCCAAACACATTTTCTATCGTCCCCGGGACAACAGGATGTCATTAGTCTCGAGCCCTGACGGTACCTAAAAAAATGAGTACCGTCACGTTTTCAGAAATTTGGCATTGACTTGGTACTGAAGTATCGGTTCTCGTGACATCCCTACACTTTTTGTAGTATAACTACGATCACAACTATAATTATCAGGGCTTGCATAATCGGCTCTGAATTTGAAGACATAGTGATGTACAAATGTATTTTATTCTACCAAACCGTGATTATTTCCATTATGTTGTTCTGCTTTTCTCAAAAACATCCTTTGTTGTAGGAGGGAACAAGTTGCAGTGTTTTTTTCAGGGATTAAATTGATTTGAAAGGACACAAAGTACAACATAAGTGGATGATGGGTCGATTTATGTATGGGTAGTCTTTGTCTGTCCTAAATTGACATTTACTATTAATAGTCTGACCAAAGAATTTTGAGGCCTATTGAAAACCTCCTTTCTGCCACAATGTTGATTCATACCTCTCACTCATAGTGATTTCAGTCTTATTCTTCTTTTTCCTGCATTTCCTGCCTTTTGTTTTTCTGTGGTTAGATCCTTCTTGACTGAGGAATCTCTACCGTTTCCTCATTTGAACCATTTTCAAGCACCTCTGTGTTTAATATTAAGAATATGTCTGCAAATGGTTCATCCTGTGTATGCGTCAGTCTCTCTTTGGGAGAGCATCCTGGTTGTAAACAGCTGGTGCAAAGGTCCACCGCTGGCCTAGTTTAACTCTTTGCGTGTCATAGTGTTTACTTTGGGTCATTTCTCTTCTTCTGCTATAGATCAAAACTGTAGGGTGGCAGTTTTAAATCTGACACACTACGGTAGTTCACCCGTGGGCCCACGTTGGCATCAGGTGTTATAATTAAAGAATGGTCACGTTTTTATGTGTTTGTGTTGTAATTGTTGTAATTACATGGTCCAGGTGCACAGTGCTTATGCATGTAAGCTAGTAGAACCGTTTTTATTACCCGCCGCGATGACGCATGTGTCATCATGGCAAAATGTGGTCCTTGAGACACCTACTGTAGCGGGAACTACCATAGAAGTGGTTTTGAGTACAGTGCCAGGTGTTTATATTTCTGTCTGTGGACAGATTTTGTCACCGCGATAGCATCACAGCCGTGCAAGATGCAGTCATGAAACTTTACAGGTGTGTAGTTGAGATCAAAATGAAGGCCGAGTTTGAAGATGGGTGTGGTCCAAGCAAGGGCGCCAGATGTAGGGAGTACTTTATGCCCCCTGGCCTGATTTGGCGTCGTGGCTGGTGTAATGGTCTCTAGTTGTATTTACATTTGTCTAGTGACGAATGCGGTTTGATGTTAGGCGTACAGAATACTTGGGTACTTATTTGGTTATACTCAGCAGTAACATTTGGTGTGCACATTGATAGCCCTTCTTGGCTACAAGCTTTTAAGACCTCCTATGAAAGAACCCCCCCTGTAGTGTTCATATGTCTTCTCATTATATAAATGTGGTGCAGGTTAACTAATGTAAATTTTGCAGAAGACAGTGTGCTGCAGATTTGATGCTCTCAGAAGCAGCAGTCTGGTAATTCCTTTCTGCGCGTGGATACTGAGAGAAAGTAGGACAGCGTGGGTGCAGAGCTCGTCACCCAGTCTCCCTCCCTCTGCCCCCCCTCCCTCTCTGTGTGATTAAGCAACACCGTGTTAAGAGTGTTGTGTTCGACTGGCAGACTGACCTGCCTCTCTTTTCCTCCTATCAACAGCTGAGCTGGACAAGGGATATGTTTAAAGCAAGAAAGAAAGATCCCACTTCCTGCAAAAATGTTGCAACCTCATCATGACGAGCCCGACACACTTGTTAACGTATCCCATTTAAAAATTTTTTTGATGAGCTCATAAACAGTGTCACCAGAGCTTTCCAATTCTTAGCAGTGACGGGTCTTTTTTAACATGTAGCTTCCCGTTTATATACGAATGACCCGGTGCTGTAACGGTTTATCTCTTGTAGGTCAGAACAGTTTAGCTGCTTTTGTAAGTTTACTCGTGCTCACCTCTTTGGCAAGGTGGCTTATTTCATTGGCCTGGCTGGTGTTGTTTTGTTTAGGAAGGGTGTAGTAAAAAAAAAAGGGAACTTAAGGTGATGGGAAGCCAAAACAAAACACGTGCACGCACTCCTCTTGACATGGGTGGTACAAACGCGTGTCCTGCCTCCATACACCTCCCTCCCCGCCCCTGTCTTTGCCTTCCTCTGGGCTGGCAGCAGAGCAGCAGCCTGCACACAATAACACGCAGCTCAGATGAGGCTTTAGCCTCAGCATCGCATTTCATTTGATTTATCTTGCCTGTTATCTTAAGGGGTCAACATGGAAAATAAATGCAGTTGTAGTAGTTTTATCACTTGTCTACAGAAACTCACTGGCTTGTCCAATAGCTGCGTAGTTCAAGTTTCACTTCCTCATTCCAAGTCCAAATGACTCAGCAACTAACTGACCAGAACGCTATCATGCAGCTAGATTTTGCTTTTGGTTGTGTTTTGATATTAACAGAGCCGTACATGGGGGTTTTGTTTTTTACATCTTGTTCCTAAAGGCTTTCCCCTGAGCCTGTAGTGGTGCTGCGAAAGCCGAGGCTGTAAAATAAGCTTTGATGCATTAGAGCTCCTCCTTTCGACTCCCCCTCCCTTCCTCCCTCCATCCTGCCTCTCTGAGCTTTTAAGGCCACATGAACAACAAGCACATGGCTAGCCCGAGCTGCGTGACGTCACCCCCCGTGCTGGGCCCCCTCCCAGCTCTGCAACAGGCAGGACTCGCCGTACCACCAGGCTTAGTTGCCAGCAGCAGGGAGGGAACATGGAGCGGTAAACACAAGGCTCAGTTTACTCTGCTCGCGCTTCGTTTCCCCCCTCATCGCTGACTGAACTTGTTCCTCCACTGCTCATCCCGGAATGAAACGTGTTGTGCCATCTGGTGGGGAAAATCTGAGTAAAGAGTTGGAGGAAGGTGGATATGTGTTTTAATATTTGTAGCATTGTAAGTAAATTACATTTGATTGTGCACATAATGGCATATTTCCTTAGAAGCCTTGCCTTAAAACAAAGCACTGCTTTGACATTTATTATTCATTCAGCCTTAAACATTAAAAATAATCAGTCCATGGCAGTCAAGGTCACTACTCTTTAATATTTCAAGGTTTTTTAAGGTCTCAGCTTAGTCTTTGTGAAAGTCTCTGTGACACTCAGTTCCTTCTTTTATGGTTTTGAGTAGGGCTGTCAAAGTTAACGCAATAAACGTTTTAACGCCACTAATTTCTTTAACACATTAACGCAATCAATCTTCCGGAGGTTGTAGCAGGCTCAGTTTTAAAGCTAGAGTTAGAGTATCATATGAAACTAGAAAACCCAATGAATCTATTGGTACCATGTCATACTAGCTTTTCGGGAAGGAGGTTAAAATACGCTCCGAACTTGGTAAACTGTCATGGCCATATTCAAAGGGGTCCCTTGACCTCTGACCTCAAGATATGTGAATGAAAATGTGTTCTATGGGTACCCACGAGTCTCCCCTTTACAGACATGCCCACTTTATGATAACCACATGCAGTTTGGGGTAAGTCATAGTCAAGTCAGCACACTGACACACTGACAGCTGTTGTTGCCTGTTGGGCTGCAGTTTGCCATGTTATGATTTGAGCATATTTCTTATGCTAAATGCATGCTGTGAGGGTTTCTGGACAATATTTGTCATTGTTTTGTGTTAATTGATTTCCAATAATATATGTAAACATATATTTGCATCAAGCAAGCATATTTGACCACTCCCATGTTAATAAGAGTATTAAATACTTGAAAATCTCTCTTTAAGGTACATTTTGAACATATAAAAATGTGTGATTAATTTGCGATTAATCACGGACAATCATGCGATTAATCGCAATTACATATTTTAATCGATTGACAGCCTTTAGTTTTGAGTCAAGAAGACTGCAGTCAAATTAAACAACTGTTACATTTGCTGTGGCACATAAGCATGTATGTATCTCTAGGGAAATGATGACTTTCTGGGAAAAATATCTTTACCAGCAGGGTTGTCTCCTGCCCAGTTGTTTTATATGATAAGAACAGTTATGTACCAGACCACAGCTATATATAAGTGAAGTGCACAATTGTTGTTGTCTCACAGTACTCTTTGACTGCACCGGAGAGTGGTCTGGCCTATCGGCCAGTCCTTAGCCACGATGAGGTAAATAGGTCAGTTATGACCAGCACAAGCTTGCACACGAGGAGCGGTGTGCAAAAGTAGCATTTTATTTCCATAGACAAGCCTTGTATTGTTGAAGTCGGACACCATGTGAAGTTCTCGGTTGCAGCTTGAAGGCACAGTGATACAAGGGTTTATGGTTACCACTCTGTCACAAGACCTCTGTGTGCAGAAGCCTGATCAGTCATCCAGGCTGTGCAGCATGTCTGCAACGTGGCCTCCTGTGCTCCTGGCCCTTTAAGAGAACCCAGCCTTGTGCCGTCTGCTGCAAAAGTGAGTCAGTGAGTACAGCTTGTATTGCTCTCTTTCAATCCCCCGCTATCTGCCACCCTCCCTCTCCCGTTCTCTGTGGGGCCATGTGCTCAGCACTCGCATTGCTTGTGACAGCGCTTGAGCAGTGTTTACCTTCCACACACACTCGCACACATAATGCAGCCTATCGCTGTACTGGTCTAGATTTTCACATGCAAACAAGGCCGCGGTGGGGCTTTGTCTCTCTTGAAGGAGGAGGTTCAGAGGCTCATGTGCAAAGAGACAAAAGATACTCAGCACATTGTGTCCTACCAACCTGGTGACACGGTAAACAGGGTGATGATCCATCTGTGACAGACTTGATGTTCAGGTTTACATTGTTAATCTCAGACTTGCTGTTTCTCAAGAGACAAACACAGTGTCTGCTCTGTCTCCCATCAGCACTGTAACGGGGAGAGTTCAGTGGGTCTCGGTGTTTGTGGAGCATTTCTCTCCATGAGTCATAGTTTGTGGCATGCACAGTTGTGGTGCTGCTCTCATAGAGCTGCCTGCTTATACATGAGTGTAAAAGGGAGGCGGCCAGCCCTCGGTCCACGTGTCACATATTTTGTACGCTCTTCATACCATTTCATTCTCCCCCGCTGACAACTTTTTTTTATATAGATGCTGTGTGTGAGAAAATCTGTTCTCCATGCGTGCGAGTAATCATTTTCATTATTACACCCATGTGTAAAAGAAATCTTAAAAAGCACCTTTGGCACATGAAGGTGTGCATGGTCTTTTAGGTTTCCGAGGAAACCTATGAGGTTTTCATCTGTTTCCATGACAACCAAAGATGGGGGCATTTCAGTACATGATGTGTTGAGACGGAGGATACTGTTAACGGGTTCAGACTGAAGTACCGATATCATCAGCTCTTCTTGACGGAGAGTGGCTGTTGATGGCTGGTCTTGAGTTATGCTGCAAATGAAATACAATAACTTTCCAGTGTGTGTGTGTGTGTGTGTGCGACTGAGTAACGACGCAATACTTGAATTCTTGTGGCTTTCTAGAAGCACTCGAGCACTTTCACAAGTAATGAGATGCATAGCAGACAGCAGCGTTTCCTCCTCGTTTGTCTTTAACAGAACTGAACAAAGACAATTTTGATTCTAATTTAGTGTTTGTTCATACTTTGAAACCAGCATTTAAAACAGAGCTAGACTCATAAGTCTTCCAGGTTAGTTAGTTTATTAGAGATATATCAGTGTATGTGTCGGCAGATAAGTAACAAAAATTGCACACAAGGTTTGAGGTAATTTAGAAAGAGTCACAATTACACATAGTTGGTTTTCTCAGTGTATTGGCCTATAATGTAAAGGAGAATTCTTCACATTAAATGGCTAATTTATGTGGATTTGATTGGGCTTAATTATGTTCTTGTCATGGCGATCTTCTGCCAAACAAATTTGTGAACAGGACTTCCTCTGACTTTGTATTTGTGTGTTCGAGTGACTGAAAACTCCTCCAGTGGGATGCAGTCCAAGCACAGACCGCTTGGCCCGTGCATTTCTAATCCAGGATAAGGACTAGAGACAGGTGCTGAATTACACAAGGCCAGACTTTTGTCCCTCTTTGCTATTTATGTACACACTGTATATTGTACTGTAGATGCACACGCACAGACCATGCTGATAGAAAGCTTTCTACATAGAGCTCAAATTAGCCAAACACAACACGTACATATAGATGCCAGTTTTGTATAGCCCAATATCACAAATTTGCCTCAAGGGGATTTACAATCTGTACAGCCTAAATCTGGCACAAGATGACTTGTACATGTACTATACCTCCACACACACAGATACACGGTGGCATGAACACGAACAGGAAGTCCACCCTTTGAGGAAATGGCTTTATGATCCTGAGTCATCAGGTTACTGGTAACAGATTTCGCACAGTGTCATTTCTCTGAGCCTCTCCCACCGAGGCTAGAGTCTGTGTCGGATACTTTGACGGAGCTGAGCTTGACAAGTAGTAAATTATATGAAGTGTTCAATTTCATAATACTAATCCGCGTAAATACTACTACTAAACAGCGTAACTCTATCCTCCTGTCTGTATTACCTTAGCCAGTAGTTATTTATTTGGGAGTAAGTTGTGAATTAGTTTAGGTTGTTGCTGAACATTTCTTTGTACATTTGCATTATTCTTACAAAGTTTGTGTAAGTTTGTCTTCCTCCTGTTGCCGTGTACAGAGAAGTCCAGCTCAGTTTGTGTGGCCTTGTTTTGCCTTGTGTCAGCTGATGGGTTAAGGGAAATTGGGTCACAGAGAGCCACTGCCTGGAAGCACCTCCTACTTCCCATACTCGTCTCTTCACTCCTTCCCTCCTTTTCCCCCCTCCACCTCCTGCTGCCCTTGTGCTTCTGTAGCTCTGTTATTTTGCTCACTGCACACAGGCTCTGGTCGCAGTTTTTTAAAAATCATTTCTTGGACCTATTCCTTATAAATCAGTTGTTAATTCTGGTTTTCTATTGAGGTTTATTGGTTTGATGTGCTTTGTTTTTGAGCAGTAGACACTATTTTTATGCCTCCACGCTGGTGACAGCCATGGCCGGAGGCATTATGTATTCTGGTTGTCTGCACGTACCGTCTGACCCATTCTTGTGAACGCAATATCTCAGGAATGCCTGGAGGGAATATTTTCAAATTTGGCACAAACGTTTACTTGGACTCAAGGATGAAATGATTAGATTTTGGTGGTCCAAGGTCAAAGTCACTGTGACCTCACAAAACACTTTTTTGTCCAAAACTCAAGAACTCACATGCTAATTATGACAATTTCACACACATGGCTAACAGGATAAAATGAAGTAGTGATGACTTTTTGGACAGAGATGGATTTAAAGTGCAACTAGACTTGTTGGTGGAGGCATACAACCGTGACATGGAAATTCTAGTTGATTATGTTTTGCATTACTAATCTGTAATGCAAAACATAATCACACGGTGCCTTTGTGTATCAAACTCCGACTCACAGAGAGCAGAGGACAGAAGCAGTGCGCCTGTGAATGACACCAAAACGCGGTAGAGACTCTCTGTGTAACCAAGCATAGTAATTTATTACATTACTATTTTAGTACAAACGTTTACCCACCAGTGTGACTGATTTACTAACCAAACAGAAAATCTACCTGCATTTTGGCAGGTTTGAATTTCAGACCCTGGTTAAAAATAAACATACTGTACTTCATTACATTTGTTTATTTTCTTCTTTTATTTGGAAGTTCCATATAAACAAAAACATACAGAAAAATGTCTTAAAAAAGCCATAGTATAGTTTGCCGTAAAAATGTCAGTGTCATAAAAAGTCGTAGTATAGTGTTATGTGTATAAAAAGAGTCATTGTATATAGTATGTCAAAAGTCATAAAAAAAGATTCATAGTATGGTATGTGACAAAAACTAATATTATATGAAAAATGTCAAAAGTCGTGTCATAGTATGCCATAGAAATGTCATAAAAAGTAATAGTATGTCAAAAAATGATACTATAGAATGTTGAAAAAAAAGTCATAGTATAGTATGTTATTCAAATGTCAAGAGTCAGTATGGTATACGACAAAACCTGTAATAGTATCATCAGTCATAAAAGTGATAGTATGTCGAAAATATGTAATAAAAGTAATAAAGTCATAGTATAGAAAATGTCAGAAAAAGTCATAGTATGCCATAGAAATGTCATACAAACTGTCGAAAAATAGTTATAAAATAATGTCGAAAAAGTATATAAAATAGTATGTTGAAAAAAGTTTTAAAGTCATAGTATGCTGAAAAAAAGTAAGTCTAAAAAAAGTCATAGTATGTTGAAAAAGTCATAAATCCTACAGTATGTCAAAAAAAGTCACAGCATAGTATGTCAAAAAAACGTCATCGTATAGTATGTCATACAAAATGTCGTGAAAAGTCAAAGAAACAAGTTGTACATTTACTGGTGGCAGCTCACACCATCATAGAATCACCCACTTGATGATTTTACAACCTAATGATTTAAGAGTTTTACCATCTTGTGCTTTCTCCTTTCAGACGTTGAAGAGAAAAGAGAAGGAGTACGAGCACGACATGGAGCGACTGGCCAGAGAGAAGATAGCCACACAGCAGCGATTAGCAGAGCTAAAGAACGAGCTGAGCCAGTGGATGGATGTGATTGAGATCGATCGCGTCCTCCGACAGACAGTACAGCCAGAGGAGGACCAGGCCTCCACCTCAACTGCCTCAGGTACACTGACAGGCAGGGTCGGATTACTGCCGGCCTAGAGCAGGGTTTCCGCCAGTGTATTGTAAGCCAGGCCTAAGCATCGGGGAATTATGTACTTTTAAGATGTTTTTTAAAGTAAAATGTGTTATACAAGTAGAATACTCCTTTAAGGAATAACTCCGTGCGTAGGGTGTGGGCTTAACGTTAGCGAGTGTCTGTGTGCAGCTGAGAGAGACAGAGGGAGAGCGAGGTAGCGTGTGACGGACTGACAGCAGGTATGAAGTAATAGCTGTAAGCGTAGCAGTGCATTGTGTGTGTACAGGCTCGCTTAAGGTGAGCTGTAAAGGTGGACCAGTGCCAGACGCCGCCCGTCTTAACAACTTTTCTGGCGGAAACCCTACTACAGGGATGCCCCTTTATAAATATTAAGAATATATTTAAAGTAATGTTAATCTATGTGAATCTTTAACAGTTAAGACCAGCAAAATGACCCACTAACTACAGCACCAAACCTCCTTTATTGTGTGGATTTCATTAAAATGAAATACTGCAAAAATGACATTGCATCTGATAATACTGAGTTAATTATTTCCTCTGTTGGTGTTGCAGAAGGTGAAGACGTTATGGATGATGACCTGGAAGATGAGCCTGCGTCGAGAGCACAGACTGCCTTACCCACCGTGCCTCAAACCATGAAACCTGAGCTGCACAAGACTGCAACGCCCATTCAGACCCCGATCCTGACACCCACCACTACCTCCTTCATCACCCAACACATCTCCGTACAGCACAAAGTCCCGCTGCAACAGCCTCAGCTCCAGCCGCTGACAATGACTCCTGTGTCCAGGCCTGCAGCCCCACCTGCACTCGCGACATCCAGCACTCCCATCTGCCACAGTCAGACCTTGATCCCCACCCAGACGCAGATGGTGACCGCGCCCAGCCTACACCCCACAGTTATTGCCCACGCTTCAGTGTCCCATCCCTCAGTCATCCAGGCTGTCAACCACGTCATCCAGGGAGGGGGTCCCAAGCATATTGCCCACCTGGCTCCCTCCACCGGCACTGTCCAGTTAGCCCCCGGCCACCAACCCATCGGTCACATCACCGTTCACCCGGTGGCTCACCTGAGCCAGCATCTCCCCGGCCTCTATCCCCAACCGGTGGCGGTCACACAGTCGGCTGTGGTCGGTCACATCACCCACACCCTGAACCACGCTCACCCTCGCATGAACGGCACTGCGACCGGCCAACCGAATGCCACCATCGTTGGCAAGCAGACAGCAGTGAGCGCCCAAATGGTGGCCCACCACCCGCAGCTGGTGGGTCAGACAGTGCTCAACCCTGTGACAATGGTGACCATGCCCTCCTTCCCCATCAGCACTCTGAAGTTGGCCTGAACGCTGCCAACAGGACCACCAGGCTGGGAGACGGAGACGCCCCTCCATAGGGGACAACCACAGGCCTCAGACCGGGCCGCCGACAAGTGAGGGCATGGGAGAGTTGCTTGACACCTCGCTGATCCACAGAGTTCCACTATCATTCAGAAGCATTACAGCTGATATATAAAGCCGGGGAACATTCCTACAGAAAAACCTCTTTCAATACAAGTCCACCACAGTGTCCTGGATTCTTGATCCTGAATTAAGGATGTGGTTGATGGTCATCATGTCGAGTGTGTGTGTGGCGTTATACGGTGGGCAGATGTTTAGACCCTCACTTGTCATCCGTTGTTACAGATAATGGAGCAGAAGTAATTTTCACATGAGTTTTACAGCTACATCGAGGAAAATGTTGCGCTGCCAGTACAGTGTCCAGGTAAGCACCGTGTTACAGTGTACATGTAGGTTACTGGCTGGTGGCTAGACTCCCCGCTATCACTGTGACTGCTGTGGATTAACCAACAGTAGATCATGTACACAAGAGGCTACATCGGGCTTCGAGGGCTGTGACAGTGTAGGATCAGACTGCTAGACCCGCCATAACCAGCACATTGGGAATGTGATTTAGAGGAACTCCTCCTCTCCAGCAGAGGCACATGCTTCAGGGCTGGAGCAAAATCACGGACTGAACTACAGCTCCTGAACAGAAGCTGCAGTCCTCGGTGACGGTGCGTAAAGCAATAGCACCCACTGCTGGCTGATTGCGTTCAATGTACTACTACCATCCCTGTGACAATGAAAGAAAACCTTCCAGTGAAGTATAATGCGGATGGATAGCGTTCAAACAACGGCCACTTCAAGTAAAAGAATATGCAGTTTTGTCAGGGTTTAGTGTTGGTCACTTAAATTGTTACTTACATCTCTAGCATTTGTCCTTCAAACTTACTGGCGACTGTTCACTGAGCACAACTTTTAGGATGAAATCACAGCAGCTAATATATTGAATATTTTCGCCATATAGAATCCGTTCTACATGCCCCCTAAATGTAAATGCAACACAGTCGTGTGCTTAAATACTAAACGCGTGAGATACAAACTCAGATGCTACGAAGCGAGGAAGATGAATGTGAATAGATAAAAAAAAAAGGTCCATAAAATGTAGTAAAGTGTGTTTCTATGCTGTCTTGCAGGGCAAATGGTAGTAGGATGTGTGTTTGCATGCTGTGAATGCATGCCAGGACTGTGTTAATTAGTAATCTTGAAAGCGAGGAGCCACAGCGGTGCCGTCTGTTGTGCTTTGCGGACTTCGACAAGTTACAGTTGAAAAAAGTTGGGTCATCCATAACAGGTTGGGATCGGTATGAAGTGGTTTCAACAGCTGACACAAATCCAATCGATGTGTTTCAAGACTATCCTTTTCCAAAGCTAGCACTGTGAACATTTAAATTAGTCTCAATGAGCAGCAGTTTAGCGTAGCACTTGATAGAGCAGCAACATGCTGTGCTCTCCTTATTTAATCTGAATGTACTGATCTGTGAAAGGATGTGGAGTAGCGAGCACCCCCCTCACCACCCCCCCTTTTTTAAAAAAGAAAAATGATTACTTTATTAAAGTATCACGTGTATGTAAAGTGTAACATTTAATACTGATTTTTTTATTTTAAGATTTACTGTTGCTTGTTTCATCTGGAGACTTTTTAACTGTTCAGTGTAAATTTGATAATTGTTTTTTCTGGGACCATGTACAGTGCTGTATATCAGGGGGTGACGAATACAGACCTTTTCCCACCTTGATATCACATTCGGAATTTACCCCCATAATTGTTTTTTGTTCTGATGCAATATGATTGAAGCAGGGACTCTTAATTTTGTTTTTAACTAATTCATTGCAAAAATAAGGTAACTTTTTTCACCGTCATATTTTATGCAAATTATCCTGAACAAATCCTAATGAAATCATATTGGAGCAAAACAAAATGTGTTAAATTGAACACGGATTCAGATACCTGAAGAAGCAACAATATTTGTGTTTTCCCTATGGAGAAAGTTTAAGTTGTATATAGCCTGTAAATGTTGGGCTGCATTTAAATCTAACTGTATTATGTAAAAAGCTGGGGAAAATATGTAAAATTGAAAATTTATAAAAAAGATACTTAATAAATTGTATTATGTTTACAACTATCTGAAGCCATTTTTGTTTTTAACCAAATCATATTTTTTTATTTTCTATTGCATCAATACTGTTTGACTGTTATTTCTTGCTGCAATTAAGAATTGTTTTTATACGATACTATGACTTTTTTCCACATACTATTATGACTTTTTAAATCTTTTCGACATACTATGACTTTTTTTTTATTTTAAACATATTATACGATGCCAAATTTTTTAGACATACTATACTGTGACTTTATTTATTCAACATACTATGATTTTTTCCCAACATATTATATTGTGACTTTTTTTAATTTTTTCGACATACTATACTTTGACTTTTTTCGACATACTATGACTTATTTCTTCAACATACTATGACTTTATTTTTTTCGACATACTATATTATGACTTTTTCAAAATTCTATATGATGACTATTTTTTGACACACTATGGTATGACTTTTGACATACTATGACTTTGTTTATTTATTCAACATACTATACTATAACTCTTTTCGACCTGCTATGACTTATTTTTTTGAAGTTATATATACTATGACTTTTCTTCGACATACTATGACTTATTTTTTCGACATACTATATGATGACTATTTTTCGAAGTACTATACTATGACTTATTTATTGGAAATACTATACTATGACTTTAAAAAATTTTCAGCAAACTATACTACGACTTTTTTTCGACATACTATACTATGTTTTTTTTTATTTTTTCGACGTACTATACAATGACTTTGTATTTTTTTGACAATATGAATTATTTTTTCGACATACTACACTGACTTTTTTCAACATATACTATGACTTTATTTTTTCGACATACTATACTTTTACTTTTTAATTTTTTCGACACACTATACTATGGCTTTTTTCCATGAAATTTTTCTACACACTACTTTTTTTTTCAATGAAATTAATGTACATACTATATTATGACTTTTTTCATGAAAGTTTTCGACATACCCTACTAAAGTTTTTTTTCCATAAAACTTTTCGACATATACTATAATTTTTTCCATTACATTTTTCGACATACTATACTATGAATTTTTTCCATTACATTTTTCAACATATTATACTATGGCTTTTTTTCCATGAAATTTTTCTACACACTATACAATGACTTTTTTTTATAACATTTTTTGACATACTATACTATGACTTTTTTGTCAATGAAATTAATGTACATAGTATACTATGACTTTTTTCATGAAAGTTTTCGACATACCATACTATAGTTTTTTTCCATGAAAATTTTTGACATACTATATTATACTATGACTTTTTTTCAGGAAAATATTCAACATACGAAACTGAGTTTTGTTCCACGAAATTAATTGACATATTATATGACTTTTTTCATGAAATTTTTTGACATACTATAATTTTCTTCCATGACATTTTTCGACATAGTAAACTCTAATTTTTTTTTCATGAACATCTTCGACACATCTATGACCTTTTTCTCATGAAATTTTTCGAAATACTATACTATAACTTTTTTTGCATGAATTCTTTCGACATACTATGATAGGATTTTTTTTGCATGAAAAATTTTGACACACTATACAATGACTTTTTTTCATGAAATTTTTCGACATACTATACTATGACTTTTTTCATGAACATCTTCGACATACTATACAATGATTTTCTTTATTTTTTCGACATAATATATTATGACTTTTTCCAACATACTATAATATAACTTTTAAGCATTTTTTAAGCAAAATTTTCAACATACTATAATAATAATGATTTTTTTCGACATACAACACTGACTTTTTTTCAACATATTATACTATGGCTTTTTTTCCATGAAATTTTTCTACACACTATACTATGAATTTTTTTCAGAACATTTTTCGACATACTATACTATGACTTTTTTTGTCAATGGAATTACTGTACATAGTATACTATGACTTTTTTCATGAATATTTTCGACATACCATACTATAATTCTTTCTCCATTAAATTTTTCGACATACTATACTATGACTTTTTTCATGAAAATTTTCGACATACTATAATAGGAGTTTTTTTTCCACAAAATTAACCGACGCTGTACAATGACTTTTTTTAATGAACATTTTTGACATACTATACTATGACTTTTTTTCAGGAAAATATTAAACATACTATACTATGACTTTTTTTTCCACGAAATTAATCGACATATTATAATCTGACTTTTTTCATGAAATGTTTTGACATACTATAATTTTTTTCCATGAAATTTTTCGACATACTATACTATAATTTTTTTCCATGAAATTGTTCAACATACTATATTTTTTTTTCCATGAAATTGTTCGACATACTATAATTTTTTTTCCATGAAATCTTTCGATATACTATACTATGACTTTTTTAATGAAATTTGTCGACATACTATACTATAATTTTTTTCCATGAAATCTTTCGATATACTATACTATGACTTTTTAATGAAATTTTTCGACATACCATACTTTAATTTTTTTGTATGAAATTTTTCGACATGCTATACTATGACTTTTTTTTCATGAAATTTTTTTGACATACTATACTATGACTTTTTTCGACATACTATAGTACTTTTTTTTCATGAAATTTTTCGATATACTATACTATGACTTTTTTTTCATGAAGATTTTTGACATACTATAGTATGACTTTTTTTGTCAATGAAATTAATGTACATACTATAACTTTTTTTCATGAAAAAAAATCATACATTTTTTACTTTTTAATACTTTTAAAGACCTGCAGACACCCTGTTGTCATACAAAACATGACTCCCATTATTAAAAAAGATGAGGCCACATTACCTGAGATGCTGTAATCAGCTTCAAAGGAAGGCTGTGTTACCTGGCAAACAAGCCTACCTTAGAAATTATGCTTATGTCATTTTCCTTAATACCTGATATGAAATATGTGTAATTTGGTAATAGGTATAAAAACCAGGGAAGCAGTAATTAAACAAAAGTTAAAGCTGACTCACAGTTCTTGTGTTCATGTAGCTTCATCAGGAGCCCTCCCTCCATGGACAAGATGGCATCAGCTGTCATCAGCAGTCAGGGTGCCCTTAGCTTCAACAAAGGCTCATTACTTTACAGGTTAACACTCAAACAGCCTCTTATACACATAGCTAACAATATAGATTAATTTTGGGAGATCTCTAGAGATGCACCACAGACAAACTAGCAATTGACTCCAGCTGTTAGTTAGCAGCAGGTCATCTGAGGAGGCATGGCCACACCTGGAGCTGCCTTTAATTCAGAACTCCATAAACAAAAGTCCTAATTTGACTGTAAATTACAGTATGTCGCCTAACACACACTGTGTAAATGGTGGAAAATCTAATAGTTGATTAAAATGTTCTACAAGTTAAACTCATTTATTAAAATCAAGCCATAGCATTCAATTCTGCTTACATTTCCACAACATGAAAGCAAAACCCAATGTGTGATGGAGAAAATGAAATTATATTCATATTTTATTACAATATTAGAATTTGTACATATTGTCTTCTCCATCCGCATTTCATTTATAAATTTATTACATAAATATACTCCAAAAAGTAGAATAACAAAAGACAAATTTAATATAAAACAAATTCAGAAACAAAAGTAATACCTGACTCAGGGACAGAAGCTCGAGGAATGTCTTTTTTCTTTTTGTTTTTTACATAACAAAGGTCAGACAACATGGCAGAGTCATCAAATTTCCAAAAAAAAGTTTGTCCTTGGAACAACAGAGAATCAAGTTCATCCGATAAATTTTGTTCATTACGCTTGGCTTGTCAAATACAAAACAAAATTCACACTTTGAAAAGGAAAATCAAAAATTTAGGACAATTAAGTTTGGCTTTGGTTACGAGATAAACGTTAAAGTTAGCACACATCCAACATTTGAGTTTGAATTAAGGACATAACCAACCAAAATAAAATAATAAAAAAATCCACCTCCTCTCAATATATTTTCCCCAACAAGTAGCTACATTTTTTCATTGCCCATAAATAACCGTATGATCACTAAATTGATCTGCAATTTGAGAAACCTTCACACAACACATGCAAAAATAAATACGCTGCATGGCCTTTGATGCGACCCTTGCCTTGGACAGTCACCTCATGCAAATCAGCAGGTCTCGTCTTATCAAAGTCCTAATCATCTCTAACAACTAACAGGTATCATCAGCTCTCACATTGTGAACTGTTGGTGGTTTTGTCATGAGATGAACTGACTTTGAAACAACTCTGTTTTGGGGGAATTCTGCAAATAATAATAATAGACTCCTTTGTCATGTAAAAGTTGGACTATTCTAAATGTTGATATGTCAGTAAGCATTGCAGTGAGTTAAGACTGGCCAGCATTGAGCGGAGCCACTAACATCCGTGCTGTCAGGCAGCAGAGGTGGCAACTGTGAAAAACATGCAGAACTGATCAAAATTAAATTTAAAGGAATCTAAACAATCCTAGCATTAAGATTAAACCAAATTAACCAGCAGGTACCTCGGCTGAAGAGAAATATACATAAAACAACCATCCATACATAAGTGTAGTTTAAATAAAACCAGGAACACATAAAAGATGAAAAAACAGTAGAACAAATGTTTATGAGTAATATAGAAAATTAAATTATTACAGTATGCATGTTGACCTTTAGAGATAATAAAAATAAACACCAGAAAAGTGTGCTTTAAAAAAATTAAAAAGAGCTGGTCACCACATGTAAACCTCATATCAGATCTCATGTATAAAATAAAATAAAACAACCCTGTGATCATGTGGCTAAATAAAGTTCAGATATCAGATCGCAACACAAGCTGCTATTCCTCCTTCCTTACCATTAAAGTTTATTCAAACAAACAACAAACCTGTTTTTTAATTATTTTAAAGTCTACAGAACAGAAAACAGAAGAGTGGAGGGTGAAGTGTTTTGCAGCAGTGGTGTCTTAATGTCAGAGAGGATAAAGGGAGGCTGCAAATGTCAGAACATCTTACCACCTCCTCGCAGGTCCCTGATCCAAGTGTAACGTGCTGTTGATGAGGTTGAGTGGTGGTTGGGTGGACACATAGGGATGTCAATGTTCTAGAGAGGAATAAAGGTTTATTTTTTATCCCAGTTACAGACAGACATGTACACGGGGCTGTCCTGTGTTAATAGCCTTCTTTCTGAGTGTGCATTTGATCCTGGATCCTCTGCAGCATCTCCTGCATCCGCCGCAACTGTTAAAAGAGAGGAGAAAAAGTGTTAGTGCCACGGTTTGATTTGACACATCCACAAGTTTACACATCTACTGTTATGTGTAATGTATGATGGTGTAAAATCTGGGGATGTTAACAGGCGGTGCAGCTTTTTATACAGACTAATTATTTACTCATTACTGCACACACACCAAATCAATAATAACTTTGGAGGTCAGACTGTTCATTTTAGATCACGTGACCTGAGCTGAACAACTGCAGGGAACCCCTGGCTGCTCCTCCACCTGCCTCTTCACCCACATTACAATGTATTCAATATTATGGCAACATATGTGGTTAATCAATTAATCATGTTGAGTTATTTGGTTTTAGGGGAATCAAAAGACTTAAACTCAAATATTTGCTTTCAGATTTATCAATTGTTGGAATTCAGCTATACTGTCGGAGCAACAAACACATGCAGTGTTGTGATTGTGCTTTTTTGTAGTACTGTATGTGTTAAATATAGCAGCCAACGGCAAAACATTTCCCTTTTTCCACTTTCCCAACACATTGTGAGACAGTACAGTGTCACGGATTATTAAAAACGATTTTGAGTAACCAATTAATCGAAAACTAATTGTCCGATTTATTGAAAATGAAAATAATCGATGAGTCAGACGATTCGTTTTCTATTAATTGTCTGATTCATCAATAATGAAAATAATCGACTACACACTGGGTTTACACAACAACAGGAAACATACCAGTCACAGTTTCCTACAGCCCACAGTGACATCATATTTGAGAAGTTGGAAACATTAATTGTTTTGCATTTGGGCTTGAATAATAATGAAAATAGTTTCAGATGAATCGATTATTTAATCGTTGCAGCTCTATTGTCATGTTTAACCACATTTTAATGTTGGCTACACAAAAAATAAAAACAACTGAGGTGAATCGATCTCTTTATTTGATCAAATAAATATATTTAGTGGGGAAGTGGGGGTAATGTTTGTTCCTTCACCATGAACAGATCTGTCATCAGCTGTATTTGATTATAATCTAAACTAACACCATGTACAATTATGTAAGTCTGCTGAGTTCATCTTTAGTTACCTTAACTGGGAAGTAATCACAGTGACCTCACACTGTATGTAAAGAATTAAAATAAAAGGAATAATATTTCATCTAATGTTATTTCCTCTAAGAATATATCTTCTAACCAAAGAAACAATTTATATCATATTTCATACCAATTTTATTTAGCCCTTGAATATATTCGCTGGGGTATTAGAAATTATTGTTGAATTCTAACAATATTAGTAACTTTAAAACGCACTGTCTATGTAGAACCTGCCATGGAACAAGTTTTACCAACGCAGGGTTAAAATCAGTCTCAAAAGTGGGATTATTAAACATTGCTCTTTTCCTACTGTACCCATTTCAAAGGTTCAAAGGACTTGCGAGGACAGGGGAGTAGGGGTTTGAATGTACAATTACACCCATTCATGTTTTTGAGGCTACTCATTGTCAACCTCAGAAAACATGACCCGAATGTACTTCACAGAAAGCTCACGGGTAAACAAAATCTGCGAGCTAACGACACTCAGAGGGCTTCATCAGACATATCTCTGTGTTCTGAGTGTGTCTCTGCGTTGGGCTGAGGCTCTGCGTGCTCATGGTGGGCAAAGTTGTGTTCAGAATGGTGATCATTTTGGTGGTGTGAGTCCGGTTGTTGCTCGGCGTGCCGTACCTCCTCATCTTTCTCTCGGATGAGCTTTTCCGTCTCGGTGTCTGCCGTTCCGGGCGGCGGGGGGAGGGGGAAGTCTGTGCCGCTCTCTCTGGTTAGTTTACTGCGGAGAGGTACACGTTATAGAGAAATTCAACATTTATTGTAACACAGAGGGCGAGACTAAAATGCTGGGTGGGTCTGGATCTGACATGTCATTGGCTAATCATAGTGAATGAGGGATTTGACTGAGGATCTGTAAAAGACACTAAACATGGAATATGTTTGGTAGCAGATAAACATACTGTGCATCTGTGTAGAGTATAGCAATATCATGGTGCCCAGAGACGTCAATGTCTGAGAGGAAACTACGTACACTGACATCAGAGCTGTGGCTGATCTTCAGTGTTGTAAGTCTACTTATCACAATCACCATCAAAAACTGTCATCTGCACAACAGATAAAGTAATTTAAATCTGCCTCGGGCACTCGGTAATTAGTTGCTGTCTATCTAATGCTGTTGACAGATCTCATTACCACTTTACTTATCACTTTTAAACTAACAAAAGAATCAGGAAATAGATTAACTAATTTACATGCGCCTGTGAGGATAAAAACAGGAGTAATCTTAACCTATCAAATACACTGAAAGCTACCTAAATTTAGATATAAATCTAAAATAAATGTAAGTAATGGATTAGCACTCCAAGGAAAAAAAAGTTTTTTACAAGATTTTTAACTGATTTCTCTTAAAAAATATTGTTCTTTATATGTCTATATTTTCTATAATTCTTATCTCTTGATATAGAGAGGGGAAGTCCCGCCCCTTCTAGTTGACCACCATGAACGGTAGTCAACGAGAGACGGCGAGAGACAAATATTTTTTGATCCCGTTTGAATTGCACCATGAATCATGAACCATGAATGATGTTTGTCAATTTAAAAATTTTGCAAGTCAAGAAAGTCTCAGTTTGTTGTAAAGCTGTTGAAGTATAAGACTGTGAAAATACATAATGAGAAAGGCTACACACCCAAACGTCGCACAAGTGATCTCTTTTGCCGAAGCTATGGTTATTGTGTGTTTTGTACTGGGATGTACTCACACAAGCAAATGGTCTTGCAAGTTCTTTCACTTCACGGCTGATAAAAAGATATTTGAAAAAGGACTTTGCCTCTCTATTGAAATGTCTAATATTTCTTCTACACTTCATTGCAGTATGTAAAGGTGTCCCCGTGCTTCAATGTAAGCTTACTTGCGGTTTCGTTCCTTCACAACCATGCGGGTCATGCTCTGGATGCAATGGGCCCTGTAGTTCTCGTAGTGGGTCTCCCGGGTCACGTCCTTCAGATCTTGCATATGTGTGCGAACGAGCATGTTCCTCAGCTTCACGAAGTCACAGTGTGACGAGTTCTCCACTGCAAACCACAGAGTGAGGATCAATTTCAACAACATATTTAGCATTCTTCAAAAACTGCTGATACCGAATCATGCAGAATAAAAATGGAAAAAGAATGAAGGATTAATGAACACACACACGCAAGCACAATCATTGTTAATAGCAACTTTCTCTGTATGTACATCAATACAACATGTATGCAGCATCTCTAAAGGCTATTTTACATTTTGTTACTAAAATGATTAACTTGTGATGGAGTAGGAGAATGGGCTTACCCTCCACGATGCCCCAGGGATAGAGTCGGCCTCGCACCCTCTTCCCTTTGGCCTCCACCACTGTGTTGCTGCCAATCACTGCAAAGGGAATGCTTTCCTTGTTGGGAGAACAGAAAAGGATTGTGAAATCAAAACGATGTTTCAAAGATATCTGGCAGGAGAGGGTGTAGATTAGTTAAGGTTCGACCAGTGAGTGATGCAGTACAGATGTGTTTATTGTTATGTTTTTAGCTTTCCACATCTGTCTCCTCAGTGCCATCTTACCCTTCTTTCTCATTTCTGCTTACTCTCATCTGAATTAACTTCCCATTCATTATTTAAATTCTTTCATCTTTTATTCCCATTTGTCATTTCTCTGCCGCAGTTAACACACAAAGTGCTCTTATCAGAGGCTTCCCAAGGACAGAGGCAAAGAGAGATATACTGGCACACTGACTGTGTCCTCGCTGCCAGCTCATGATGCCAGGAGAGCAAAAAAACTGTTGACTCATCAAGACTGTGTAGTCAGTAGTGGACTGACTGCCAAGGTTTTGTGTTATAGGTTCTGTATATTCATTTAACATCACTATACTCCATTAAGTGGATCATTTTCTAATTCTTCTTCTAATCTTCTAATTCTTCAATGTCTAAAAATGAAAAACTAGAATTACCGCCTTGCATTTGTATGCCTTCACCAACCAGGCAAGTTGCAGTTAACATCCATGTCTGTCCAAAATGTCATCACTTCATCATTTTATTAGATAAAATTAAACATTTTATTAGACAATTGTGTGAAATTGTCATAATAAGCATGTGAAATCTTAAGTTATGGCCAAAAATGTGTTTTGTGAAGTCACAGTAACCTTTGACCACCAAATTCTACTCAGTTCATTCTTGAGGCCAAGTGGACGTTTATGCCCAATTTGAAGAAATTCGATCAAGGCCTTACTGAGATATCACGTTCATGAGAATGGGTTGGACGGAGGGACAACCTTAAAACATAATGCCTCCGGCCACAGCTGTCATCGACACAGAGGCATAAAAATGTATCATACTATACTTGCTATTAGCGATGTCTATTCTTGTTTATTGAATGATCCATTTGAGCATCCAGTTTTGCACATGTCAACAAAGTGTTGTGCTGACTTTGACAGCCTGCAAACTCCAAACTGAAAGACAATGGACAGAAAGAGCAGAGAGAAAGATACCTGGCAGCTCTGCCTCTCACCTTCAGCTGAAGGTCCTGCTGCTTAAAGTCGTCATCTTCGTCAGAGTCACAGTCAGGGAACTGGTATATCTTGATACCATATTGCTCGATCTCCTCTCGGATCTACGGGGAAACAGATGACAAAGAAAGTACAGCGTGAAAATATGTATTTTTGGACTGTAAATGACATGATAAATTAGTTCTCTGCAACGTAATAACAGATTGATTTATGGGATGAAACACATGTATAGATGAACAGTTTATTGACTGAGATCAGCCTTGCCTTGATTTTCTTTTTCTTGACCTCAGTAGGGGTGAGTGTGTCTGCTTTGGCCAAGATGGGGACGATGTTAACCTTCTCATGTAGAGCTTTCATAAATTCCACATCCAAAGGCCGGAGGCTAGAAGAGACACGAAACATACATGTATGGTAAGTACGGTGAGACTAAATATACCCTCAAATCAGTGGGTTATCTTGAAAACATAGGAACAGATTTCCATAAATGACAGTTGTTGTAATCAAGGGACAAGTCATTTATCTTCATGATAATCAAGATGTGTGTTTTTCTACCAATAAACATGTTTGTTTTTAGCGTGACTGTAATTATACGTTGGCAGCCTGAGGACATTGATTTGACTTAATAGGATGATGTCTCTGGCCAATCAGGCAGTGGCAGAGGTGTGCTCTCTAAGTGACCTCTTGGTGTCTGATGAGTAACGACTGAAGCTCATCAACAGAGGGAGCAGTTTCTCCATCAATGTGACTTTAAAAATGCACTGCAGCATTACTTGAGGTTGATGGCATAGTTGTTCTTTAATGAGCCCAGTGATGTGGAACGGTGCATGTGCACAACTGCGGCAAAAAGCACCACATCAGCACAAACTATTGATTAGAGTGAAAGCTCTGCACTAGATGTTAATTCACCTGAAGGCAGTTGAGAACTGTTTTAACTCCGGGCAGGAGCCCACTGCATTAACAATTTACGAGACCGAATGCACTACAAGTAAATACTGGTGCGCTGGATGTTTACGACAAATCAGGTGGTTGTGTGTGTGTGTGCAGGGAAAGAAAGCTGTGTATGAGCATGCATGTCATTTAGGGAAAGTAAAGTCACTAGCCTGATGCAAATGCCAGCAGCACAGACCATACATACTGCAGTAGAAAGGAGTTAATATTCCCCATTATTAGGAGTGATAACAGAGAGAGAGAATGCACTGATGATTTGCCGTACCCATGACCAAAGGGTGAGATGAAATAGAGGCAGCAGTGTACGCGGTTGTCCTGGATGTTCTTGCGGTTGAGGCCACTCTCGTCCCTGAAGTACTGCTCAAACTGCTGGTCGATGTAGTCAGCCACTGACTTCCAGCTAGAGCAGAAACACACAGGGACATTCAGTCTCTGAGGCAATGCAACAGCCTAAATACTGCACATGACTTTTTAAACACGGCACAGCTAAAATTAGGTTATCTTGCTGAGCTCTGCTCATTTTGGTCATTTTCTTTCTATTTCAAGTTATTCATTTAGGATGTTAGACATGTACCATTCAGTGTTGTTAACAGCATCCCCAAACCCAGGGGTGTCGACGATGGTGAGCTTCAGTTTGACACCTTTCTCTTCTATATCCACTGTGTGTTTGGTGATTTCTACTGTTTGTGTGATTCGCTCTAGGGAGAGGACACAAACAGGCCACTGCTCTTAATATCAGAATTGACATATTGTAGGGCAAATGTTTATAAAATAAAACAGAAAAAAAGTTTAACAAAAGCTGTGGCTCCCTCACCTTCAGCATTGAGCAGCTTCCTATCTTTGTAAAGATCTGTGAGAAAGAGACTGTTGACCAGCGTGGACTTTCCCAGGCCAGACTCCCCTTCAAACAAAGAACAACAAAGACGAATAGAGCCAAGTTTAAGACTTGGTGATTAGCAGCTTCTTCAAAGTAAAAGGTGGGCTTAAGATCAAATGTCTGTGAATGTGCAAACAAGGATTTACCTGCCACCATGAGCGTGAAGTCAAATCCCTTCTTCACTGACTTGCGGTGCACCTGGTTTGGCAGCGTCGCAAAACCCACGTATTCCTTGTCGTGGTCCTGGAAAATACACAGAAAGATGAAATGATACATCAGGGAAGCACACATTACCATATATATAACTGTGTAAAAGTAATTATTCAGCTCGTGCATCAACCAAAATGTGCTTGTCCCATTCACAGTAAGTTAACTTTCCCACAAAAAGTTTGACACCTAAATAAACAACAAACGTGAAAAGCATCGCTACCATCTCAGAGCTCCAATCACACCCTGATCCACCAGAGGAAAATGAGCACAAATAAACCTTTTAACCACATAAAGCAGCATATTCGTTTTAGGCACACGCTCAGTCACATCCTATGAACTGTCTTTGTATCGTTCAATACATTACAGCACACAACAACCACATCGCCTTTAGCAGAACTGAACCACACAGATCTCGTTCATCCTCTCTGGGTTTCTCCTCCTCATGTTACCTCATTATTGCCGTACGGGTCAAATCGACCCCAGGGACTCTTGGGCCTGGTGGGACTGATGGGGACTGACGACAAGTCAAACTCCACACTTCTGCTCTGCGGTAAACTGGGCTCTGAAAACGAATCCGACTGCGCCCTGCCCGCCACGGGGGGACGCAAATACGACGGGGTGTGGGGGCGGTCTTCGCCCTCAGCTTCCCTGTCTGCGTCATGAGGCTCATGGCCATGATGGTGGTGGTGGTGGTGCTCGTGGTCATGGTCGCCGTGCCCTCCTTGGTGGTGAGGGTCTTGCATTATGTTCTCCACCTCGGAGTCATCTGAATGGCTTGAATGCTAGAGAGACACCACGGTTGAAGAGGTGCAGAGGAACGGGTGGGAAACAAAATACAGGGCGGAGGCGAAGATTGGGTGGAGGAGAGGTCAAGTGTCGATGTGGAGGGGAAGGGATCGAGATCCAGAGGGTGGAAAATGCACACTTTTAGAAACGGTCGCAATATTTTATGCTGACGAAAAATAATGCAACATAGGCAACGTGTAAGGTGCAATTTATAATCAATAATCAAAGAGGATGGATCATGTTAGAGGTGAATAATAATAGCAAACATCTATCTCAGTGGATTTGTGCGTTATTTCATTGCTATGAAACTAATAATGAATGAGCTGTAATACTTGGGCATACATTTAATTGTTCATTCCTGGAAGCAGAGAGGGAGTTTTTCCTACATCATGGATTATAAATATCCTGACCACTTCATAAATTTTGCAGCGCTAATGTGAGGCAACAAAGCCTTCTTTATGGTTGTTATTAGAGGACAAGGACAATTTCAGGCATTAGGGTATATACGTTTCTGGATTTCCACACTAAGCTGTCACAAAGCTAAAATAAAAAATAACAAAGTTCCTGTAAGGGGATACACAGCTGAAGTGTAGGCTGCTGGACTCCAGTTACCACAAACTAAAGTCTCCCTGCTAGTCGAGCACAAAGATAAATAATGCAGTGGCGTTCAGAAAGCAATGAGGCCATTTAAATTCAGCTGTAGGCCCATACTGTGACTCTGCACTCATGTTATGATTATGCACTATGCATTAGCTGAGGGGTAAAAGTATACTATAACCTTTGGTCTGTAAAAATCTGTAAAATACATATACAGTATATTGCTTTTTGTTGAGGCTCAACAGTTGACTGCCACTAGAAGGGGAATTAAATAGGGAGTTTTTGGGGGGTGTCACTGGTACCTGTTCAACATCATGGTCCCTGTTGTGATTAGGGGAGGCAGGGCAGGAGTCCTGCTCGTCTGATGAAGAGTGAACCTCATGGTCACTGTCCTCCATTGCGACTGGGGCTACAGTGCACTCTGCAATCTCCAACCCGAAGGGAGCACACATGTGGAGGGGTGTATCAGGGTGAATAACAGGGAGGGTCATGTGAGGAGAGGAAGTATCAGAGAGTCCGCCATGAGGAAATTAGGTGCATTAGGTTCAGGAGCCGGGAGCGATGTGACAAAAGGAGTGAATGTGTTCAGGCAAGACAGATGAAGACAAGACGGAAGATGAAAAAAAAAAAAAAAATCAAATGATTAAATAAAGCCAAAGTAACGACATACCATTTACCACAGGAAATGGTATGATTGCAGCGCAGATAGGAGTAACCAGAGAGATGACTGAACGATGCATAATGGCATTGTGAGGGCAGTTGTTTCCATAGTGTAACAATATAATGTTGGTCCAATCTGGCCACCTGCCATTACTGCACTGCCTAATGTTATTAGTTCCTCTGATATCACTCTATTTAGTGTTTCAGGCACCAAAAATGCACCGGTCCAGCTAATGTCAGTGCCAGCAGATAAGATCATCTGTACCAGCTGCAGTTACATAATGCAGGGAGTCATTGAAAGTTTGATGAACAGCAAAGTTAAAATGAAATAGTTTGGATTATTTGAAGTGGGGTTGTATGAGGTACTTATCCACAGTCAGTGTATTACTTTTAGTAGATGACGGTCTGCACGCCCCCAGCTTGGAAAAACAGACAGGAGTACCGACACCGGAGCAAAGCAATACAGTGCTGTGTGCTGGCCGGGGACGGCAGAAAAACGTATTTTAGCCACCTAAAAGAAAGGCCAACCTAAAAAAAATCGATAGTCATTTAAGTGTAGCGTGCACTTAAACAGATTTCTTTTTTTTACTTACTTACTTTCACTTTTTTACTGTATTGCTTTGCTCCAGTGTCGGTACTCCTGTCCGTACAACCCCACCTCAAAACACCTGAATAATCCCTTTAATATCCCACTGGAATGTACTTTAAGTCTGAAGCAAAATTTTGACAGATTATTTTATGTTATTGTGATATCCCTTCATCACTGTTCAACCAGATTTAAAAAAAAAAAAAGCTTCTCATGTAATCCTTCAAAATCATCTATGTCACCCCTACATGGTTTATGTCCTCCATCCATGGCCTACAGTTTTAATTATGCTGGGATTTAAAGCTTTAGGGCAGAGGAGAAATTGATAGTTTCACAGTTTAGGAAACCAGTGACCTGCTTTCCTGTGCTACAATCAAAGCACAGAGATCAATGTCCAACATGGCGGATCCTGTGACCCACATAGAACAGATGGTCGATTGAAAAGCTTTAACAACTTTTGGAATAGAAATGCTAACAACTTTATCATTCAACATCCAACTGTTTGCTTGATTTTAGTGTTAAAAAGAGCTGGTTGACAGAAAGATCTTAAACAAAATCAGTAATCGCTTGCCGAAATCACAACTGCAGTGTAAACACGAACCACATTAAAACACAAACGCCGCCTTCTTTAGAAAAGTGGATCAGAAAAGTCAAACTCACAAACCAGCCCCACCCTCCATCTACACAGAGCCTCACCTCCTCTCCTGCGGTGCCTCACCTGTGGTACCTTTTACCAGCGCGTAAAGCCTCTTCCTCTTGCCTCTGCGTACACTGCTCTTCATGCCCTCTCCAGCAGGCAGCAGGAAACAGAGGCCAGAGGCTCCAGCATTTATACTCCTCCATCCCAGAGGACACAGCGACCTTCAGCCCCATTGAGCCGCTCAGCGCCCCCCGGGGAACTGATCAGTAGCATTGACGAGCCACGCGTCACCATTCACAGGCTACACACCCAGTACATGCTCTAATGCTGAATCTACTTACAAGTTGTAGCAGTAGAGCTCTTTATCAGACATTACACAACATACATAGACAATTAACACTATTCAGACCTATGATTCTCCATGGCTAATATTAGCCACGACTGGGTCAGACACACATTGATGGCTCAGGAAAGGCAGAGTTATAACAAACCTGTATGGTGCAACCTGAGTATCCACCAAACTGTGAGACGAGCCACTGGAGGAGTTGCTCCCATCATAATCACAAATGATATATTAAACATAACCTGCTATGCTAATGAGTTCACTAATTAAGCTAATGAATGAATTCATTAGAAACTATTTATATAACAACGTACTTCTTCACATACCACATTAAGGATTAAGGAGATTTCCTCATTCAAATGCAAATTTAAGCAGCAAGTTGCTCCAAAAAGTAGCCCGACTATCGACTCTACGGGGTGTTTGTCTTTACAAGACACACAGCACCATGATGACAAAATGTCTGGGATAAAACCACTCACACAGTTATCATAAATGTTTAACAGCCTCACCAGATGTAATACTTTGCTAGTCCTCGAACATTTCTCCTACTTCATCTTTTATATGAACATTATAAACTTAAAGTCCTGGTAAAGCAAAAACAAATATGTGTCGCTAAGTATATAAAATTAGGTTTCAAAATTGTGAAAAAATAAGCATTATTCTCTGCTCTGAGACTCTGGGGGCTTGTCCGTTGAAGGCTCTGAAACTACGCCCAATGGCAGGTGAAGGTTGATTACATATGTAGAGTATATATGACCCTTCTTGTTGGCCATCTTACAGACTTCCGCCGGCCGAGGCAGTTAACTTCCGGTTTAGCCCTATACTAACTTGAATGAGGTTAAAATAATTCAATTGTGCGGCTCTTCTAGGCTTTCCAAATGTTATCAGACCGAATCGATCAAATGCTGATAGTGAAACGAGGCATTTCGCGGGGGTTTTGCTCAGGATTGGAAATCTACTTTTTTGTCCACCTGCCACTGTGGCTGGTGGACTCCAAAGTCTACCAGCCGCTCCATAGATTACCATTGTTTCTTTGGCTGGGGAGTGAAGCAAATCTAGCAGCCACTTGCATATTTTACCAGCATTTCGGTGGTGACTGGTGCTAATTTCCAACCCTGGTTGTGCTGCTCAAAACAATTTCTCCACCGTTTTCCAGCCACAACAGCAGTGACGGAGTAGGCTATGGAGGAGCCTATGACATAAGCACAAGTTTAACTAACTTGGTTGTGATTGGCCAGTGAGCCCAGTCCTGGAACACGCACAGGAAGTGAAAGAACGAGCGAGGCTCGTTGCTCGTGTGAGTACATCCAAGTACAAAACACACAAGCATCGTAGCTTTACGTGACTTTTGGTGTGTATAGTCTTTCTAATTACATATTTTCACAGTCTTATACTACAAAGTGTGAATTTCTTAACTTGCAAAATTATCTTTTCAATTGAAACAATATCATATGTGTGATTCATTGCACAATTCAAACGGGATCAAAACATTATTTTTCTCTCATCGTTAACTACGGAACACTTTTTCCCCATGGTCCCATGGTGGTCCACCAGAAGAGGAGGGCTTGCTTCTCTATAGTGTTTGGGGAGGGGTTATGCTAAGGATGGCTCCAGTGTGTCATCGAGCCATGATTTCAGGCCTGCCCAAAAAAAACGAAACGCAAAAATGGTGAAAACGGTCCAGCTAAGTTTAACCACTCTCCTTCAGTAGCATTCCTGAATGCTGACCCTACCTTTTAAGCTGGGTCACAGCTTTTTTCCCCCTCTAAGCCACACATACTATCTGGTTACACTGATACTGATGAGGCATTACTGTGTGCAGGCCAAGTAGTAGATTCACTTTCCACTAAGCACTCTAAAGTCAAAACTGGAACACGGTGCAACCTTTTCCTCTCCTACTGAACCAGCCAGGTTATTAGTCCAAAATGTTATTAGTCTTGATATTTAAGTCTTTGGAAAAAAACACAGTTACAACTGAAAGGCTTTAAGACATTCAAGAAGGGAAGGAATTTCAATGTTAATGGAAGATTTCTTTTTTTATACATGCCTGCCCAGGTGGCCAAAAACACATTTTCTCTTGAGCTCTATATTTGATATCATGACAATCAGCTGGAGGAAAAAATAGAAAGAAGATGTAATGGATCACACGAGAAAGCATATGCACAAGATGAACAGAGATGAACACAGCTCTGTTTGTTATGGAGGGTTTTATCGGTGACATCATGCTTTCCAATCAGATCTACTTGGTGTTCCTGGCACATACAGCTGTGTGAGGTAGGAAAAGCTCAGGGATCCCTCCTTCAGGAAAAAGGCTACGGGGGAATTATTACGCTTCAGTAATCTTAGAAGTTCAACAGAGGAGAGAGATTTCATCAGATCCTTTACTGTGTACACTTTTTTCCACATGCAAACATTTCCACTAGTCCAGAACTTTATCCAGTTTCTCCTGTCACACAGAAGCAGTAGCACTCAATCCTTTGCATGAATTTAATCCCACTAAATTGCTCTTTTGCGTCACTCACTGAACTCCAGTTTTCCACAGATCCACCACAATGCAGGTGGAAGTCTGACTTCGCAGGGTCTCCCAAAAATGAGACAAAAACTAATATCACAGAATAGTTACGTGTCAAATGTTGAACGTTCTAATATCATCCAAAGTCGAACATCCTCTTACAAATCTCAAAGGCAGGCATTTCCTATATATCAGCCTGTTCAAACTGAAAAAAAACACGGCCACTTCCAGACCAGAGCCAATAGAAAACCAAAGTCAGGCTATCGTGTGTGTAGCAGATAAATCAATACACTTGTGAAACCCATGATTGACTGGCCATACAACATCAATCCTGCTCTGGTGAGCCATACCAACACAGAAAAGCCTTACCAGGCATGCAGAGTCATTATTCCTTTTAAAATAAAACATGTTTAGTCAATTAAAAGTTTGGAAAGAGAACAAACAAAAAAAGATACTCCATGGCCCTGACCTCTTTTACAACAATTTTCTTTACAGAACACTCCCTCATCCTTAAACAGTCTTCTATAACTAGACTAAAACCTAATGGGCTCTGACATCCATTTCACACATTTTCATTAAGCGGCCACACAGAGTCTCCCACTGGAACGAGTCACAGCTGAGACCTGAACCAATTACAATTTCCATAACTGGCCGAACTGACATTTCAGTTCCTCTTGAGGGTTAGTTCATCCTGACTAATGAGCAACCTTTATCAGCAGCGATGGCATGCAGAGTTTGTCAGCAATAAAGCCTCAGACCAGGTGAAAGCACTATGTGGGTGGTTCAGGTTCAGACTGGCATAAAGTAGCTGAGGCCCTGGAGCGAGACACATGGCTGGAAATGCCTCAGACAAGCTAAAAACACAAAAACACTTCAGGACTACTTTGTGACAAATAAGCCTTCATATACAGTACAGTCAGACAACTGAAGTCCTCCTGGCTTTAAAGACTTCCTCACATTAACCTAAAACATTTTCTACATAGCGCCAAATAAATGAGACATAATGGGAAATTAAACAAAAGGTATGTGGACAGGAATGTTACGTCTTAATGACAACATATCTTTCTTTGTCAGCAGCTGCCTCTTTGGCATTTCCTGCAATACATGTGTTGATACCAAGCCCCCAGGAAGAGCGCTGGGCTTTGAAGCAAATTTTACATAGAGGCCAAACCGCAGAATTGCAACCTCTGTGTCTGTCACGTGATGCCATCGGGCCCAATTTTGAGGTAAATCAATTTCCCAGTATGAACACTTTCTTGAATAGCCAATATTTAAATCATTGGGTCTCAAAAGTTGTAAAATACTCTTATAGCCGAATCCAGAGTTGTTTGCTTCCTCCGTTCATGTGAATGAGACTCAAACCGAGGCTGGACTGAGCTGCTTGGAGGAAACGCTACAGCGCCTGCTCTATGGGCCCAATGGATCAAGGCCTATTGAAAGAGTCTTGGACACGGGTCTCGGGGTATGGGGTATAACACATGCGCAGTGTAACTGGAGCTGCGACGTGCGTTCCGATTGGCTCAATTTTGACGAGTGCAGATCAGATTTTACTGCACGTGTCGTAACCCAAAGATATGACGCGTTGATGGCGCGTGACATTTCCTCTTTTCACCCTCGGTGCAATGGATGCGGAAGATCGCCGGATGATATGGGTAATTCTTTACTGAAGCTTTTCTTGCTTCGTGCACCATTGAGCAACTTTTATAGGAAGGAACGTGACCCCGCCTCAAACGCTGTATCCAGTTCTCTTTATACATCCATGGTTGATGCCTCTTAACAGACTCACATGCTGAACTTCATCTTGAGCCCAGTCTCAGATCTCTGCTCTAGAGGAGACCTAGAATGTCCTGTTTGTCATGTGAATTAAGTAAAGTGGGACTAAAGTAGCAATTTGACATCAGAGAAGTTTATTGCATATACAGTACAGTATCAAGGGATTCAATATTTTTAATGAAATTTAATAAGCAGTCTGAGGGGCAAATGGCAGGTTGCTGCACAACTACAGAAACAAATAGTTTTTAGTCAAAGCTTATCAAGGAGACCATTATAAGTTGCCTCTTGAGTATGTCAGAGAGATGTGGGACATATTTTACGGTGGGACTAAAGCCCATGCAGTCCCTGAGAAACAATTGAAGGACATGAAACCCAATTCAATATAAACAAGTTTGTGTGGTTGACTTCGCTGCTTTGTTAGTGTTGGAACATGGTAGTGGGTTTGGCTGCCACAGTGCTGATGGATGATGATTTGTTGCATGAAACGCAGCTCTCGGGGGGGAAAGCCCACTTCAAATGCTCCCTGTATGACATGGGAAATGCAATAAGAAGTTGCCAGATGTCATAAAGAAACTATACAGCGTGTAGTTATTGACCTTCTATGATGAAAGCAGGGAGGAAATGCAGTCGACAGAATCGTTTATAATCCAGCTACAATAATTACTGTAATGTTATTCAATGAATGCTAAATAATTTTGTCTTGGCAGGCTTTGCCCCTGTTGGCAGGGATGCTTACTTAACTATATGCTGCTTAAGTGTGGGAGATGGTGCATACAGTGGGGTGGTTGCAGTCACCAATTTGTACACTGGGATCCTAAAGGTGCTAAATGCGAGATTGGGACCATTTCTATTGCCTCTGCACAGCTCTCAACATGGCAACAGGGGGGCAGCGCCAACGGTCAGAAAGGCGTTATCAGCTTTAACTGCCGTATGAGCTCAGTGCAGAGCGGCGGCCGTGAGCTAGCCAGTGGGTCACGCTCACATGCACAAACGTGCAATAAAGGCACATGCGGACAGCCCAGCTATGTCAACAAAGCATGGAGAAGCTCAGATCACAACACAAACAGAGGGATAGTGACTTCATTCTCTGCTCAGGTAGACATTACTCCTCTATATCACATCAAATCGTTGTTTGCTGCTATATTAATGCTCTGGACATCGTGTAGAGCACCTTTAAGCTCCCTTACAAAGAAGCGGGAATATAAATGTGGATATTCAAAGGCATTCACACCAGAAACAACGCTCAGTGTTTAATCCTCTTTAAAAAGTGAATGTCGTGGAATTCACCGGCTGAATACCAGTGAGGTTTCCCCTTGTGGCGAGGCCAGTAGCAGGTGGTGAAGTGAGCCATGTGCGCTCTGTGTGAATGCTGTGGCTGTTTGGATAGTTATAGCGGGGCTCTGTGTGAAGCTGGCTCACTACAGAGAGAGAGAGAGAGAGGGACAGAAATAGTCTCATTTCACCACATACTCCCACAGTTATGGAGCTGATGAATTTCCACGTGACCAAAACTCCACATATTCAGTGCAACAGAAAACACAATTAAGAAGTTTCTCTGTGCTTTAACTCAGAGGAAGATAAAAGATGCAAGTACACTAACGGTGCGTGCATCTCCATCCCAAATGCATTCCCGTCAGTGTCTTCCACCAGCAGAGGCTACGACACTCACCACACTCTCAATGCATTAAGCTGTCACATCTGATCAATACACGTGTGCTTTGACATCTCAGAGGTGGACAGAAAAAAGCTCAACTCCACTGTGCTCTGCAGTCATGTGGGAAACAGACACTCCTCTCAGTAGCTTAGCAGAAAATTGTCATTACTTGTATGTTCATATTTGAGCACAAAGCCTGGTCACATGCATTCATGTGAACGGTCCAGCCAGTGTGGATAATCTATACTCTGATACATGTGTACTGTACATGCATAGGGGAAATACTATGTTGGCCAGTTCGAAAGAAAAAAACACAGAGAAAGCCTTAAACAGAGAGATACACTTAATTGCAGGGTCAGCTAGAAGGAAAGCAATGAGCACATACCTCTGTATCACTGTTTGCTGCCATATTATCCCTTCAGTACCAGTATTCCTTTAGTTTCACCAGAGAAGAGACAGAAACCAGTAAAAAAAAGGCCTTTGGAAAGCTCCTCAGACTGAGTGTCACTTCTTTAGTTTCAGGGCACCCCACGTTACATAAGCACACCTATTTTCCCTGCTTCACCAATCAGATGGCATCCAGTTTTCTTTTCCAACTCCCCCCACCCCCACACACTTGGACTGGAAATGTCTTTTTTAAAACAGGTACACCTTCGATCTCTGCCACTCTGCATCTGGAGCATTTCAATATATAGCTCCACCCTGCTCTTGTGTCGTGGGCCAATCTGCAGCTGATATGCAGATGAGCTGCAGCTGAAGTGACGGCGGATCGCGTCTGCAGAGGCGTCCTGACTTCAGAGGAGGTGACGCTCTGTAGGGAGGTCGACAACATCTGCCTCGTCGCCTTGCTACAAGCCTGTCGTGCCCTCAATCTTAAAGCCCCGCATGTGAGATCACAACGCACAAATGAGTGCACAAACAAATTACTAGCACACGTGTGCATGAATGAAGAGTGTATTATGTCTCAACTGATACAGAAATGAACTACGACTGGAATAATAAAAAGGTGGGGAAACATGAATCAAATCAGAATGGTATAAAATCAATGATATGGGGTCTGAGCATCAGAGGAACACAACAGCAGTATGCACATAACTTCTTACAATGGCCGTCACATCCAACCCAGACCTCCCAGCTGGCAGCGCCAGGGCCAGAGTGGTACAAGAAGAATCAGCGTGTGTGTCCATGGTGGGGAGGTGACTTGTGGCCTACATGCTACAAATAATCTTTTTATCTCATACACACACTCTCTCTCTCACGCACGCACGCGCACACACACACATAAGTGGGCCAGAACACAAAGCTTTTCCATTAATCTCGATGGATCTCTGCGCTTTGCAACGCTTATAATACTCACTCATTCTTAAGGAACTAGGATTTTGTGATTAAATTAGTACAGAAGTGAATAAGCTCAATGGGTCTCAGCTATATACTGTATGACTTATAAAAAGAGACATTTAAGAGACTGTGACTGACTTACCACAACCCGACACTGTTTAAACAACAAAGACAGAGATCTAGCTTGAAGAACTCAGCTTGTGTCTGGGATCTAATCTTCAGTATTTCAGTTTAACATGAGAAAGAAAGGGAGAAAGAAAAAATACAGAGGCACAATTCAGCTGAGAATTCATTTTCTGCCTATGGGAGGAAGAACTAAACGTAACGTGATCCCAATCTTAATAGCTTGCACTGCAAAGTGTGCCAACTCATACAACAGTAATAACTACCATAAGTAGTAGACAGAGAGTAACACAAATAGTATCAGGCCAACAGACATGCCAGTCTGACAAACCACACAGTAGGCAAATCTCACTTAAACCCCCGTCTTAATGTGACACATGTAAAGAATTTGGCGTGGATGAGAAGGGGCTGAACGTAGGCTAACAGGAGAGGTTACTTCCTGTAAGGAAAGATGGTGTCTGGGGAGACGACTTCAGGTCTGCTTTAATCCTCTCTGGCTGGTCCTCATCATGAGGGTGATTATCATGGATTGTCTGAAAGGGCTGACAGTGCCCAAGGGATGGCTTTAGATATACAATCTCAGGCTGCACGCACACATTCATGTACATGCATCAACTTATACTGTATGTTGGCCTGCACACACAAGGGTCAGACGCACCAGACATGACAGTAAAGCGCTGTCTATGCCACTGTGACAATCACATTGACGGCCGTAATTAAAATGTCTCTTTGTCAACAGCAGGGCTGGAATGAGTTGCTTGATAAAAGCCACTGCATGCGGACCAACATCTGCAGCCGACAAACGCTGGTATTCAAAAAAAGACCCCAGCCAACCAGCCAGAGAGGAGTCTGATCTACTGAGTGCATCTTCTTCACAAACCATGACTGTCTGTGTTGTTTGTGTATGGAGCGCAAAATGTCATTTACTTATTGCAGAGGATTCTGCAGTGCCCCATGGGAGCAGAAAGTGAAGGGATGGCAGTGCCACCTGCTGCTCATGACTGGAAACAAAACAGCTGGACTGTAGATGTACAGCTGTAGATGTGCATACAAGTCTTTGTGTTTCATGAATAGTATTTATTGCATGTACATGTGTCATTGGACTTTTTGTAGTAGAAAAGCACAGGTGTTAATAAATGGATTCCAGCTATCATTAATGTTGTCATTTACACCTGTGCTTCTCCAACTGTGACATGTCAAAATGTCTACTGTGAAAAAGGCCTACTATTCACAACCTTAAAGGGGCTAAATGTGAGATTTGGAGCATTTCTATTGCCTCTCAACATGGCGACAGCTGAGACGGAGGCTCGCAGCTAACGGAGCTAACTGCGCTAACAGTGAAAACAACAGCAACAGTGCTGACAGAGCTAAGAGAGTTAACCTGAGGGGGAACCGGAGGGTGGGTGCTACGCTTCCGCGATGACCACATGGGTTGGGACGGCATTATCAGCTGTAACCGCTGAATGAGAGCAGTGCAGAGCGTACATACGAACATGCACTAAAAGGCACGCACGGCTGGCCCGGCTATGTCAACAAAGCACAAAGACGCTCGGATTACAACACACACACACACACAGAGGGAAAGCGACATCATTCTCTGCTCAGGTAGACATTACTCCTCTATATCTTTTTATAGCAAATAGTTTTTTGGTGCTATATTAATGCTCTAGATAACGTATAGAAAGCCTTTAACATTCAATCAGTAAAGATCTAGATGCTCACAGATATGTAATAGTGTTTTTAATGTTGATGTTTAATGATAAATCTAAATAACAGAATTTTCTTAAACAGTAACACATATCATATCCTCACAATGCCGTTTCCACTAAAAGTTGATATTGCAGAAACATACTGTACACACCAGCTCTGAACTCAACAACAACTTTCACCCCAAGCACGAGCGGTCTTGTGACTTTATCTACAGCAACGTGTTTTGTGCAAGTGAATTCTCGAGAGGAAAATCCATGAAAGAATGAGAACTTGTCTAGTTTGAGGCCAACAGGAAATAGGCAGAAAATATGCAGAAACACTGAATTGGATATACATTTTCTCCTGAGAAAGTGGATGAAACGTCTCAGCAGTACAGTAACAGTCAGTGGACGCTGACGCCCTCTGAAGCAGCAGATATCCACCAGGAACATAAATATTGTTCAACAATAGCAAGGAACGCTGGATCTGCTGAACTTACACTTCCTACACTTCCTCCTCCATTCAATTAAGGCGCTTTATCTGACAGAGAGAGATTCCTGTTGGAAAGCTGCTAAAGCATTTTCCCACTTTGTTTTTTCCCCCCAGTTAAAAGGTGGCATGGTGCAACAAAGGCTCATGTGGCTCTGGAGAGGGGGGGGCATTTTCTGCTGTACGACTTAAAGAAAGGGAGAGGCTTTTCCAGATTAAAGCGAGGAATTCCTTTGTTCGTTTTAATTCATTTTAATCACACCATACAATCAACAGTCACCTAAAGCTTTACAGGATTGGAAGGGCCCTAGCTGGTATCTACAGTATGTTCATGGGATGCTAGATTTAAATGTCGTGTAATGCCAGGTGCAGTCACTTGTGGCTTGTTCACTGACCCAACATGAACCAGCTCTGCCTGCAGAGAATGTGATTTCCAGCTGGCCCAAAATCTGTCTCAAGATCATTTTAGCTACCTTTTTTTCTATTTTACTCATTACTCTTGTGAGAGCTACAAAAATAATCAGAGGGAAAACAGCAGAAAATAAGGCAATTATGGCCCTTATGAACTGTATTCTCAATTTCGGGGTGTTTGCACTGTTCTGTTTGTAATCTTTTCCAACAGTCTGAACTGCATCATTAGTAAGAAGCATGGATGGTGTAATGTAACCTGGCTAATTTAAGAAAGAATTGTTTAAAATAGCAAGCAGATTTAGAGCTTATCGAAATCAGACAAGCACACACAAGACGCTGAAATTACTCTATAGAGGCCACAACAAAGGGTCCCGTTTCCCCTAAATGCTTTTATTCCACCATCTTTGGCAGACACCTGAACATTTTAATGACTTGTACTGTTTATTCTCCGCCATTATTCAAAATGAGAACCAGGAATTATTATGTCTATTATTGGTTTCCACTGACTTCAAGATAGATGAATCATGATACCATAGAACAAACGGACTTCCAGTCTAGAAAGGTGTTATTAATATTTAGTTAGGCGTGGTGTGTTGCACCCAAACAGAGAAAAGAAAAACCAACACCTGTGTGACAAAAGGCGACCGCAGACAAAACAAGCCCAACATCTGCTGGGTGGTGAACTCAGTTTGCCCGGGTGAGAGGAAGTCACTGGGTTGTTGTGTGGCCTCGCTTCTGCAACACTGACTTCCAGCCAGCGTAACTCCCACATCACATGAACACAAAATCACCTTGTGTGATTTCTGGCTCCTGCTGGGTCTTATCACAATGCTACTGAAGTCTGAAGTCGGAGCCACAGATCTGCTGAAACAGTGTTGGCATTGTGTCTTGAACAGATTCAATAAGAGAAATTACATCAGCGTCTGGACTAGGTTTCCTGTCTTGCCAAAGGTGCCAATCGAGTGGAAACAATAGAACGTAGCTAAACTATTCTCAGATTCATTACTTTTGCAAGAGTGGATTAAGAAACAGCAGTTGGCGGTACCCGGGGCAGGCAATGCTGGAGGTTGACTGTTCATTACATCATGTGCAATAAACTTAAAAAGTTAAACTACAGTATAAGTTTGCACTACAGACAAAACACACGCCTGGGAGATAGTCTGTGAAGTTTAACAGCTTGCAGCTTTACTACATTAACATTATTAGCCCTATTTTGTCAAATTTGAGCTTGGCTTAAAATGCAAACATGTGCTTTTGTTGAGCCCTGTAACAATAACAATTTAAAGGGACAGTTTGGGTGTTTTGAAGTGGGGTTGTAAGAGCTTCTTATCCATAGTCAGCGTATTACCTACAGTAGATGACGATCGGCATGCCCCCAGTTTAGAGAAGCAGACAGGAGTTACTGCACAGAAGCATTGCAATGTACCACTGTGCAGCAAAAATGTATTATAGCCATCTAAAAGAAAGTCACACCTAAATAAATTAATATCAGCATGTATCCATCTATGCTCTCGCCAAAGCCACCAGACTCCATTGAAAAAAACCTTGCTTAGCAAGAGCATAGACAACAACTTCAGAGCCCTGTCGGAAACATCAACTGTATAGCTGTCCCACGACAAGATAAAGCAGTGAAAATATTCTAAATATATAGCGTGCACTTAAACTGATACTGATTTTTTTAGGCGGTCCTTTATTTTAGGTGGCTAAAATACATTTTGCTGCCCGCCCCGTCCACAGCAGTACATTGCTTCTGTGCAGTAACTCCTGTCTGCTTCTCCAAACTGGGGGCACGGCATCTACTGTAGGTAATACACTGACTATGGATAAGTACCTCATACAAACCCACTTCAAAACACCCAAACTATCCCTTTAATGTGCAACCCAAACCAGCAGTGTGGGCAGTTTAAAACTGTTTCCCAGTATCTATCTAACCAGTATACATCTCTGCAACTAGAAACACCACCTTGAACAATCCCTTTTTTTAAGTAACGCCGCAGGAAGAAGGTGTAATTTACTAATCGCCGGATTAGCGGTCGATTCCTGGCTTCTACTGTCAACACGTCAGAGTGTCACTGAACCCCAAATTGCTCTGGATGGTTAGGTCAGTGTCTGTCTTGCATGGTAGCTCGCTACCATTAAGAGCTACCTCATGGAAAAGGTTTTGTGTGTAGACTTCTAGTGTCTATAGATAAAACAAGTCCTGTCCATCTGTTTTCCCATTTCTTGATACTGTGTTCTTCCACACCACAGGCCTCCTGAGGGCTTTTCCATTAACACATCATCATATAATGTCATTCAAGGGAGGGAGAGCTCAGTTATGAAATGGGCATGATGTGTGGAAGTGTTTGATTACAAGTGTTTATTGAGCTTGGTGTGGATAGCCATTGTTTTTAAATGAAACCAACTGTAAGATAGAACTGGTATTTATCAGGTCTCATTTTAACTGGAATTAAGTTTTTCTGGTCAAATCTAGTTAGGTTTTGCTAGACAAATAGATCTCTGTTAATTTCAGAGATCTGTAGGACAGCAGATAGTCAAAAACATCAACAACATGTAAGGATCACAGGCCAGTTCCACAGTGGTAATGTAATCTGTATGTAATTCTATCCTTTGAAAGTTGAGAGACGGTATGTTTAATAAAACATTTGTCCTGGTCAATAGTCTATACAGGGCGTTCTGCCATTTGAGGATACAGGATTCACTATGCTGGGCTGACGATGGTACAATTTGCAAGTCAGCACATATAGGATCACACACAGCACTGAACACATTTTCATTTCATAATGTCCTTTCACAGGAAAACCCTCAACCCAACATCTGCAATAACTCAGATTGTCAATTTCAAAAGGAGGAATGTGTTACGATGCACGTTATTGGAGAATATGTCTCTGATATCAGAAATATACTGACCAAAGAAGAGGTAGCATATCGCTGCACAAACAGGCTTCAGACTGCTGCGGTCAACAGTAATATATATATGAGCGAAGAGCACAATGTTATCACACAAATGCTTGAATACACACAACAGGCCTTAAAGCAGATGGTCAGTGTACATGTACACTCTTGGTACAGCCATTACACAATAGTTATCACCAACACTATGCAGTAAAAGTGTTACTTCAAGTGAGAACAAGTCAGATATTTGAAAGTGTTGAATTCTTATAAAGCAGAAAGTAGTGTGTGAGAGTGTGTGAGGGTATAATCCTCAGTACCAACACCTTTCAAAAGAATGCACCATTTTAGAAATCTACCACATAGACATCCTTTGGTCTGTAGACTTCCATGAATAAAGTCTGGAGAGATAAATGGTAGCGGTGGGAATCACCAGAGGACCCACGAAGCAATATCAGCGTGATACTTAAGTCCGTTACAACCTCTGAAATACAGAAATCCCCCACCTCTAATACAATAGTTAACATTTCTTCCCCAAATAAACAAGATCATGATGTTTGATCTAGACAAACTGCCTTGGATTTTGTGCCATCCCTCCTTGGCTATCATCTCCGTGGTGACTGAGCGGTTTGTCTCGTACGTTAAAGATTGTTAAGCTCCTAACGGCATCATTGATTGACAAGTGGCAGTCCCCAAATTGAGCCTGCAAGAGCCTGTGATAGATGCTCCAGACACCACATGAGGAGTTATGAAGCTGTTAGCATAATAAGCAGGTTAGCAGTTCAGAATATCTCTCTCAACACACTGGGGCTAAAAGCTGTTATAAAGGCTGTTACATCTGGGCTTCACCTGTTAATGAGCCGACTAGAGCGGATTTCCCACCATGGCCTCAACAGTCTCCTATGTGGTTAAACAGTTTTAATGAGTCTGAACTGAAGTCTGTGAGTGTGTGTAACATTTCCATTTAGACGACTCTTTTACATGACAAACCCAGAATAATAGTAAAAGGTAAATGATTTCTGCTAATTCTGAATAAGGATTCAGAGATATGCATTACCCCGTGACTTCATGTTCCCTCAACAGATGGCGTTGGTGACTTCTGGGGTGGTGCCCGGCTGGCCTGGGTTCCAACATGAACTACACATAATTGTCCCCTTCCTCTTTCTTTTTCCATCTGTTCCCCTCCTCCCGGATGTAATCCGCTTCTCTAATCTTGATGCCCAAACACACCAAGAGCCACAAAAAAGCTTGGAAACCTCAACACAAGTAGCCCCCCCCCCCCCCCCCCCCCCACACACACACACACACACACACACACATACGAATGGGATGCCTTGCCAACTGACTCATCTGTGATGCCAGTGACTTTAGCAGCTCAAACATACGCTGCTAACTAATGTACAACCAGCATGCAACCCATTCATATGGGATTCACACTCCTTTGCCAGAGATTTGATTAACCTCTGTGGTTTACAGCTGCCTTAAATACTGCACAACTGGAATGAAACTATAGTAACATCTGCCCCAGCTCTCACACTACTGTACATCGCTTTCACCTCAGTAACACTGCCAACAAGAACATATCAATCTCAAGACATGCAGGTAGAGTAGACAAAGTGACTCCAGACAGCCATTAGCAAATTATTATCCTAATAAAAGACTCCTGACTGGTTCGGAGGACACTGTGCCGTTAGAAACACAGATAAACATCTGGTCAGAGCATCAGACTGTCAAAAACTGAAGGCAGATTGATGAACACATGACCGGTGTGTCTGCCCTCTTCACATGACAGACAGGGAGAGGTAGCCTGCAACTGAGCTCATCTCACTTCTCATCACAATGCAGATGACACGCTGCACTTACCATTCTGCAGATGGCCAAGACACACACACACGACCCAGTAGAGGACAGCGACCGACTGTTAGCTGCTCCAGCAGGTCTGTGCGGACAAACCAGCTCCAGCAGAGCTACACAGTCTTACAGGCAGACATTAATAACGTAATGCTGCACACGGACATGCGCTGCATCCCGGGCTTGACTGGCTGGTGCTCTGCTGCAAAAGGAGCAGCGATAGTGGGAAAGGAGAAAAAAGGGAGAGAATTGCTTGAGTGTGAAGGTCAAACAGAAGGAGAAGCTTGTTGTGGTTCAGACTTACTGACAGACCTCATGAAGAAAACAGGTGGGAGCTGCAGTATCACACACTGCTGTGACTTAACTTACAAAACTAGAATCACCAAACTCTATTGATCTTAATATTTAAGTATCAAACAAAACATCATCATCATTTTTCCCTAGTGTTGTGTTTGGGGTCCTGGAGCCCCTATAACAGCTCAAAAAACATACTTAACATTGTTCCATTGCCTTAAAGGAACAGTGTGTAACATCGCGGGAGGATCTAACTATGTTTTCATTAGTGTAAAATCACCTGAAACTAAGAATTGTTGTTGTTCATATGCTCCATACTTGTGATTGGTGTTGACGGGATTTTTTTTACCACTTTATTTATTAAGTAATTCATCTCAGAAACACAGTACACATTTTATGATTAATTGAAACCCAATGAATATAATAAAGTCTATAGTTACTGCGGTGGGATCACTACATCCAGCTTTTGCAATGAGCTTACTCACTATGGTTTAAGAGCTGCAGAGAGGGCTGTCACCTCAGGTTTGTTTAGGTAACTGCTGCCCTGGCTAGAGAGTTTGGGTACATTCAGTGGGGCATGATAACATTTATTTAGGCTGTGCATAGCCTGCTCCCTCACTTACACATGAACAGAACAGTAGCTAAGGGTGAGGTTGATGGTTTCAGCATCAAAGTTAGCACTTCTGTCCCTTTAAGCTCAAACTTGTCACTGGATTTTTTTAAGTAAAACACAGTGATGAGTGAGCTGGAACCTTTTTTCTTTTGCGGATCGCGTTCATTTTTGTAGCCTCAGTTGTGCTAAAATATTCACTGTCACCATTTTCCACTGAGCTTTACTGTTCAATTATCTATGAACCAAAGAATAAGCAGTACAAGTGCACACAAAGTTGTGAGAAGAGTACTGCTGCAGATTTCCGGAGAGTGCTGCACGACTCTTGAATCCAAAGAGCATGAAATTATGCACAGCACATGGTGTGCATCAGCAGCACTCACACCTCAAGTAAACGAGGTGTCAGAAGAGCGTCAAAAGGAGAATGGCAGACTCAGTGAGACACATGACATCCTGCAGGGTCTCACACAGCGTGATGAACCCAGAACCCAGGGCCAACACTTGGAAATGAATTGTAAATTGCGCTGTGAATATCATGATATTATTATAGAGTTAATCTATGTTGGCTATTTTTCATTTGTGTTGAAGTTAACATGTATACCACTATCTGCTGAATTAAAGTTTAAGTGGTTGCTCTACTGGCAACCGCTAACTGCAACTGCCAACTTTTAATTTGGAAATATTATGTTTCAATATCAACATTTGGATTTGACCACCGGTAAATGTACTGAGTTTTACATTGTGATTTTGTAGATGTGAAAATATTTGAGCATTAAATGTCAGACAGAAGCAAGCCTTATATTATGAGTTACTTGTCACCCAGAGGTAAGTCAATAACTGTCATGGCCACGTTTCTGTGGAAGAAACAATCAAAAGCATTCTTAAAGTGGGTCATTGCACCATCCGAGAGTACCTGTGTATGGTTGAGTAAATCCAGGATTTAGTGTGGTTAAAGGTAGGAAATACCTCACAAAGCATCAGCAAGTGGTGGACATGCACAGTGTACACATTAAGGATACAAAACCAAACCGTTTAATGACGTACAAACTGAACCGTGGGCTTGTTGAACCATCGCACCACTATAAAATGCGAGAAGAAGATAGAAGAGGCAATTATCTGAACATAGGCCTACTTGACCATTAAGTAGCCGGCCTTATTTCATGTTTAAAATCAGTGTTATGGCTTCATATATTATATAAATATAATTTATTACTATCAATCAATCAGTCAATCAATTTATATATTTTGGAGTTCAAACACATTGGACATTTTTCTTCTCCTGTAAGTGCAAAATAAACCGAACCGAAACCGAAATCATGACCCAAAAAACGCAATACAAATCGTAACATGGGCTTGTTGAACCGTTGCACCACTAGTATACATGTAATGCAGAGCAGACTATTAACATTGAGATATTTTTTTTTTATAATGATAGAGAAAAACATTTATTATTCAGATTTATTTTTTTTAATTCAGAGTTAAATCAAGTATTATTTAATTCATCGATAAGTTGTTAGGTCTATAAAATGTCAGAAAATGTCAATCAGTGTTTCCCAAAGCCCAAGATGACGTCTTCAAAAGATACTCAAAGATATTCAGTTTACTGTCATAGAGGAGTAAAGAAACCAGAAAATATTCACATTTAAGAATCTGCAATACTCAAAACGATTAATTGATTATCAAAACCCGATTAATTGATTATCAAAACCGATTAATTGATTATCAAAATAGTTGGCGATAAATTTAATAGTTGACAACTAATCCATTAATGGTTGCAGCTCTAAGGACAACTTTTTCTTTTAATCATTGGATGATTTTATTTAGCAGCCAAAACAAACACACAAACCTGGCAAGGCTGCAGAGTTTGGAGATAAAGTGAATTTTATCCTGGGCGATAAATAATTTCCATTTGGCATAGGGACAATGTTAAATGGCACAGACCTCCAGGAGAGATGTTTTCAACTCATCTGGGACAGTAAGAAGCCTCTTTAAGGGAGCTGCAGTCAGAAACACTCTGTGAGTCAAGCTGAATGAAGTGATGAACTCCACTGTGTTAAACAGCCTTGGGGTCTTCATGGCTGCTGGGAACAGCAGGGACTGAGCCACCATGGCACAACGTAACAGTGATGTGGAGAGAAGGATGTGGGTGAAGGGCAAGTTGGGAAGAATTAACAACAGTGACAGGAAGATAGCGAGAGGGGGAGAGAAAAAGCTTTGAGCAATGTAGAGACTGATGCCCAGATATCCAGAGATCAGAGGCCCAGAATCAAATGATATCTCATAACAATCCACCAGGGTTGTTGTTTTTTTCCTTTGGCTCTGTTCACTCTATCCTTCGCAGGGCCTGACCCCAAAAGGACAAAAATGATCAGCTTGCCTATGATGGAGTTCACATTCCTGCATTTCGTTCAACCTAAATATGGCTGTAAAAAAACATAAAAATAGATGAACTGAACACAGCAAAAGGCTTCCAGCACTTTAGAAACTGTTCCGTTTCTGCATCTGTTGCAGAGGCTCTTCACTGTGACACTCAAAAAGTCATTCCACCAGATGTTCAGAGTATAATCTCTATAAACCAAAAATAGCAGATTTATGTTACACAAAGTGACCGAAGCACACACTCAAGAATGTATGGAACAAATTACTGTCACTGTAAATACACAGGCACACACTAAACTATGCTATGGAAAACAAACACACAGATAATGATGTCAAAGATGGTGAACTATGGTCAAACTGACACTCGCACACTATTTAACCCATCGTACATGTAGATTTTGAGTGAGTTGTAATCTGTGTGGGTCATGATGGACAGACATTAATCTGGTGGGGACTACATTAGGTTCATGCAGGCCATCTGTGACTGAGAAATAAGCGGTCTTGTGTTGATACTTGTTTAAATTAGTGTGTGATAGCTGGGCTATGTGTGGCTCTGAGTTAAGCTGTAAACTCCAGATGTGTGTGACTGTGTGTGTTTATGTTCACGGACGATCGTGTGTCTATTTATCTATTCTGTGTTAGTGGACAGATTGCTGACAAAGCTGCCATCGTCTAGCCAGCAGCTGTGCTGGGCTAATAACAATAATCCAGTCAGCCAGATCTGTGTAATGTAAAGAAAACCACAGCTATTTTAGAATAGACATACATTAAATGCCATCTAACCACTAACGTCACAAGTGGAATTATAAGGCTCTGTAAACGTTTTTATATTAATTATTGAAAGACATTGACATTTGCCAGATATATTTTAAGGTAAATTCACAGCATGTTTACACTGTAGAAAGTTAAATAACTACACATAATGTACCTAAACATTTAATAAAAACTAAAACGTGTTAAATAAAATACTTGTTGCACGTTATGAAAAAATACTAATAAATGGTAGGTTATTATATTTTTCCGTGGTTTTTGGGGGCATTTCCTTCATGAAAAACATTTAAAAAATGCCACCAAGAAAGATCAGCATCAGCTTACAAAAATACACAGAGGACATGACGTGCACTTCCACAATGTGCAGCCCTATAGTTCAGTCCAAATTCTGACTTGTGTGAGTGATATCTGATAGCACTGTTGCAGGGAAAGGATTTTTCTTCATTTCCAGAGGGGTTTAGTGGGAAGTGTTGGTCACGCTGTCAATTTAATTTACTATAAACACACTAACCTAAGCCACTGGTGTTAATCCATAATGTTCACTAATAAGGCTGACAGGGTTATTGGAGTGCACCTGTAGTACACAGAACCAAAATATAGACGTCTGTCGCTTGTTTACATCTACATCATTTTCTTACTACTCAAACAAAAACTCATGTTAAAGCGATTAAAGGTGCTAAATGCGAGATTGGGAGCGTTTCGATTGCCTCCGCATGGCTCTCAACATTGCAACAGCTGAGCTGCCGGCTTGTAGCTAACGGTGCTAGCAGTGCTAACAGTGAAAGCAAAGGAAACACTGCTGACAGAGCTAACATTGTTAACCTGGGGGGGGGGAACCGGAGGGTAGGTGCTACGCTTCCGTGATGACACTGTTGGTCTGGATGGTTTTAACAGCTGTAACTGCCCTATGAGAGCAGTGGAGAGAGGTGGTCATGAGCTAACCGTGTGGGGCACGCTCACATGCACGAACATGCACTAAAAGGCACACACAGCCGGCCCGGCAATGTCAGCAAAGCAATCTTTGCTCGCATTACAACACACACAGAGGGAGAGCGACTTCATTCTCTGCTCAGGTAAACATTACACCTCAATATCTTTACATAAACAATAGTTGTTTGCTGCTATATTAATGTTCTGGATATCGTAGAAAGCAGTGATTCTAAGGACCCCCAGGGTTACGTGGCACACTGCAAAGGGGGTCCGTGAAATAATTTGCTATATATTATAAAATTGTGTTGTATCATTAAAGAGGGCATATCTACAGATGAGGACCATTTGCAACCAAAAAACAAGCATATTGTGTCCATTACTACCACCCACATTAGTTTTGGGCCAATAGAAACTCTGACGTGATTGTGACACGTCATGTCAATATGTCATGAATCAGTTGAGTTCTTTTTTTTGAGAGCAGCGAAGGGAGACCACAATGTGTCATGTGTCTTCAGGTGCTAGCGAACAAAGCTATGAAGCCGGCCAAGCTAAAGTGATATCTGATTACAAAGCACCCGGAATATAAGAGCAAAACAAAGTGGTATTAACATGATTCAAGGTTTCTGTTTATCATTATCAAACAGGTCGGAAGTATTTAGTTTGAAAAGTTTTAGAGTACAAATAGTTCCAATGACATCTAAGAGGACAAATGGTAGTAAGCATTATGCTTAATTGCTGTTTCAATTATGAAGGGGTCCTTGGGAAATTTTCTTCCGTGTAAGGGGTATCTGGTCCCAAAAAACTTGAGAACCCCTGTTATAGAGAACCTTTAAGGAGGACATTGAGGAAGGAGATTGAAGAACAGTTCCAGTGCATAAAAATGTTTCACCTCATGATTATTTTTTACTGTTATTTTTTCTATTTTATTTAATTATTACTGCAGTAACAACTATTCTTCCTGGGTTAAAAATACATAATGTAGTTGACACGCTGTGGACACAATTCCATGGGTAAAGTACTTTCCGCTGTGTGAATCATATAAAAAGCTTAAAGCAGTGAGCTAATGTAGGCAGCAGGACACAACAGTTGGCAGAGCAGGATGAGTGGTGGGTACCCCTACCTCACAGTATTTCTGCATGAGTTGACGTTTACATACATGAATAGAAATGTGAAAAATGCATAATTTTGGGGAGGAACGTTTCCTTCTTGTTCCCGTCCACTAGTTGGGAGCAGGAATCTGATTGCTGACCTTAGTCTGAATTCTCAGGCTAGCTCTATTAATAGCCCAGACACCAGCGAGCGCAAGACTCCTAAGTCAGCAGCCAGAGCTCGCTCGCCGGGCCCTGCTTTAGTCTGGCTCTAGATGGACCAGGCTGTTGATTAGAAAGAAAAACACGGCTCCCGAATCGCCATCTGAACTCATTGAAGTTTGTCATTCTTCAGCGTTTACAAGAAAAATTATAATGCAACAAAAAATATACGATACAGTTCAAACATGGCAAAGATCTTAAATTTAAGTCAATGCTAGATATCAACATCTGTTACTGCACTGAGATAAAACCTGTGTCTCTTTAAGCAGAATGGTTAAACATGACGATGCACAAGCCATCAACATCTCCCTCTAATGCTAATACTGCAGAGAAGGGGGCACCCATTTTGGCACGACTCCCGGGGAAACTGGGCAGCAATGCGAGAGAGATGCTGCTATGCCATAACCAGACTGCTCATTCAGAGTGGGGAAACTTTTGTGTCCACAAACTCTGAAAAACAGAACGAGAATACTGGTGCGCTGCAGCTCCAACACTAACAAGAGCTGGTTGTAAATCAGTCGAAAACTTGCCTAAATCCAGCAAAAAAAGATGAACAACGTTTGACAGGCTTCTGAGACACGCCAAACTTCTGTCATGCTATAAACTGACTCTTGGTGTTTTATGGTGACAGAAATTTACAGCTCAAGCTTCTTTGTGTCACACAGGAACTCCTACTGATGTGTTTGCTTTCTTTAAAGCACCGGGGGACTGGTATAATGAACATTGTCTTGGGATGTTATGCAATGTCAAGATATCTTTTTTCCTGGCCCACTCATGTTGTAATCTTCCCAGTGAAAACAATGTCATAACCAAAGTGGCTGAGTGGAAAAGGCCACAAGTGTCATTTTAGATAAACATGGTGTCAGAGCTACATCTTACTGTCCAACTACAACGTTTCTCCTTGTTGTCTTGGAACCAAAATGACAAGAAAGCTGCACTACTTCCAGTTTGACAATGCCTGAAATACACACTCGTCTACTTTAGTCACAATGTCATGCAACACCTCTGAGAGACATTTTAACTGCTTAAATGAGAAGTTACACTGTGCCAAGGTCATATTTTGAACACCAATTTTCAAAAGTCCTCAGTGTGTGTTTTGTAATTTGATCCAATATATCATCAAAGGTTAAACACTTTCCCCCCTCCTTCAGGGTGCTCCTAAAATATGTCACATTCCTCACAATCATAAATATCACAAACAGGCGGCATGAGAGGGCTGCTGCCTGGTAGTCTACTGTGGCAGTGGTTAACAGGTGGAGTGGAAAGGCAAGGACACTGAGGGCGTTTATGTACTGCCCAGTGGTCTGCTCTGTGGTGGGAGACTATAGGAGCCTTATACATTCAGTACATTCAATAGCATTCAGTATGGGTCCAAAAATCAATAGCAATTGCTGGTAAAACAAATTGTAGCACTGCACTGAAAAAAGTTATCTGGCCACTGGTATTTCTTTCCAGGTATGTTAGTTTACTAGCCTTTTGCAGGTGAGCCAAGAAGCTGCCACTGCATCAGTAAAGCAGGGAACGGACCTCCAGTAGTTAAAATATTATCCACATTAGCTAATAAGAAGCTTAATCCCATCCCAGTTTCCTCCAGCTTCTCTGCCAGCAAGAAGTGAGTTTGGTTTCTGTTCTTTCCCCTGGCATCTTTAGGAGACAGACAGTTCCAGGTCAACTTATCTTCTGGTTGAACAAACTCTTTTGAAGGAATTCTTCTGCACATATACAGAATAAAGACTGAGGTGCGCTATGATGATATCATCTCTATCACATCATGCTGCGTATTAAAATTCAATTTAGCATTGGTTTTTCAAAGTTATCCCCTGCAGGAAGGAACTGGTGATAATGAGACAGATCACGGGAATAACACAACAGGCTTTTTATATGAATCTGCACTCATTTACAGACTAATGAGGTCAGTTAAAGCTGCAGTCGGTAACTTTGAGCAAATATGAATCTTGATTCTACAGCTGCTGTAGAGACTGTAGAGACCCCTCAGATCTTGCAAATGCCATAGGAGCACTAGGAGGAGGCAGAGGAACATGTTTTTTTAACAGATTACCTGTCTCATGCACTACTGTCAGGATATAGTGACAGTTTTATAAAAAATAACTTCTTATCATATTTGCTCAAAGTTACTGACTGCAGCTTTAAAGACTCAGTATGACATTGATTTAGATTTTCTTGCAACAGGGAAAAACCTGGGTCAAGTCCAGCAGGTGTACATGCACCGTATAGTTAACAGCTATTCGGGAACTTGTCTCTGGCTGGAAATACAGTCCACTTCTACGGGTAAACATTAGTTTGACCTTGGAGGGCTCTGGATTTTATGGGAAATTGATTTGATTAATTTAGCTGGAAATAAAGCGGTCACCCTCAGCAACACAGATATTCTGATGTAATAGTTATTTTAAGACAAATAGAATGTTTTTGTCTCTCCGGCTTTCAGTGTCTCTTCAGTTCCTGTTTTTAAAAATATCCTCAGAGGTGAATGTGACCCCGTTCTTTTGTGCAGGCATTTTAAAGCTATGGCCCACCTGCTGTGAAATCCTTGTTTTCTCTGTGTTTGTTTCATTAAAAAAAAACCAATAAAAACAAATACTAGAGATACTCAGACAAAGGTCAGAATTAACACTGCCAGTGTGTATCACCTCATAAAGAGTTGCCCGTGGTAACCTGTTAATGTGCTAAAACTACCGGATGTTTTCTTGTTTCCTTTCAATGACCAGGAGTCTAAAGAAGAGACTGGAAGAGGTTTTCACAGTAAAAATAAGGAAGTCATTAGCTCCTCATGGTGCTTAAATACCGAGGCCAGCTTCATAAAGCAGTCAGTAATGGGCATCCATGCTCTGTGTCCTCTTAACCTTTGAAGATCATGTCTGCAAACACACACACGATAAGATAGACACCTGTAATTAAAACTACCTCACACAGAGCAGCAGTAAATGAGTTTGTGGTATCCTGCCAGTCAGAGGTTTTTCTCTTACTCTATAGTTTAGCAATTTTGGTTAAATCTCAAGTAATATCATTGTATATTTACGATGAGTTCCCCTACATTAGGAAATATAAATAGAACAACAGGTATAAGGGATGTAAGATCAATCTTTTTAGGCAGTGTTGTGTTTGTTTTATAGTGGATTAAAGCAGAGGTTCTCAATAGTTTTTCCACGGACCCCTTACAAGATAGAGAATATACCGGGGACCTCATGTATGTCCCTTGGAATTATTTGAGGTATGCCTATTTTTTACACATCTATAGTCTTAGTTATGTGAAAGAACAACAAAAGAGAAATATATTAGAAATGAATTAGACATATTTGCAGATTTTATAGTTTTTAATTTATGAACTATTATACTATAGATTTAAACATGTAAATATTTGTTGAACTATGAAGCCTTTTGTAAAAAAAAAAAAATCATGAGGATTTAAATGAAGGAATCTGAAAAGCAGAGTGCCACGGACCCCACTTTGAGAATCACCGGATTAAAGTGTTTTTAAAACAGCCTTAATTAGTTGACATTTCCAGTGCACCCACCTTTGACAGATTGTCATATAGATAAAGTGACAAAAAATATCTTTGAGCATTGTGACTTTTACCATCTGGGAAGAATTCTGATATTGTCTGATGGATGTTACTGTAAAATACATCACATTCATACTGCATGAGTTATGAAGATCTAAAGCAGGCTCTTTCCCGGAACTTCTTACTGTTTACTTTTGGTTCAGAGGGTGGAGACTCGTGGAAAGAGATGGGTAGAAAGAGGGATGCCCGTGGGTTTTTTAGCTCCTGGATAATAGGAAGGTCAACATGCCACTGGTATGCGAGTGTGTTTATGTGGAGGTTAAAGAGAGAAAGCCTGGAAGCCAGAGGGAGCCAATCCTGTAAGCGAGACGGGCTATTTTAGACAGACGGGGGAGCTCCTTCGTACGCCGGAAGACAAAAAACAAGTTTAGAAAGAAGGGAGCACATGAAAGGGGAAAGAGGTGAAGGGGGAAAGAGGGAGCAGACTCTAGGGACCGAAGGAAGCTGGAGGAGCCACGAGTCTCCTCTTTGATCCTTCAATGAGATGCACATGTTGTTGCGGTTTTCACCCACTTCGTATGATCCCAATTCTCACAGAAGCACATTTCAGACGCTTCCATCCCAAATCCCAACACTAGCAACAGTACCGTTTTCAATCGCTGGTTCCCCAAACATTTCATATTTGAAAGCATTTACCACAAAGCAACATGAAACCAATCAATACCCAGACAAGTACCCAAACATGTCATGAGATGATCCAAACATACGATGATCCTCGTCGATACTGGCTACTTGATAATTCGTTTTTTTTCCCAAGACACCCTGTTTAAATGGGAATATCAAAAATAGCTGGTATTTCTTTCCAACAGCCGTTTCGAAAGAAGTAAAAGTCTCAATAAAGCTGTCAGATTTCAAACATAGTTGTGCAGATCTTTTAAAAGAAAACAGATTGACATGCCAAGAAAGATGAAAGAGATTTTAGCGCGTGGTAGTAACACCAGTATGCGGAAGGAGCAGATCAGATCACAACTGATTCTCTGTGGATATTACGTGCTACTTATATTTCTACAAAACACCAAATGGGTATCACCTACAATGCTGCTAAGCCATCTGCTGCTCAACTGGATACTAAATCTGTGTACAGATGGAGAAAAAGAAACTTATGGAACTTTAGAAAATATTTGCATAAAACCGCTTAAAGAGTAGTAAATATTTACTGAATGGTGGCGTGCCAGTGCTATGGTTATTTTAGCATCCGGTTTTTAAAAGGGCTGCAGTGTGGAGTGATATGTATTAAGTCACACACACACATGCTCACACACACAAAAGGGTCAGAGGAAGGACAATTCACACACCGTGCAAGCTGATGGTCAATAAAAGTGCACCTGGTCTCTGCCTGCCACCCATTACATTACTGACACTGTTTACCCACACTGTGTGGGCAGCTACCCGTGTTTGTTTGTGTAGTGCCTATCTATCTGCTGCAGGTTGGCGTCTCCTGCTTATGTTGGCCGTACGGTCCGGAGGTCTGTGATGTTGAGGGAAACAGCAGATTCAAAAGGCCATTCAAATCCACATCCACGATTAAATAACTGACTGATTGATTTGCAAACACCGATTTCCTCTTTCTCGCTCTTACCTCGTCTCACTGAACCACTTCCTAAATCCCACTTACAGTGACATTCTCTAAATATTGTGGTTTTGTCTTAAGTGTCTTAAACTCCCAGCCTCCTCTCTCCTCCATCTATCATCGTGTCGCAGCATGCTAACACATTCCATGCTTTACTTACACCCAAGTGCTTGAATCGGATACCACCATCTGTATCTGTTTTGTCTGTGTGCTTGCTGGTGGTGTTGATGCTGATGGTGTGGATACAAAAATACAGTAGGTTTCTATACTGCCATCATGCTGGATTTTCATCACCGCTCACACTTTTCACATTTTGGGTCATCAACAAACCCTTCAACACCACAGCATCTTCCCTTTTACTTCACATTATCTCAGACTATACAATATCCTTTTATATCTAAAACCCAGATCCTGAAGATAAGGGGCTCATTTCCACTGACAAACTGAATCAAGATAAAGGATTTATGTCCTCTGGGAACGTTAGCCATCCTTTACAACATCCCTCTGTCCTCGAGAAGATCTCCACCATCTCCTCTGCTCTTCCTTTTGGCTTGCCTGGCATTTCCTCTCACTGTCCTGCAGCATGGTGGGAGCATCTGGAAGTGTTTTCTTAAGGGGAGTGGACGGCGCTGCAGCTGAGGACCATGCCGGCTCTGGACACGCACAACTGTCATCTCTATGCATTTAGCACATATACAGACTCACACACACATGCAGAGACTTCAGCACTCATATCAAACCCATGTAATATTTAAATCTTAAGTAACTAAAATAACTAAAAGGCTGAATGTCGTGTCTGCTACTGCTGATGGGTTAACATGTGTTGAATATGATGTGGAATAATTCTATTCTACTATATAAATTATGGTCTTGGGGGCTTAAAATGTGCCCTGCAAAACATTATCCACCTAAAAATAAACTCCTACACGTATTTTTACTTCATCACTCCCCTGGGTAAGAAAACACAGCAATTTTTGTTTCTGCAGACGTCATATCACATAACATTGGATGCTTTCCCATACGACCATTTGTAAGTAGCTGTTCTGATACCGATATTTTAACGACTGTCTCAATTTGTTATCTGCCTGATGCGAGGCTCTGTCTTCACAGTGCCATGCAGTTAGCGTAAACTCTCTGACTTTGCTCCCAGAAGCACAAAGATTAAATCAAGGCGTCTTGGCTCTCGGCCCAGGCTACTGTCCGTCCTAACGAACATCAGGCTTCTTGATACTTCGCCTGAGCTGTGTGGAACTTCACTGCAACACACAAAATATGGGACGCTGCAGTAAGAGAAAAACTCCACAATATATACTGAAGTTCAGAGTTTGGACATATCCTACATTTCCTAAAATGCATTTCAACATGTATAGAGCAAGCCTATATCTGCTTCATCACTCTATAGGTTTTAGTAACAGCATGTCCAGCCCGCTCTCATTCCCAGTGTGTCAAATACTGAGGCTTTGTCAGCGTGTGATACCCCTGCAAAAGCTCCCTTTAGCACCACCACATTGAAACCCATCCGCGGCAACAGTAAACATTCAGAGAAAAGTGCAATGGAAGTGACTGTGGTGATTCAGTTTAAAGAGCGAAAAGACACATTAAGGGAGGGAGGGGAGATGGATGGGTCCAACAGACACAGGGCTTTCATCCAGGAGACCGTTGTTCATGTCCCGTGCCTTAAAGGTCACATATTATGCTCATTTCCAGGTTCATAGATGTATTTTAATGTTGCACTAGAACATGTTTACATGCTGCAATGTTCAAAAAACCCTTTATTCTTCATACTGCAGCCTGAGTCTGCCTGCCTCAGAGCCTAATTCAGCCTCTGTCTGAAAACCACTGATTCACAGCCTGTCTCCTCCCACTCTGCTCTGATTGGTCAGCGTTTTCTGTCAATCAAACTTCCTCAACAACAACAGCGTCACCCTCCCCCTCCCTCCCGGAGCAGCTCTCTCTCTCTCTCTTTCTCTCTCTGAGAGACGAGTGGAGAGATAGCAGCTAGAATAAAGTTTATAAACCTGGGCACAGCACCAGCGAAAATAAAGTCCATCCACTGGGTCTTCAGAGGATCCGAAGTGGGTACATGGTGCAAGCTTTTGTGTGGAGTATTGCAGCCAACAACAGAACAAGCGGGTTTTCCTTTCAGCATGTTTACTAGTAAACAGTCGAAATAACAATGGCGGACGCAGCTTGCTGAGCCGGCTACTCCGTGGGCGGGGTTACCAAGCCGGGGTATGGGGTGAGGGGGGTGCTGTTCTGTTTCACTGGAAACAGGAAAGCCATATATGGCTTGCATTTCTGCCTAATGACGTCAGAAGACTAGGAAAAAAGCGAATTTTTATTTCTGCACCCATTTCCGGACAAACGGAGGAGGAGAAAAAGAGAGAGGATGGTCTTTTATGATACTATGGTGGCCTGTAGACACACTGGGGACAGATATTGATGTTTAAAAGACATGGAAAAGTGCATTTTGCATAATATGTGACCTTTAAGTTTCACTTTCACGTTACAATCAGCTGTTCGTTCGTATCCCGTGTTCACAACGTTCAGTGTCATTTTCACTTTACACACATAGTAGTTTAGAACCCAAACATGTAGTTTTTCCCTAAACCTAACTAAGTGGTTTTGTTGCCTAAACCTAAGGTTGTGCCAAGGGGAGTGACAAAGAGGCAGTATGTGAGGAGTTGGGATGAGAACGTGTTTGGCATGACAGTGACTTTGGAGAAAAAGTCATTGTCCTTTATTAAACACACCGCATGTCTTGAGACTACTTCATTGTATTCTTGCCTATTGAGCCTTCAGTCAGAAGTTTATATCTTTAGGTCTTGTGCCATGGAATACTTGCCATATGCTTGTTAAATGTTGGTGAAAAACCTTGGGCGTTTACTACTGACATTTTATTAGGCCTTTTCCTTTATTAATCTCCACAGTAGCAGCAGTGGAAATACTGTGTCACTTTTTCAACATCTTATCACAAATAAGTGTGACTAAGACTAATAAACCATCAAACGATGAACCGTATACAAAAATGCAAAATGAAAATATGTGTACTAATGTTTTAGCTGAGCTACAGTGCGTTGTGGTGAATTTTCCTTTTATGGTATTACTTGTAGTCACCAAATATTGAATTATGGCTTAATGACTGCATGAACTAAGCCAAACTATAAGCACACCCCTGCTATAAATATGTTTTCAATACAATAGGATTAGACATGGCTGCACTCCAAACCACAGATTGAAAAACTGGAGGAATTTGAGAGTTGTCCCACGGGGGTTAGAGGTTAGAAATGGATGCTGCAAATACTATAATTGTGCAACAGGAAAGTAGTATGCCAAGAGTATGCCAAAATTACAACAGCCACACTAGAGATGCAAACCATGCAGTCAGCTCAATAGCTGCATCACAGATTGTCACCATTGCAGAGGACATGCAGTCCTTAGACGGACAATCCAAGTCTCTCAAATAAACAGCTGGAGCACAACACAAATTATCTGTATACAGAAAGAATCCTTTACTCCCTTTGATCCTGGCGGTGAGACCGCTTTGATAGCCGCTGCCATGACCTTAACACCTGCCACACATCCTACCAGAAAGCTAATCATCATCAGGTTGGTGTCGCCATAGCATATCATGCGTTGCTAGCTGAGTGCGGAGACCTCGGTGGGGGCCATGGGAACTGGGCTGAGATTATTTATAACGGGTGGGGGGCTTAGCAGAGGCCACTTCTATGAGGCTTTAGAGGAATGTCTAGGGTCGCCCTCTGACCAGAACTTCTGCAGAGTGCTGAGGCTGGAGGTTGGGAGGCTAGCTCGGGCTGACGTGGGACATCTGCAGAGACGAAGGCACGAGCCAATTAGCTTGAGGGTCTGGTGAGCTGGCCCAGCAGGGACAGGAAGGAAGCAGTGAACATAGGAAGTTAGGAAGTCAGAGGAGGACCAAATAGGGAAATTCAAAAAGCCATTCTAAAGCTCGTCGTTTACAAAAATGAGGCAAAGACTATTAACAGCAGTCTTCAAGCAGATATTCCAGAGAGGTTTGCAGGGGAATGTTTAAAAGTAGAAGACATGGATAGTTTAAACGGCCAAAAATCACATCCTTTTCTATAATAACTCTACAGCTGTAAGACATACAGACGTAGGCAAAGTTGTTGGTAACGTTCCGTTAAAGAGAGAAAAACCCACAATGGTCACTGAAATAACTTGAAACTGACAAAAGTAATAATAAATAAAAATTCACTGAAAATTAACTAATGAAAATCAGATATTGTTTTTGAATTATGGTTCAGCAGAATCATTTAAAAAAACAAACTAATGAAACTGGCCTAGACAAAAATGATGGTAACATTAACTTAATATTTTGTTGCACAACCTTTTGAGGCAATCACTGCAATCAAGTGATTTCTGTAACTCTCAATGAGACTTCTGCACCTGTCGACAGGTATGTTGGCCCACTCCTCGTGAGCAAACTGCTCCAGCTGTCTCAGGTTTGAAGGGTGCCTTCTCCAGACAGCATGTTTCAGCTCCTTCCACAGATGTTCAATAGGATTTAGATCCGGGCTCATAGAAGGCCACTTCAGAATAGTCCAATGTTTTGTTCTTAGCCATTCTTGGGTGTTTTTAGCTGTGTTTTGGGTCATTATCCTGTTTGAGGACCCATGACCTGCAACTGAGACCAAGCTTTCTGACACTGGGCAGCACATTTCGCTCCAGAATGCCTTGATAGTCTTGAGATTTCATTGCACCCTGCACAGATTCAAGACACCGTGTGCCAGATGCAACAAAGCAGCCCCATAACATCACCGAGCCTCCTCCATGTTTCACATTAGGTACAGTGTTCTTTTCTTTGGATGCTTCATCTCTTCGTCTGTGAACATAGAGCTGATGTGACTTGCCAAAAAGCTCCAGTTTTGTCTCATCTGTCCAAAGGACATTCTCCCAGAAGCTTTGTGGCTTGTCAATATGCATTTTGGAAAATTCCAGTCTCGCTTTTTTATGATTTGCGTCCTCCTCGGTTGTCTTCCATTAAGTCCACTTTGGCTCAAACAGTGACGGATGGTGCAATCTGACACTGATGTACCTTGACCTTGGAGTTCACCTCTAATCTCTTTGGAAGTTGTTCTGGGCTCTTTGGTTACCATTCGTATTATCCGTCTCTTCAATATGTCATCAATTTTCCTCTTGCGGCCACGTCCAGGGAGGTTGGCTACAGTCCCATGGACCTTAAACTTCTGAATAATATGTGCAGCTGTAGTCACAGGAACATCAAGCTGCTTGGAGATGGTCTTATAGCCTTTACCTTTAACATGAAGGTCTATAATGTTCTTTCTGATCTCCTGAGACAACTCTCTCCTTAGCTTTCTGTGGTCCATGTTCAGTGTGGTACACACCATGATGCCAAACAGCACAGTGACTACTTTTCACCCTTTAAATAGGCAGACTGACTGATTACAAGTTTGAAGACACCTGTGATGCTAATTACAGGACACACCTTAGTTTAACATGTCCCTATGGTCAAATTATTTTCAATCTTTTCTAGGGCTACCATCATTTTTGTCTAGGCCAGTTTCATCAGTTTGTTTTTTAAAATGATTCTGTTGAACCACAATTCAAAAGCAACAGCTGATTTTCATTAGTTAATTTTCAGTAAATTTTTATTTATTATTACTTTTGTCAGTTTAAAGACAACTTTGCCTACGTCTGTATGTGTGTAGATTTTGTGTGTTTCTTAAAGGGCCAGTGTGTAACATTTAGGGAGATCTATTGGCAGAAATGGAAAATAATATTAATAACAATGTTTTCTTTAGTGTTTAATCACCTGAAAATAAGAATTGTGTGTTTTTGTTAGCTTAGAATGACTTAACTTTTCCTGCTTGGGCAGGAGTCAATAACGTTATTCGCTCCCGTCACCGCTGCTCTCTCTCTATCTTGCTTTACCACTCACTTCCCACGTACACACACTCTAAGCACTGTTCTCTTACAACAACTGGCTTTAGAGAGGACCATTAGCCCGCGTTGCCCACCGTAGTTCTCTTACACACTGGCACACTGGAGAAGTTGTAATCTGCAACCTCACTGCTAGACACCGCCAGATCCTACACATTGTTCCTTTAACAGCATTTTTGGTAAAAGTGTTTTGACATTGACTATTTGTTGTGTGACCAAGCATCAATTCTACAGTATGATCATTTTAAGGCTGTACTGTAGTTGGTGGTGTTGTTGCACGTCTTTTTAACAGCAGACACAGTAAGAAAAGCACAAGTGCTACTACTAACATTAACAATGGCTCTGTTCTATTCAAGTGAACCAGTACGTCATGACAGTGTGACAGTGAGCCACCATGCACAATACCAGGACCTGGAAACTGCCATTACTAACCTTATTATGTTGTTTTGTATATTAAGATGATTATTTAAGTTATTCAAGTTATAGAAAAGGCCGGTGTAGGACTTTATAAGTGTTTACTTCTGCCTACTCCTTTTCGAACATAATATATTAATTCATTTATTTTGTTTATTTAGAATTTAGGCTGATTTTCGCCTCATTGACTGCAATCGGCCTATCGGCAAATAAGATGACATTCACCGATGGAAGTGGCCGATGTTTATATGTTGTGTTGCATTCATTTTGTGCCGGCTAAATGTTGTGTTGTTAGCTGCTGATTTAATTACATTTAATTTATGTTTCACAAAATGTTTTTGTTGGGATAAGTGCTGAATAATAAATTCCTCTCATTGAGTAGTAGTTGCATACAGGCTAATGGGGCTTTTGAAACAGTTATATTTTCATGTGAAAGAAGGTTATTTTAAAGTTTAAAGTTCTTTTGTTTCATAAACTTGTACGATTTAATTTGTGCTGATTCAAGATATGAATGAAGGGCTGAATGACTTTAAGAGTAAAGACAATTCAGTTATTTTTATATAATGAAGATGTCTTTGTTTCATTGGCACCAAAGGGGGAATAAATGACATCGGTATTAGTATCAGCTCATAATTTTGCAATTGGTGCATCCCAAAAAACAAACCAAAAACAAATAAAATGTATACACATTATGTCCCTTGTGATGGGGTTAGATGAGTATAGTCAACATTAACCTAGATAATTCACAATGACTGAAAGGTACATTCACCTTACAATACAGCTTCTCTTCCTGTGGAAAAACTGGCTCTTACAAAAGAATACTGAACACATGATGGCGCCTAACGTTCACAACAAATCCCTCTTTAGGCACTCATCTTTCACCATCTCTTTATTGTTGTCTTACGGAGGCCTCGTATTCAGTGAAGTGTTGCGTGTCCCGATTGTTTGCCCTCGCATCAAACTGAAAATGCCCAGAGGGCCGCCTGTCAAAGCCGAGCCCCACAGGCCTAAACCCCGCCGCTAAAGCCTCTGTGTCTGCATCACCACACAGTGGATCTCACTACATGCTCAGAGCATAAAGCCCACACACTTTACCAAGTGAAGGGTTATACAAAATGATGGGTCAGGTTCCACTGATGAGTGATACACCACCCTCCCTCACTGAATGGCTCACGGAGTAGAGTGGCACTATTGTTGGTGTGTGGACTCACTGAGATAATGTAATGGATGATAGGATCACTGCACAGGCAAAAGTATAATGTTAACACCTGATACTGTGTGGTGGTTAAGATTCGCATGATAATGAATATGACTAGATATGTGAAGGAAGAGAGTAGGGCTGCACAATTAATCAAATATTAATCGTGATCACAATTTTGGTTTGCAACAATTAAATGAACATGATGACCTGAGATATTGACGTTTAAAATGTGTGTTCTGCTCATAGAAAACTATGCAGTATATAAAATCAAGCGCTTCCTAAACAGCTAGCCACCAGCCGGTTATCGAGATGTGTTGGCTTCACTTTCGGATATAGATATTATCTATACAACCAATGTGTTTATGATTAAATGAAGAGCATAATATTGTTTATCTAGCTCTTATTGTTGCCAATTTTGCTCTCGAAGTGCACCAGATTGAAGCATTTAACTTTAAAATATACCTAATAAAGGGGTAGGGTGAATTTTCCTGTATTTTTTCATATTGAAATATATATAGCAGGAAAAAAATATAGCAATGTCAGTTTTTTCCAACATCGTGCAGCCCTAATTTGTACATTAGCAGGAATGTAGCACAGCATGGAAGTGAAAACAGTGCTCTGTTTATTTTAATGTGAAAGTACAATAAAACATGTTGTTGCTAAAATCCATGAATAATCGTGATAAATAATCGTGATATCAATATTGATCAAAATAATCATGATTATCATTTTGGCCATAATCGTGCAGCCCTAGAAGAGAGAGAAGTTGTATTGAGTCTGTGTTGATTCCTCTTTATCTAACACACAATGTGTCGAACCATGAAGTGGTAAATGTCATCAGATCATGTCTCACACCCATCATTTGGCATTCTCATGGCTTGTTGCAATGTTTTGTTCACAATAATAAAATGTACTGTATGTGTCTCGTCAACAATGAAATGTCAATCAGTGCACAGACGGGTGTGGTGCAGCATATCTCCAGATTCTGCCATTCCAGTTTGCAAATTAATGCAATGAGTGTACACACACCAGTAGTGACAGCAGCAAACGAGAAAAACAGACACGGCTACAAGGGAAACGGAGGAAAGGGGAAAACCGGCATCCACTGCAGGAGCTAGCAAGCTAATGGGCTAATAAAGTCCAAGTATAGACTGCCTACACTTTGGCTGCAGTGGCAAGCAGCAATTGAAGGCACAGGAAGCTAATGGCTAGTTGAGTAAAAGCCACAGAGGAATGCACCATGGTGAAGAGAGAGAGAGAGAGAGAGAGGCAGAGAGACACAGACAGAGAGAGAGAGAGAGAGAGAGAGAGACAGAGAGAGAGAGAGAGAGAGAGAGAGACAACCATCCCCTCCTCTGCTTCTCTGTCCACGGCTGGCACTACCCATGAACAGTGACTTCATTCTGTCTGTGTACATGTATGTGAGGTTATGTGGCATTTTCAGGCTAACAAAAGGAAGCCACAGCCACCCTCTTGCCCCACCACACCCCAGAGTCCTGCGTGGTTTACAGCGTCGGGGCTGCGAGCGCAAGGGAAGGGCGCTTCAGTTATGTCAACCTGATGGCTTTCAGAGGAGAGGATACGTACGTTGTGTTTAATGAGAATCACACAATGGGTGTGGTTTGAAGAGCAGGAACGAAATTTATGTAGACTTGGACATCTGCTTGTTTAATCACATACACCCAGAGAGAGGTGTGCCAGACCATCATGAGAGTAACCACTGAATGTTGTCACCCAGCCAGCAGCAGCGGCTGCTGCTGAGGCTTGGACAGATGTTGAAAGTCTCCTCACAAGGTGTTCCCTCCGTCAGCACACACTGCAGCTTTGTCACATAGGCTAGGAATGTTGCTGAGGAAGGAACCGGGGTTCGTCACACCCATACGGATCCACTCCTCTCCACCCGTCTGTGAACTGTTTGGGCTTAAAAACAAACACGCCCCCCTATCCCCACTCAGACGGGCCAAATACAGCTGCTGGGCTTTCGGATGTAGTAGACAGTGACATGGAGAAGGGGAGTGGAGAAGGGTAGTAGAGAAGAGGGAGGGGGCAGTTTTGACACTGAGGTGGCTACTGGAAGACCGATAACAGATCACTCTGACACTATGATATGCTTCAGGAGAGCTGCTGACTCTGCTGAAGGATGTTCAAGAGAAGAGAAAAGGCAACTATCACCACAAAAATGTAGAGTGAAACCCTGCAGGTACGCAAACAAAGCTGACACAACGGCAAACCCTGAGCTGTCACTTATCGAGAAAAGGAACAAGAAAATCTGGGCTTTGAGAACACACCTATTCTCATGCAGCTATTCCTCTTTGGTGTCAAGTAAAACCCTGAAGCACATAAGCACAGAGAAGTCACACAAGCTCAGACTATTCACAGCGAAAACCACATGCTCAGTTTGGACACTTTGTGAATAGGAAGCAACAACAGTAGGTCTGTGACTTCAGCCAAAACTTCCACAAGACTCAAGGTCTAATGACTTTTCCACTTATTTAAAACATAAACTCCTCTCAAATGAACACAAACTGCACAAACACCCGCCTGAATAGCAGTGGCTATCAGGGGTAAAATGGGCTGACATCAACAAACCACAATGTCCTCATTTTGGTGAGACAATCGAGGCCAAATCTCCCTCCACCAGTGACCTACTTCGTCTCAGGCAGCAGATTTGAGGAAAACTCTGGTTTCTTACCTCATCGTCTGGTTAGAGGAGGATGATTGATCCGCAGGAGGAATAATTTCAAAATCCACATCCAATGGAGGTCACACACATAAGAAAGGAACAGAAACACAATACTGTCAACATGTTGAAAATATGTCATCTGAAAACAAGTCAGGTGAACATTTATTATGTGAATAACATGCTGGTAGTAATCTGAGAGACAACTGATCGGTGCTGACACGCTGTGTTAACATCTGGGATGGCATCTGACCTTTTTGTGGTAATAGTGTTTGACACCTGGATCATCCAGTTTCAGGATCTGCATGACATGATCATTTTTTTTCAAGAAAGGGTAAACCTACCACTTGTTTAGACATGTCTAGGGCTGCAACTAACCATTATTTTCATTGTTGAATAATCTGTCGATTATTTTCTCGATTATTCGATTAGTTGTTCGGTCTATAAAATGTCGATCTGTGTTTCCCAAAGCCCAAGATGACATCCTCAAATGTCTTGTTTTGTCCACAACTCAAAGATATTCAGTCTACTGTCATGGAGGAGTAAAGAAACCAGAAAATATTTACATTTAAGAAGCTGGAATCAGAGAGTTTTGACTTTTTTTCTTAAAACATTACTCAAACCAATTAATCGATTATCAAAATAGTTGGCGATTAATTTAATAGTTGACAACTAAGTGATTAATCGTTGCAGGTCTAGACATGTCACAAAAACAAGTCATGGACCGGTTAAGTCTGTACATTCCTCCCTAGGCTTTATTAGTTACAAGTATGAGGCATAACAAACCATCTATGCTTCATCAATAATAAGACTGCCAAGAAACGTATTTTACACTAACTGGTGATGGAGACTCACTTAAATATGTCTTTCTCAAGAGCAACTAGTTAACTAATCAGTAAGGCTGTCAAAATTAACACAAATTTGTATTATTTCCGCTAATTTCTTTAACGCATTAACATAACTTGCAATTTTTAGGTTGAAGCGGGCTCAGTTTTAAAGCTAGAGTGAAGATGGGGACAGGTTGGGAGCTTACCTAGTTTTCAAACATGATAAGAAGATACAGGTGATCTGTGATCTATAGATAGAGTGAAGATACTAAAGGCTAAATGACGCTCCAAACATACACTAAATTTTGGCGAGGAAAAACTGGCATGGCCATTTTCAAAGGGGGCCCTTGACCTCTGACCTCAAGACGAGTCCACAAGTCTCCCCTTTACAGACATGCCCACTCTATGATAATCACATGCAGTTTGGGGTAAGTCACAGTCAAGTCAGCACACTGACACACTGACAGCTGTTGTTGCCTGTTGGGCTGCAGTTTGCCATGTTATGATTTGAGGATATTTTTGTATGCTAAATGCAGTACCTGTGAGGGGTTCTGGACAATATTTGTCATTGTTTTGTGTTAATTGATTTCCAATAATAAATATATACATACATATGCATAAAGCAAGCATATTTGTACACACCCATGTTGATAAGAGTATTAAATACTTGACAAATCTCCTTTTAAGGTGCATTTTGAGCAGATGAAGAAATGTGCGATTAATTCGCGATTAACTATGGACAATCATGTGATTAATCATCATTAAATACTTTAAGCGATTGACTACTTATCAGACAACCTACCAACAAATTCAATATCCCTAGATCTATTAAATATATGTCTGTGATAAAGCTTGAGTGATTATGTTGCAAAAGTATCCAAGTACGCTTGCTTCAAAGAGTGCGTGAAATTTAGCTTCCAAAGGCCGAGCGTGACTGTGTTCCCCAAATAGATTGGTGCAGGGGTTCCTGTTAGGTTCCTAGATTAACAGTGGGAGATTAGTCACTTCTTCTTGAACACACTTGGAAAACTACCATTTCCACACTCTGACGGTAAAAGTCATGTGCTTTGTGGCACGCTCAGTAATGAAACTGGCACTCATCTCAAAGTCTGGCACTTCCAGATCAGATAGCCTCTCCAGTAATTTGTCAGGAGCAGCAGACGCTGGTCCAAATTATTCATGATGTTTGCCATTTACTGATTCTTTCAGTTCTTAAGAGGCAAAACTAATTTCTTTACTCCAGAGCTGCCTGTCCTGGGAAACTTACTGGCAGGATTACAAATATTGATTCACTACTTTAAACTCAGGACCCATCACTGCCTGTCAGCTCACAGAGCAGACTATGCTGAGACGCAGGTCTGAAAGATCATCATAACCTGTGCCACCATTTACAACCACTTCAGTAACAGCAGAAATGTTACAGCTGAACAGGCAGTAGTCCCTGCAAATGGACAATTTATAATGTAGGAGCTGTATATTGCTGCTGCTGCTCTTTAAAACAGAACTGGCATCAGTATGCATCACTCCAGATGCACTTTGAGTGAAATTACCGTGGCAGGACCACATGCAAATAAGTCTCCTGCGCACTGTTGACACAGCAAACAAATGAATAGATAAATTAAACATCCACAACCGCAGCTCTCCAAAAACGGCTGCAGATTTAGAGCTGAAAACATCTTATTACAGAGATACAGAACATGTGATCAACGTTATATTCCTGTGCTGTGCTACAGTATAATGGCTACTTGCTGCTTGACTTGTTAATTTTTCTTGTGGTTCATCTCTTGACCTACATGCTGAGGTCTTCCACCAGTGATGTTGTCAGCGCGGCCACAGACAGCGGCGAAGGATGGTAGCATCTCTCCACAAAGCTTTCCCTGAGGAATGTGAGCTACTGCTGACTGTGCCTCCCATCCACACCACTCACTTTCCTACTGGGTGCCTTTCTATTCACAGACTTTGTTTTTAAGTGAGTCTGGGCTGTTGTCTTGTGTAGAAAAGGAACATGTTGCTTTTTTGGTTAAATGGTTTATGGGCTCTTGATGAAGCAGGCCTAGATTCTAGTTCCACCTTACAGCTCATGGCGCAGTTCAGCTGCAAAAAAATTAGTTTAGTTGAGAAATACAATTTCATGTCTTGTTTGCAACGTTTTCATTTCCCTGACTGATATGTGTGAACAGTCCTGCAAAGAAATATCACGAAAGACATGTTGATAATATTTTTCCAGTGAGCTGAAACAGGCATTAGTAAGACATGAAAGTCAGACATGGAAAAACTAACATTTGAACTTATCACCAAGATGTAAAATCTCAAGCGGCTCCTCAAAAACATGAGTTGACAGAGATGCTAAAGGTGAATCTCAGGGCGTATAATTTCATTTGACGGTTAAGAAAAGATAAGACGACCAAACATGGATCTAAAATAGGTCCGTTTGTCATGGTATTTTCATGGTTTCTGGTTAAACCAATGCAGTAATAGTTATATTTAGATCTATTCATGTACTTTAGTCATATTTATGAATACAGGACTAGTGTGCGAGTAAAAGGGAGCAATTGGACACATAAATGGACAAATTACAAACTTCTACCACAGATTTTTCAGCATTTGAGCTCTCTCTCAACTTTGTTTTGTGTTTGTAAAAAAACATAATCATCACATCTGAAGTGTAACATAATACATGATCAGTACATGCAAAGAAAACCACATGGAGGTTCAGCACTATCTTTGTTCACTATCTGCATAGTGAGAGCTGTCATCACCTCCCACAATCTCCTCTCCTTCTTTTTAGTCTCCAACACAACAGTGGTATATACAGTACCACAGGACAACAGTTTCAATGAGCAAGAGGTTTCAGTGCTCCATATCATGACACTGATTTGCCTGAAAATAAACTTCTAGCTCATAAGATGGGGAATGGGTGGGAGTTGACATAGTTTTAACACGATAAGAAGATACAGGTGATCTGTGATCTACGGATAGAGTGAAAATACTGGTATCATATGAAACTAGAAAAAACTTGAGGAATCCATTGGTATCAACAAGATCATACTAGCCTTTCGCGAAGGAGGCTAAATAATGCTCCAAACATACACTCAATTTTGGCGAGGAAAAACTGGCATGGCCATTTCCAAAGAGATCCCTTAACGTCTGACCTCAAGATATGTGAATGAAAATGGGTTCTATGGGTACCCACAAGTCTCCCCTTTACATACACGCCCAATTTATGATAATCACATGCAGTTTTGGGGCAAGTCACATAGTCAAGTCAGCACACTGACACACTGACAGCTGTTTGTTTGGCTTGAGTTTGCCATGTTATGATTTGAGAATATTTTTTATTCTAAATGCAGTACCTGTGAGGGTTTCTGGACAATATTTGTCATTTTTTGTGTTGTTAATTGATTTATAATAATAAATATATACATACATTTGCATAAAGCAGCATATTTGCTCACTATCATGTTGATAAGAGTGTTAAATACCTGACAAATCTCAATTTAAGGTACATTTTGAACAGCTAAAAAATGTGCGATTGATTTGCGATTAACTATGGACAATACATACAGTTTGAAAGAGGACACTAAATCTCTTTGTTGCCACTAGACAGGTAGTATGGAGCTGATCTAGCCTGTTTAATAGGCTAGGCCAATATATCAACTGATATTAGCTTGTTGCGGACACATCATAGGAGTGTATGTAGCCTATATACTGAATGAGAAAGAGAGTAAGAAATGATCCACCTTAAAACACTGACAAGTTAGTTTTCACCTGCAAAATGTTCCATTAAGTGCATATCATGATCACACAGTGCACTTTCATAGACTAAGCTACTGGAGTTACCCTGCACTATACTCATTTTTAACACTCTATTCTGCACTACATTCACTTTTTTTAATAGTCCTGTATCACAGCTGTCACCCTGCACTATATTCAGTTTTAACAGTTTTCTTCATCTCCTTGTATTTTTATATCTGGTATATTTTTTTGTACTTTGCACTACAAACTTTTTTACTGCCTTTTTACTAACATGTTTTGCACTATGGAACTGTGATGCTGGAAACTTGAATTTCCCTGAGGATCAATAAAGTTACTATCTATCTATCTATCTATGATCACAAATCTTTGAAAAAACAAAACTAATTTTATTCATCTAAAATGTTTGTTTATGTTATGATTTTCCTTTTTAAAAAATGGCCAATATATAAATAACTGATTGATAAAAACCCTCAAGTAAAAATCCAGTAGTAGTCAGGCTGTAGTAGCATGTGAGTGAGGCAGTGAAAACATCTAATTGAGGTATGTGTGTAAAGCTTCCTGGCACAACAAACCCAGCCAGAAGTGCTTGTTTAACCACATGCTGCAGGGTAAATAAGCCAACTGGGTGGTGATGGGGCGAGTCTTTAATGCAGTGTGCTGCTATCCAGCTAACATTATATATCTTCGTGGTCCAGAAATAGTTTATTGTGGCTAGCCTTTGGTGGTACCACTCTTGCATAACTGTAGATTATACAGTGCTGCTGCTGCTGCTGCTCAAACTACCAGGCTTTTCAGGGATTTTCGTTTAGCAGAACGAAGTGTACCCTCTGGTCCAGCGAGAGTGTAATTTCCCTGCACACATTAACAATCTGTATCATTCGGCTTACAACAAATCTGGATATAATTCTAGATATCTGGATATAATTGGACTTTGCAGGACGAGTTTATGTGTTTTTAAGTGGTGCATGCTAGGCGTTAACAGCCCCTTTAATGAATAAAAACACCATTTAAAGGGACGGTTTAAGGCTTAATTTAAGGTCAGCTCAACGTAAAGAGAAGAGCATCACACCGGAGTGATAAAACGTCCCACATGTTAGTGAGGACAACGTTACTCACCGTGGTTGAAGATTGCGGACCGAAACCGGTTGTTGTTGCTGGACGAGTGATCCATCTATTAAACTTAGTTACCCTAGTTACCCTAGTTACTAGTTACCCTAGTTACCGCCCGCCGTTGAGACCTTCTTCTACTACGGAGTCTTTTTATCCGTCTTCTTCTCCTTCTTCTTCTTCGGTATTTCCTTAATTTCCTCTCTGTCTGTATCCTGAACACAACTGCTGCGGTGAAATGAAATGACAGCCCGTGTGTTGTGTTTGTCCGTCCCCCTTGTGCGCACACACACACACACACACACACACACACACACACACACACACACACACACACACTAGCAGAACTGACGAGCCAGCCAGGCCGTTGACGTCACGAGCCGTTGCAGCAGCAGCAGCAGCAGCAGCGTCGGAATGAAAACAATCGCACGTGGATGCGATGGGAGAGGGGTCAGTGTGCACCTGCAAGGAAATAAATGCACCGTTCCTCACGACAATTAATAATTGTTAGCATTAGAGGCATAAATAAATACTAAGAAAATACTATTACTGATCTCTATACACGCAGCGTTTACAGGGTTATTGTTGGAGTATTATTATGATTTATCATTAAGGCTACAGCTAAAAAAACTATGTATTAATGTTGATATGCTTCAATATTATCCCCCTATTGAAGCATATTTATATATATATATATATATATATATATATATATGTATAATACAGAGAGTACTACTGTATACTACTCAGACTACTCAAGTAAATCACAAGTACCTTAAGAATATATATAGGCTATATAAAACATATATAGTAGTGAAATGTAGTAAAATGAAGGTAGGCTACTAAAGTAAATCACAAGTACCTTAAAAATAAATAAATAAATAAATATATAAATGATTATGGCAATCGCCATATTTAGCCTACTTTTATATATATATATATATATATAATTTATATATTTATTCTTAAGGTACTTGTGATTTACTTGAGTAGCCTACCATCATTTTACTACATTTCACTACTATATATATATATATATATATATATATATTTTATTCTTAAGGTACTTGTGATTTACTTGAGTAGTTTGCCTTCATTTTACTACATTTCACTACTTTATATTGATGTTTTTATTTATTTATTTATTCTTAAGGTACTTGTGATTGACTTGAGTAGCCTACCTTCGTTTTATTACATTTCACTACTTTATATTCATTTAGCCTACTTTTTCATTCCACTTACTACTTATTTACTACTTATTTTGAAATCAAAATAGATTTTTACAAATAAAATATATAACAAATTTATAAAATTGAGATGCATTTTATAAAAATAAAATGGATTCACCTCAACTAAAACATTACAAATTCTTCTTACACAGCAATGCTTCAATAACAGTAATCAAATAAAATATGGTAATATACAGGACATTTTTCGACATTACGAGTACTTTTACTTTTGATACTTTACGATATTTTTGCCGATAATACCTCTGTACTGCAATTTTGGAGTAGTAGAATAAAGGACACCAGAGTATATTCATACTGTCCATCAGGTTGAGAGATGAGCAGCTGTATTTTGTGTTTTTCTTTTACTTCTTATGTATCATTTCACCATAGAAATGAACAGCAAAGATGAATAGTGACATCTGGTGGTCAATTTGTTAACACATTTCTAATGAATTCACCTTTTCTTTTCCAAGCAAATGCAAGCACATTTTTTTTTTATCACTGTAATGTAACCCACACATTTTCTCTGCCAATAACGCAGTGCTCTTCTAGTGTGAACTCAGCAGATTTTGCACATATTATTGGAGCTGTCATACTTGTTCTCTGTGTGCTACAAATGTAGAAGAAAGTGATAGAACGAATATGAGAGATTATCATCATTAATGTACAAACACTTTGAGCCTTTGGTTTGTTTTAGAAGCAACAGTTTTATTTGTAGCTGTGACAAAAGGAGAAGAAAAAAAAGCAGTCGCCTCCTCAGAGTCTAAATGTTCACGTTCAGGATTAAAGTGCAGAATTGTTTTCACAGCTTGTGTAAAAAAAAAAAAAAAATTAAATAAGACCAAAAATAATATTAAAATATCAAAACTAACAATGGAAATCTGGAAAATATAAATATGATACAGAACAAGATGAAATCTCATACAACACATAATATCAGCAATGATATTCAATCCACTTGAATCAGGCTTGCACTTATGATATATAAAAAAAGGAAATCAGTTCACGTTTTCGAGTCGTTGGCAAGGCTAGCTTACGTCAAAGGCACAGCATTGTTCAGAGGTAACGATCCTTTACAAAGAAGTGCTGCGGCGACATCCTCATTGATCCTCAACACGTCCCCACAGACACACCTAACATGCTCGACATGGCTCAGACAGGAAATGGAGACAGAAACAAGGCAAAGCCACTCGCGTACAGTACATGCCCACGGACGAACACATCAACCAGGAGTGTTTTACAGAAGCGTATTTTGTATTATCAGCCTATACAATAACAGAAGGTTACATGCTCTCACTGTTACTGTTGAATGCTGCTTTCCTATTAAGCTGCTGAATGAACTAAATTGTAAAGTAAGCGCACGGAAAAGTATGGCCCTGAGCCAAAAGAGTGTGATGAGGAGGTGAGAGGTGAGACAGGCCAGTTTAAGTGCTCTATCATCAGAAAGTGGTTGCAGCCTCTGTGGGCATCACATACAAAACCAAGCAGTCAGGAACAACACAGGACATCATTCGCAAAGGACCAGTCTGTAGGCAGCAGGCAGAGCTGGGACAACACATCCTCTTGGTAGCAAAGACATTTTTCTGCCAAAGCTTGAAAAGTAAAATATAGTCACTCTTTCTATAGATATGTGACTTTAAAGTTGCACAGAAATGCATCTAAATAATCAGAAATGGTTTGCTATCAAGAGGATGAATTTCCCAGATCCCATTTTTTACAGTTGAAAGGCTCCATCAGTGTCTTGCATTCATATATCTACCTGAACCGACATTATTTATTTCCTTATCACAAGTAGCCCAAGAGAGGAAATTAACAAACATGGCTTTAACCAGCTGTTTGGTAATATAGTGCAAATTAAAGTACTCAAATCTATACAAAACGATTTCAGTGGTTATATATATAAAAAAAAACAGATGCTGTGTTTTTTCCTTTTTCTCTCTTGATTTTTTGTCTTTGATTCTTCGTTTTCTTATTAAAAATTACATAATTTAGAGACAAAAAAAAGCTGAGCAGACATAGTACATCATGCAGCTCGTGAAAAAAACAGCAGGGAATAAAGAAAATAGATTAGAGACAGAAAAGTTATGTTAGAAGGTGCAAGAGAGAAATTTGACAGTGGAAGAGAATATTTCTGAGGAGTGCCCATATTTATGCAATGCACGCAGACAGATGCCAGGACAGACGCATATATACAGAGATATTTACAGCTAGCATTTACATGTAAACAAACAGTGGGTCATCCACAGGAGGAGAGACAGACAGCTGATGTGATGAGGCAGTACTTGGTGATATCATCCCCACATCTCAACTACTGTACAGTACATGAGACCAGAGTGAATAATTAACAACAGATTGATTGCCCTCAAAATTCTCAAATCACATATAATTAGAGTTGATCATAATATGCAGATTTATTTCAGCAAGTTTGATGTGACTATGTATACATTTAAAGATGACCTATTATGCTTATTTCAGGTGCATACTTGTATTTGGGGTTTCTATTAGGACATGTTTACATGCTTTAATGTTAAAAAAATGCTTTACTTTTCTCATACCTCTTTTCACCCTCTGTTTGAGGTCTGGTGTGCCAAACTAGCCTTTATGCAAATGTGTTACTTGGTGACATCACCACGTTACAGAAGGAAAGGCCGGACTTCAAGCAAGGCATTTCAGTTCAGGAGCAGTGTTTCTGTGGGGAAGAGTAACTCCCTTTGGTCTGGACTTTGGGCTTTGTAACTTTGCAGACCTTTTGCACAAAAAACTATATAACACACTAAAGAAAAGGGAAAAAGCACAAAAGCATAATAGGTCCCCTTTAAGTCTACTCCGGCACACCTCTATGGGTACATGAAAACTCCAAGATGGCCGATCAAATGTTGAGAAACCCTTTTCGGATGGAGGGAAATGACAGAATGTGACATTTACTGAGCTTGAACTGAGGATAGGGGATATTTTGTGGTGATAAGATTCCTCTTATCTCAAATGCTAAAAGCCCCTAACCTGCCACAGTGGTGACAATGTAGGAAAAAAAAATCAATAAAGCTTTCAGCTGTGTCCTATTGACTGCAGTCAAACTTGAACTCTCCTTAATTTCAACTGGTCGGCCAATAAAAATATGGCAATGTAGCATACGTATATAAAATATGTCTGTACATTTACAATATTTAAAACATTTACAATGTCGCCAGCTATGTACACTGGTGTGTGTTTAAATATATAAGATGCTTCGTCAATGTGAATGAGATAACAGCTCTTAAAATTGGGAGACAACGTACCAAATTTTCTGCAAAACATGTGTACCTCAATGTTTACAGTGCTACTCAAAAGATGAGGAAGAGGGGCCACAGACACGTGTAGGTCTCGAGGTCAGGACACGATGAAGCAGGATATGACCTGACAGCATTATTTACACTCATGCACTCTTCAGTGAACTATTTAAAGCTTAAAAGGTTTTGTTTGATTCGTACAAGTGGACAAAGAGTTGATCTCAACCTTTGTGTCTTAAGCGACAGGCGGGCCCCTCTCCTTTTGCATTTTTCAAAAGTTTAGTTTTGATATCTAAACTAAAAGCAAAATCAAACCAAACTCACACGGAAACACATACTGCACAATGTACTCTGTAGAGGCCCAAAGTGAGGAGGCTGAAGGTTTGTCTTATGCCTTGTTTTCTGGACTACTTTGTCCACATGAGTATAGACACTACAGTAAGTATTCTTGAATGGTATGACGGCTAGTGTTAAATCTACATGATTCAAGAGTCGAGTCATGATTTGAAAGTTGGGTCTGATTGCATACGACATGTTCCACTTAAGCTTCGGGTGCAGTAGAATCAAGCTATCGTAGTTAATGTCTCTTGATTTGACTTTGAATGAGTGTGTGTGTGTGCGTCTCGCACAGGTGGCTTTTCAGATCCACGTTTTCCCCCTGAGTCTACTCATTAAGCCTGAGCCAGCCTACACTCGCAGCTTCAAACACGGAGGAGTATTTACACGACTCCTCCAGCTACTGCTCCCCGCGAGGCAGACGATTGCCGCCCGCGTGGGGTTTTACATCAACTTCCCACTCCTCCGGTCGTGTTGAGCCCTACTCCGGCTGTTCGGGGTGGGTGTGCAGGCCGTTTTCAGGGCGCGGGATGTTGTGGTTCTTCCAGAAGGCCTTGTGCATCTGGTCCACTTCAGACACCAGGGGTAGACCGATTTCCAAGTGCATCTTCAGGTTCTCCAGCCACTCCTCCAGTTTGGTGAAAGCCGGCCTAAAGATTAAGAAAGCAGATAAGGATCTCAGTTTAAAATATGATTTTATTTATTTATATTCGACCCAAAACACAATAAAACTAAGTCCTTTCACCCAGAATTCTAGCTATTCATCTATATTTATCATATAATGACACGGTCTCCAATGACAATCCATAGAACTTGTTGTTTCTTCTTTCTTAGTAAAAATATCAGTAAAAAGTAGTTCTCAGTGAGACTTTGCCACAACTGAATATACTATATGAGGGTGAGCCACAGCCAACAGATGCAAAACTCAGCAAATCATCCTGAAACTCTGAGTGAGAGTAAAAAAAAATTATATGTTGGGTGAACTGTCCCAGTAGTAAAACAAGTACAAGTAAGATCTTTTATTTAAATAAAAGTAATAATACCACAATGTAGAAATACTCTGCTACAAGTAAAAGTCACGCATTCAAAACTTTACTTAAGTAACAGTACAAAATTATTCGTATAAAAATATACTTAACGTACCAAAAGTACTCATTATGCAGAATGGCTCATTTCAGAGTAATATATATGTTATATTATTGAATTATAATTATTGATGCATTGATGTGTTCATCACTTTAACATTGCAGCCGGTAAAGGTGGAGCTCATTTTTAATAATTTTATATAATGGGTAGCTTAATATATAATAATATATCATCATTTATTTGTTGATTATATTTTGCACAAATGATCAAAATATGCAATGTAACTAAAGTTTCAGATAAATGTAGTGGAGTAAAATGTACAATAGTTCCCTCTGAAATGTAGTGTAGAGTAGAAGTATAAAGGAGCATAAAATGGAAATACTCAAGTAAAGTACAAGTACCACAAAGTTGTGATCAAGTACAGTACTTGAGTAAATGTAATCATTTATATTCCACCACTGAACTGTCCCTTTAGGTACAATTTCAGTGTGAATCTATTGCAGATGTCTGACCGTTTGTCTGCATCAAGGTCACAGCACACAGCAGCCATGGGGAAGAAAGCGGGGGGACAATTCGGGGGACAGAAGTGCTCCAGGAAGCCAGACACGTTCAGTCCGAAGTCCATCGCCCTGGGGAGGTAGTCTGGGTCTGCGTTCACCCTGCCAATTATCTGGAGAGGGCAAGAAAAACAAAAAGAGAGAGAGAACGAGTAAGAAGAGTTAAACGTGGATCCTCCTGTGCCGATCTGCTGAAAACCAGTAAACCCTCCAAACTGCAGCTGATCGTTCCCAGCAGACCACAACTACCGTTTGTCTGCCTGTCAGAAGCCACATGAAAACAACTTTGCTTTTCTGCTCTCTCTAATCCCTAAAATATTCTCTGGCTAATGGTGTCCATCTGGGGAAGTCATACAGTGACTGAACTAAACTGTTGAGCCCAAATTATGTGGATGGTGTGTGGCCAAGCCCAAAGCTTACCACACTTCGGGGCTGGATTTTCATTTGGAAAGCAAAATATCTGGAAATTTGGAGAAGCAAGACTTTTCCCTCATAAACTGAATAAAATGGATGTTTTACAAATATTGTGAGGTTTGACATTTGGACAGATGGCTATGTTTTATGTATTTTGCAGAAAACCTGTCAAAGTACAAATGTTGAAGCCAGATTTCATTTTAAAGTGTCTAGGAAAGCAACTTTTACAAATGACAGGTAAGCTGAATTTTAAGCTTTTGGGAAAAACCTATGAAGCAATCTCAGTTCTGCTAATCAAACAGTATCCTCTCTGAAAACCTAGTTGGGTTTTTATTAAGGCTGCAATATGGTTTTAACGCCACTAATTTCTTTAACACGCAAAATGTGATTTTTAGGTTAAAGCGCGCTCAGTTTGAAAGATTTAGCTGTTTTAAAGAGTGAAGATACTGGCATCATATGTAACTAGTAAAGCCTAAGGAATCCATTGATACCAATCATGTCATACTAGCTTGTCACGAAGGAGGCTAAATAACGCTCCAAACTTACATTTTGGCGAGGAAAAACTGGCATGGCCATATTTAAAGGGGTCCCTTGACCTCTGACCTCAAGATATGTGAATGAAAATGGGTTCTATGGGTAATAACGAGTCTCCCCTTTACAGACATGCCCACTTTATGATAATCACATGCAGTTTGAGGCAAGTCATAGTCAAGTCAGCACACTGACACACTGACAACTGTTGTTGCCTGTTGGGCTGCAGTTTGCCATGTTATGATTTGAGCATATTTTTTATGCTAAATGCAGTACCTGTGAGGGTTTCCGGACAATATTTGTCATTGTTTTGTGTTAATTGATTTCCAATAATAAATATATACATACATTTGCATAAAGCCAGCGTATTTGTCCACTCACATGTTGATAAGAGTATTAAATACTTGAAAAATCTCCCTTTAAGGTACATATTAACAGATAAAAAATGTGCAATTAATTTTGAATTAATAGCCATTAACTATGGACCATCTTGCGACTTATTATTATTTTAATCGAATGACAGCCCTAGTTTTTATTAATACTGAGAGTGGATGGTCACTCACCTCGCAGAGCATGATGCCAAAGGAAAAGATGTCCACTCTCTCATCGTAGCTCTTCCCTGGGAAGGAAAAAGGACAAAATTAGGCTATTGTTAAATTTAGGAGGAATGTCACATATAGTCAAAAACTGTAGCACTGCAGTGACTGTAGTTTTCTTAATCTTAGAAAGGTGTGAATGGGGTTGAATAAATAAATCAGTATCTCCATATTGTTTAAAAAGAGTCCCTGTAGATCGTACCATGGATCATCTCAGGAGCCATCCAGTAGGGGTTTCCCACCACGGTGTACCTCTTTCTACGGTCTGGCTTCTTTAGGCCGGGCAGTTTACCCTGCGCGAACTTCTCCTCGTGCTTGTCATCCACCATGAGCCGAGCCAGCCCGAAGTCTGCCACCACCACTGTGTTGTTCTACACAAAGAAAATTAAACACGTTATAAAATGGTATTGTTATGCTGCAAGCGTGCAAACTGCCTGATACTGCAAGAGTGATAAAAGAGATAAAAGCTTCAAGGTGATAGCAGTTTTCAACCAGTTTTAAGCTCCTTTAGAAAGCTTGAAATTCAACTCCAAGCTTCTAATTTCTCCAAGTGTGGATTTTCCAAACTTGGGATGTGAGCTCTACAATGCAAACCCTTTGTTTTCATGTAACACATGTACTGTCTCTGTTTGAGTAGGATAAGCTGGAAGTTTCCGCTGCAAGTGACTTGGGAAGAAGGCTTAGTCTGTTATAGCTACTGCTAACAAAGCTCAGCTTTGTTTTTGTTTTCTGAAGTGCCCCAGCAAATGACAGGGACACTGTGTTAAACCCCCAAAGAAAACATACTGTATATACATAGGTATGTCCTCTCACACACACACACACACATATACAGGAATACACAAGCTCTTACCTCTCGGACTAGACAGTTGTGTGAGTTCAGGTCTCGGTGGATTATGTTCATGGAATGCAGATATGTCTGAATGACAGATAGATAGACAGACAGGAGATGACGGAAAAGCAGGAAGAATAAAAACATAAATAAACCAAAAAAATAGAAGCTTTTATAGGTAATCCCCAAACCCATGCCAAGAGGAACAATTCTGCCTTGTTTAATCTCAAGTAGCTGCTGTTGTAAATACAATAATCCAGTCATGCACGACATCCATGATTGCACTCATATCAAGGGAAAACGTTTAGGACCGACGGTCTAATCCTGCAGGAATTCATGCTGTGATTTCAATAGAGGGGGATGGAAAAGAATGAGCACATTATCAGCGGACATGTTGCAGCTCATTAATACGACCACTAGAGGGAGACAGCAGTGCAGATAACAGGAAGCAATGCACCTTCCTTTACTGCTGCATATCAAGGACTTTTACTGTCTAAATAACTATTACAATTACATGCAATTTTCAGTCATTGAACTCACCATCCCAGCAGCTATGTCCTTGCCAAAACTGACCCGCTGGTTCCAGGGATAGTTGCTGTCCTGTGAGCAAAAAGAACACAATTAGATGTCATTGTCTTCAGTGGCAGTTGCTGCTGATGATTTATGACATCTAACGAAAGCTCTTCAACTGCAAAATACAAAGACTCCACCTGAGGCAATGCAAGACCAGACCATTCCCTCTCAGTTACTAATAGGTTTACTGAATGCATTTTGAATACTGAACAGGAAGTAGACGTACAGGTATGTCTGCAGGCACACACTCATCCTCTCACCATTTTCTTGATGATTTCCCTCAAGGTGCCTCCCTTTATGTACTCTGCGATGAAGTTGAGTCTCTTGTCCTTGTAGAGGACTCCGATGAACTTGAGCACGTTAGGGTGATCCAGGCAGCGCATGACCTTCACCTGATGAGACAACGTCAGATATTTTTACACACTGAATGCTGCTCTAGGATCTTGACCGTCTTGATACAACAAAAAGTATTAGGTTTGGGTAAAATAAAACTTAAAGGTTAACTTAAACTAAAAAGGTATTTTGGGAAATACACTTACTCGCTTTCTTGCCATTGGATGAGAAGATCGATACCATTCTCATATACAAATAAATATGAAGCTGCAGCCAGCAGATGGTTAGCTTGGCTTAGTTTAGCATAAAGACTGAGAACAAGGGGAAACAGCCCACCTGGCACTATCCAAAGGTAAGGAAATCTGCCTACCAGCACCTCTAAAACCTCACTAATTGACATGTTATATCTTGTTTGTTTAATCTGTACAAAACCCAAAGTGTCAAAACAACAACTTGTGTTTTACAGGAGGTTATGTGCTGGACTATTTCTTGCCCGGGAGCAGTCTTTGTGCTAAGATAAGCTTCATATTTACCGTACAGACATGAGAGTGTTATCAGTCTTTTCATCGTGCTAAGAAAGCAAATTAATTTATTTCCCAAAATGTCAAACTATTCTTTTTAACTTATAGTTTAATGATACTAAATTGAGCATGAATGTCTGAGAGTCCAAATAAAGTGTGACATTATTTCCCAGTTGGAATGAATTGTACCAAATTAGGGAATCTGGTCATTTAAGATTGTTTGTCAAAAGGTGGATAGTCAGTCAGTCTATTAAATGTGCAGACTGAATTTAATCAGGCAGACTCACAGAGTCACCTACTTCACTGAAATCTCAGCTTTAATTGATTTAGATTCTTGAATCCAATCCAGATTATACCAGTAAAACAAGTTCTGTCCCATCGTCACTGAACACGACAACACATGCTGGCACCTCTCACAGGTTTCTGCTCTATTTATTTTAATTTGAATGGCAACAGAGAAATTTCCTGCATAGTTGAGAGCTGCTGAACAAACCCAGAGCGCTAAGTAAAGGCAAAGCTACCCAGCAAGTGTGGTGTAAGAGGTTACAAGTAGTGTTCACAGCACTACTAAAGTATGACACCTCATAAAACATTTCCCAGCCTGAGGGTTGAAGAAGGAGGAGGAGGCCGGTCACCATTAGGCACACATAAACCTGAAATATTATCCTTCAAGTCTCATGATGTCTTAGTCTGAAATGTTTGGTGCATTCCTTTCTCAAACAAGATCACTTATGTGAGACTTACAGTATGTGGGCCACCTACAAACAAACAGCCAGCGGGAGTAATAATCATGCCTCATTGTGGTCGGGGTTTGTTTTATAGCCGCTCTTTCTACTCTGCCGTCGTCTACACCAATTACAAAGCACAGACTCAGTGTTATCACAACCTAAAAATAAATCTAATACCTCCACCCATACGGGAACAATTTTCCTGAACTTCAAACATCTCAATTAGAAGGTTGTTAACTGGAAGAGTGAGTTTACGATACTGGACATTAAACAGGAACATCAGCAGTAATTCAGATCACTTAAAGGCTAAAAATAACTCCAGAAGTCTTAGAGAAAAGTAAACTTCTGCGTATGAGTCATTCCCTGTTATCTTTTCAGATTAATGGAAGGACAGGAGAGAGATGAAGCTTAGTGTGGGAGGTGAAATGAGTTCTGCTCTTCCATCATTTTTGGGAGAATGAACTGTTTGTCCTATTTCAGAGGTAATGTCACGTACTTTACGTTCAGTTATTCAGACGAGAGAACTGTTCCTTTTTTTACTCAGTCATGCCCTACATTCACACAGAGGAGCTGCTAAATTTAAACACATTATTCAGCTCCTGGTCATGTACAAAAAACTGTTTTCTTTTACTTCCTCAGCACAGATTTTCTCAGCTGGAAAAAAAGGAATTCAAATCAAACCTGGAACAAACTTTAGTAGGGTTTCCCCCTCTTAGTTGATTAGTTGACTAATCTGTCATTTTGGTCTTAGTCAATTAAGATTTCTTTATTTGATTAGCAATTTTTATACTTTTTTTCATGCTGAACGAGTTATTTCTAAGAAACGTATAAGCACCTCTCTGGTAAACACAGGTTTAAAATGGTGCTTTTGTGTGATTCTTTGTGCAGAAACTCAGTTTAACAGATCTGCCGATTAAATCAACTAATCAAATTTCTTTGGACCATCATACTAGCCTACCTTTTTAATTTATTTATTTATTTTGTCTGTTTTTTTTCTGTGTTTTGTTTTGATTTCTTTTATCCGTTAATCTTTTCCTTGTTTTTATTCCTGTTTTTATTTTCTGTATTTGTGTATTTATTTCGAATTTACTATCAATTTAACTTTTACCACTAAAAATTATAAGTATGAACAACATCATATGTAAGCAAATCTAAATTTATGTTAACTCCTGTACTTCTGCAACAAAGTATATGAAAATAAATATCTTTGGTCAAGGACAGCCCTAAACTTTAGGGTCCTGACTGCCCTCATTTTATTGACTAAAATTATGTTTGTATTCAAGGAAATGATGAACGAACATACTGGTTATTTTATGATCTGAGGTCAATACTTATTGATTTCAGATTTCTGTTCAGGACAGATAGGTGATTAGGACTCTGAATAGAAAACAAAAGTAAATCTTAGACTCCTTATTGACGTAACATCTGGGATCGTCCACCTCCACTCACCTCTTTAAGGAATGTTCTCTGTGTCTCGTCATCAAAGCGAATCAACTCCTTCATCACCATCACCTCCCCCGTCTCCTTGTGTGTCACCTATAACAAGAAGCAATGATGCACAGAGTCAAGCTGAGCAACAAGCTGGGAGAACCACAGAGGGTGTGAGAAGTTCATTCCACGTTCAGTGTGTCAGCATGGGAAACCGAAATTTTAAAAACTCCAGGATGTGTTATAACCACAAACATTTTAACCTCCTGCCTCTACACACTTCTCTTACTGTTCTCAATGCTGCCACCTTCTGGACAATGTGCGTTCATGCATACTGCACATGTACTTTACATACAGCTGGTAGTGTCTCTGCCCACAAATCTACCTTGATGGCCTGTCCGAAGCAGCCCTTGCCCAGCACCTCTCCATGGATGAGGTCAGACGGGCGGAAGATGCGGTGCGTCTGATTGGACACCACGCGGAGCGACTCTGATCGATTGATGTCCTTCCTCTGGGAGATGGGGGACGCTGCGTTACTGGAGCCTGGTGACTTATCAATGCTGTAGCTCCTCCTGGAGGGGGAGAGGGGAGACGGGAAGAGTGACAGGAAGAGAGACATGAGGGTCAGCAGAGTATTTGATAAGTGTTAGCTGCTGAGATATATATATGTGCACAGGAAGAAGCTCATACACTACAACTATCAACTATCTATACATGTTGCTAACCTGAGCTGAACATTACAATGCATTATTGGCAGTTAAATATTTAATCAACACATTTAGGCGTAGGGGCAACTTTGGCTCAGGAGGCAGATCAAATAGCAAAAATATCTCCCCTATAAAATCTGCAATAAGCAGCACTAAATCTGTGTCTTACGTGATGATGCGGGATCTGAGGCTGTTGATGTCGGGGTTGGGGGGCTGTGTGATGGGCAGGATGGGGCTGGGGCCCTCTGACAGAGGCGTAGACAGGGGGCCGTCCACTTGCTCTTCGGCCTCCGAGGAGCCTCCCTCCAGACCCTGGCTGTGAGGGTCGTGTTCGATGGTGAGCTGCAGCAGCCGGCTCGTCTCCTGGATCAGCAGGTCGATCTGGAGAGGAGGAGTTCAGACGGGTTGGTCAGAGATAGTTCTTACAGCTGGAGAAATGCTCTGATGGATGAAGTCTGGTGAAATACTTTTCAAAGAATAAGATCAAGATTTCTATTTGTAAATTCAAAGTAAAGTAAAATCTTCAATACCTCATCCAGAGGGACGTTGTGAATGGGTGTCCCGTTGATTTCAAGGATCCTATCTCCAACATGAATGGAGTTTTTCACATCTGGACTGATGCAGTCTGGTTCCACCCTGAATAAAGAAGAACAATGAGCAGAAAAAAATTTATAAAGAACTCTTCAAACACCTTTCTGCACACACTGAATCATTTTCGTTTCAGAGAGCTGATAAAGTCTCAGCTCATTTGAATAACAGTGACTTCGATTTCTGCTCATTTCCTTTTCCTTCCACTCTATTATACATTTGAAATGAATCTCATCTATCACACTGTCTTCATCCTTTGTCCTCCACCATATTGACCTCTAGTGTCTCTTCTCTTCACACAATGACAATCCACAAAATATGCAAACACACACACACAAACATGGAGAGATAGACTCACTGGGAGACTCTGACAGTTGGTCCATGCTCAGGGCTGTAGCCGTTGGTCGGGCTGAGCGGCTGGTCGATGGCCACAGAGAAACCTCGCCCTCTGCGTCCGTTGTTGCCCTCGGCGGTGGCCGGGATGGACACGAGCGTGACCGTGTGAGGGATCCGTGAGCATGGCGTGTCCGGCAGCGACACCGGCGTGACGATGGTCTGGTAGTAACAGTGACCGCTGGAGCCAGAGAGGAAGAGGAGGGAAGGATAGATGGAAAGGAGGAGGGAAGTTATAAAAAAGAGGTAGAAGAGGACAGAAAAGGAGAATCTAGTTAGGGCAACAATTATCTTCATAGCCAAATAATCTGTTAATTATTTTTTTTTACTCAAAGCAATTAGTCGATTATCGGAATAGTTGACGATTAATTGATTAATCATTGCAGCTCTAATCCTAGTGAGCTTTCTGGCTCTAAAGCCGTCCACTCAATCATAAGGGGAACATGAAGTTCTCATTACAGCAGATTTTACAGCATCACATGTTGTTGACAAGATGTTGCTTTAGCTGGGTTTGGGAATACACTGAGCTGACAATTATTTCCCCAAATGCTCAGAACATAAGGAGGACTCATGAAACAGCTATGAAATGATTCTAAACTAGCACAAAGGGCGTACATTTAATTTGAATGACCTTGTTTCCACAGAACACACCACCGGCTTTGACCATATACGGGTAAAACCACTCAATAAATGTGATGATCTGAGACAATCACATTGTCATCATCCACTTCCACTCAGTGAGGAGGACAAAGGCTGTTCTGTCTGTCTGTATCTCTGTGTGGTGCAGCTTGTTACACATTGAACCTTGACATTCACACTAACTAACACAACCCCGGAGCTACACAAGTCAAGAACAACCTGAACCTGAAACAGACACAAAAAGAGAGAGAAATGATTTTCATAATGTACCTGATTTAAATTTGCAGGTTTACGTCATCCAAACTGAGACTTTTAGAGCTGTTAATATGTTAATAGAAATGATTTTCACTGAATCTACTGCGTCCTGAGTGATTTAACACAGTGCATCTTTGTCATTAGCTTAAATCAACTCTACTTTGAGCAGCTTCTTGTGTTCTTCTGGCTGTTTATTTGGTACAAGATACCAAAAAAAGGAGCACCACATTTTCAACAATAAGCTCAAACATGTGGTAAAACTGTGGTTGCTGTGAATTTCCACCATGCATACAGTCAGTTGTCACCACAGTTGGTCGTAACGTCGACAAAAAGTCCTTTGAAGTCCAAAATAAGCTGCATAAATTTAAGATTTTGTCAATCAACTGAAGCTTTGGCTTCGTTTTTTGTGGCTTTACTGCACTTCAAAGGGATTTCAAGTGGATTTGTTCTCTGCAGAAGAGAGAATGAGGAAAACTAACTAAAAAAAGAATATAATAGTTTGGTAAATTTGGGGGGACGGAGCTGCCATACCATAAAACTGCACAAGCTTTGATTTGCTAGTGTTATTATGCCACTTAAAGAGGAATGTCTGATTTGATTTTGACAGACTTTGATATTCGGGTGTTTGCATGTCTTATAACATTGTGCTTGAGGCTCACCAGTAGAGTTTGGATCTCTCCACCAGAGCGTATGTGTCTCCATCGCCGATAAACGCCCTGCAGTTCAGACAGGTGAAGCATTCTGGGTGATATTTCTGTTCCCCTGCGACCTGTCGAGAGAAAAACCAAGTTAGAAAGACATTCTGCATCTATGTGCTGTGAAAACGTCATGCACTAGGATGTCAAAGGGATTGTTTTCTGATCCCTAGTGAAAACGACTGCAGGGCAGGAATTCACAACAGCGTTTCTGATGTGACCAGAGAAACAGGCAACATGAGGCTTTAATAACTGGTCGCAGAAGTAGGGCGAGGTCTGGTCGCTGAGGGTAATACTGAGAGCTGAGAGATTGAATTTGCTGCTGCCAGATCCCCCTCTGAGAGCTTAGGGCAGTTTTGCAAACAAGAGGGAATTGAGTTACGGCCAAAAAGCAGAGCAGGCAATGAGCAGATTAATCACACTGGCAGATCTGAGGACGATGCTGCCGCTGGAGGTTTCAGCTCTGGATGTTCTTCAAACCAACGAGAGGAAACCAAACTGTTAAAGTGATCAGATAAATCACCAAAAAATGAAAAGATCAACCTTCCAAATTATACTGTTGCTCATTAAATCGGTTTGTCCTTGCTTGTTGTGACTTCTCGAGAAATCGATCAAGTGGCCCTCCGCCTCCACATATATCAATATCCACCCCCTTTTAACTCCTTCAGGTAATTTTGCGCACATCGATGCAAATCACCGACCCACTCAAATACCTGATGACTTCTATGATTAAACATGAGCCACGATGTTAAGCACCGAAGGCCGAGTCCACCAGAGCTGTTCGCTCCCCCGAGCCTGTGTTTGTGGTTTCATTTTCTGCTTTAAGTGGCAGAAAATTTTGGAGGGAGTCGGCCCTCTGACAGCACATCTCAACTGCAACGATCTGCAATGCTAATTCAGTATACACCAAGAGTGAGGAGGGGCATTGCACGGAGAAGTGCTGAACAAAGAACAATCAATTAAATGCAAAGGCAAATCAGAGGAATTTTGTATTGTGTAGTCTCATTATTTAAGGAGAAAGCAAACAAAAAAGGCACATTTAGAATATATTACAATACATACGTAATTCAGAAAAAATGTGTATTGAAAATGTCTCATTTTTATTTTTAAATATCAAACCAACATCACTAATGAAATCTGAGATGCAGCCATAAAAGTCACTGGAAAATTAGAGTAGAACTACCAATCACCCAAAGAAAGAAATGCTACTTCTAAATGCTCCATAAAGCTGAAACATAACGGGGAAACTTGAGACAAAACGGAAGCAAATGTGAAGATCAAAGAATCAATAATAAATCATTGCCGTACAGCCATATGTCTGCTGCCCCACCCTCCTTGGAGAGCAGCAGTGAAACCACCACAGATAAACACATGCTGACAGCCTTCCGGCTGCAGGGAGGAAGACACTGAACAAGCATATTAATTAACTGCTTTTTAAGTAATTAATCTGAGCAGAACCTTCCAGCAAAATACCAGGAAAACATGCCACCACTTGGTTTTAAGATAACATCCCGAATTTACTGTATATTCTGAGGCAATCCTCACATTTTTTCTGCGTTACGAGTGAGATCAATTACGAATAAAAAACACCGAATATGCAACTTTCAGATGAGGGATTTTCCTTCTTTTCAATGTTTATTGGTCATGCTAACAACACAACATCATAGCAGAGAGACAGAGAGAGAGCTGGAGGAGAAAACAGATGTAATGGCTCTGTAATGGACAACGGGAGAAAGCAGCTGTAGGGCTTATTGACCGACTTAATTTCTTTATGTGTCCTCCAAGCAGCCTCATAAAAAGGAGCCATAAACAATTACTCTCTGACATCGACAGGGAGGGTAAACACAACGCTTCAGAAGATCGGAAGTATGTAAGAGAGATGAGTAAAGAGAATCTAGGGTTTTAACCAAAGTAAAATTACTGTGGGATGGAAGGATCATTTTAAGAGTTTTAGCATCAGAGTTGTTTGTGGAGAGCTGTGAATTTCCTCTCTTTGTGTGTCACTTAGGTGCAGCCCTACAAATGGGAAAGACAGGAAGAGAGGACAGCTGGACGGAGATGAAAAGGGTGTGTGGCTCAGCACAACCTGACACTGAGGCTGCCATTTGGTTGCCAGGCAGGCATGACACCCACACACACCCACACACACCGTCTTTAAAACCACATCTGACAGGCGACAGCTGCCGTGCTCACATTCAGGACATCCTTCCTCTCCAAAGTGCAGATATAAAGACAGATAGGGGGAAAGAGAAATTAATGGTCAGTCTGTGTGATATCAAACCATGTGACTGCTTGCATGTTTCAATTCAAGAAACATCACATGTATTATAACAAACCACCGGTTCCACCATGTTCTCAACACAGAAGCTGTGTGTGAATGGGCCTTCAAGGCTCAGAGAGAGTGTTTTTCATTTTTTGTGCATTAGCTCATCGTGCTCACGAGTGTGTGACGGCGTTTTAGCCTCGTGTAACCTCGCGGCCTTTTTCTAGTGACAACAAACCAAACGGTGCACATGGGTCTCCCCGGGTGATCGGGTCGACGGGGTCCAGGTTTAACTGGGTCAAGTTGCAGCACAGTGCTCATTTGCTATGTGTGCTATGGGGATCTCGGTCAAGTAGTTACCTTGACTTCAGAAACTGTGTAATGTGCCCTACGTTTATAGAATAGAAACGTAGCAAAGTACAAAAATAGACATTTTGTAGCTTGTAGTATAAATCTTTTATTTTCAAAACCATTAAACTCTTAACAACCCGCCGGCGGGCCCAGCGGCTGTTCTGTCTTTCTGAGATTGTAGCGGGCTCAGTCTAAATATCGCTCCAAAGCTATGCTAAATTTTGGCGAGGAAAAACTGGCATGGCCATTTTCAAAGGGTTCCCTTGACCTCTGACCTCAAGACACCTGAATGAAAACTCTGAGATGAACGGAGTGAAAGATATATCTTATTAGATAAAACAGATGTTGACAAACTGGATAATTTGTAATTGAAAAAAGGTAATAAATCGTAATATATCTTATGGCAATAAGATCGTATCGTGACTTAAGTATCGTGATAATATCGTATCTTGGGGTTGGTGAGTCCCACCCCCTAGCTACTGGTATTCTGAAAATTAGTGATTTAGTAATCTGGGCTGTACCATTAAAACTTAATAAATGTTTTTGCTAGTAAAGACTAAAGACCGCTAGGAAACATCTGTAGCCACATTAATCAACTACGTGGACAGAAAGTCATTGTAGCATCACAAAGCTGTAACACATTTGCCAAAAATCTGTTTTAGGGGCCAAACAATATTAAACTTAACTGTCAATCCTTTATAAATGCAGGGATTACTTTGTTTATTATACGGCTTTGTTGAATACTTGATTCTGATTGGTCAATCACGGCGTTCTACAGTCTGTTATTTCTTTGTAGCAGACCGTTACTATGATCTCAGTTCTGATGTCAGACTCTGGCGGACCGTTTTTGTATTATATTATAGATTTTTTAAGTAAGAAGCCATGTAATACGCTGGATAATGTTCAGCCCAGCGGGTCATTGTTGTGAAATAAACCCCTTCAGGGCGATGCAAGACCGCATCAAGGTGCCGCATCAACCTGTCTGTGTTTATTTCCCAACAGTGACCGGCTCGCTGTACATTATCCCTTACTTATTTGTGCATGCATGTGTGTTTCAGAGTCAGTATTCATGCAGTTTAGCTAACATTATTTGCTAATTTACTGTAATATTAGTGGCATAGTGTTTTGTAATTTAGGGGTATATTAAGATATTTCTGTGAAATGTCATTTCAAATCCTCCCAGTTTACATCATTAATCAAGTGTCTGGCCAGATATGTCAATATTTCATATTACTTCTTTTATTCTTCCTTGTTAACGGGTCGTATTAGAAAGCTAACGTTAGGTAGTTTCTGGGTGTTGATATTAAATAACTACTAATCTCTACGTAAGAACTGTTTCTTTGTGGTACAACTCGTTTTCATTTAGTCTTGAGTGAATCTCCACTTAGTAAATACTTATGAAGAGCTGGTACAAAGATCTCTAACTGATTGCCTCTGACACTTTTATGCTAAATAATGTCTTTGTCAATGCGAACATGCTCAAGCAGACAAGGACTGACTGGTGTTGGACTCACAGAAGAGACTACAGGCGATGGTCATCCACAGAGACGGTCGGCTTGTCGTGTCAGTTATTTGTTTTTAATGATTTATCTGTGTGACCTTAAGTTAGCTGTGGAATGTGAATGAACCCTTTTAAGCCAGTTGGAGGAATTTATGGCGGACTAATGCTCTCAGCGACACTAAACTGCGAGGAAACATGTTGGTAGTAAGTCAGGGATCCTTCAAGCCATCAGTCACACATGTTGACTTTTCCTGACCTGGGGTCTGGGGTCTGAGTAATCACTTCACTGGACATTATAATTAGTTTGCACCTAATGTTCAATGCTTAGACTTGAGTTGAAAACTATAAAGTGACTCAAGTAAAACTGAAGATACGAACAATAACACAGAGATAAATAATTCAAATTAAAGTCTTTTTTTTTTTTACCTTTTCCTTAAGCAGTTGATAAAACATCTCCCAAACTCTCACTTCTAGTTTTTACTTTTTCTTTCTGTTTGTCAGGATTCAAACTGTATCACACATTTCAGATTTCCCCCGTGAAAGTTTCCAATTTCTTCACATCATTTCACATTTCCCTTTTTGATTAGATCTGGTAATGAAAGGACGAGTGTGTCTGTTCACAAATAAAAGATGTTTCTTGAAAATAAAAGGCAAGGTGATAGTCGGTGGGGGGGGGTGTTGCTGATACATCTGAGAGATCTTTCATAAAATTGTGACATGTAGTAGCTGAACATTGAGTATTTTTCAAACACGATGATTAGCCACCGATGTATCCAATATATCGATCCATCACTGTCCAGACATTTTAAACTCATTATCATAAAGAAACATGGGAAATGTTGCATGAAGAAAATGAAAAATGAAACATTCAAGATATTCCGTTTTTAACTTATATCATATTCCAGTTACTCATGGTATTTTTTTTATATATTCAGTTATATATTTTACTCATCAGAGGCATCTGTTGCTTACAGTAGGGACTCCAAAGAAAAACAGTAGAGAAGATCACAGAGTTGAGCTAAAATCATTGTTGTTGATCAATCGAATAATCAATTAATCAACTATCTTGATGATTGATATATCTTTTAAAAAAGCCAGATGCTTACAGCCTTTCAAATGTGAATATTTTCTGTCTTTCTTTGCCCTATGATAGTGAACTAGATATATTTGTTTTTGTGACACTTTAAAGACCAAATGATTCATTTAAATCTAGTACAGTTTAGTGGACGCTCTTGTTGAGGTTGGAAGTAGAGCTGCAATGATGAATCTATTAGTTGTCAACTGTTAAATTAATCGCCAACTATTTTGATAATCGATTAATTGGTTTGAGAATTTTTTTAAGAGAAAGAAAAGGTCAAAATTCTCTTATTCCAGCTTCTTAAAAGTGAATATTTTCTGGTTTCTTTACTCCACTATGACAATAAACTGAATATCTCTGAGTTGTGGACAAAACAAAACATTTGAAGACGTCATCTTGGGTTTTGGGGAAACACTGATCCACATTTTTCACCATTTTCACAACAACAACTAATCGATTAATTGAGAAAATAATCAAAAGATTAATCGACAATGAAAATAATCATTATTTGCAGCCCTAGTTGGAAGTGATAAGGAAAGTATATCAGACATTGCTTAAGACCTACACTACATGTGTGTTAGTGAATGTGTGTTTACTGTTTACACAGCAGGACCTCATCAGGAACCTCAACATGCCTTCTGGTCTCTTTACCTCAACAAGTCCCACATAAACACCACTTGGTCCCTCTGACTTCACTCCGCTCTGGCTAAACGTGGAACGATGAGCTCATCACAACACTGCTGAAGGTGCTTCTGAATGGCCTCGCCAAATTATGGGAGATCTGGCTCTGCTTAACCTCACGTTTGAGGTAATGAACGTGACTTAAAAAGCCTCCTTCATTGGCTACACTGAAAAACACAGTCCATATGTGACTGAGCTCTCAGAATCAACACGTAGTTCAAGATTTGTGTTTTAAAAAAATGAGCTCATGCGGATGTTTTGAAGAAAAAGTAAACACAACACGTGCATTCGGTACCTGATACTCCTCACAGAGAGAGACACAACTGGGTCAGATCCCAAAAATGTGTGAAAGGAAATTCCTAAAGCACCAATACACGGATAAAAACCAAGATGTTTCACACTGCTGGAATCAAGGCTGTTAGGAGTAGAAAGGAAGACATGATCCTGGTTCCCGTTTAGACTCTCCACAGTAGACATCATTTAGGCAAACACAATTAGACTGAAAGCCTGAGATAGAAGACAGTGGGCCACATTGATGCTGTCTGAATGGAAACCCCCCTTCAGCTACAAACAGTACAGTATCACAGTATACACAGGCCTCGGCTTTAGAAATGCTGTTAATGTATTCTTCCCTCCTCTCTGGAAGTCTCACATCCACTGTGCTTTACAGTGTGGCCTGCATGTAGGTGGTAAATAAAAATAAACACGGTGCAGCGACACAGTTATTAAGACAACTGTTGTTCATCTCTGAATGTGGGCACTTGAGTTCTACTTTTATCCGAGGAAGAATGCTCTCTATAAATAGCACGCGTGCCATGGCTCATCAGTTTTTCATGACATGAAAGAAGAAAAAAGAAAAAGCTAGAGCAGCGTAGAGAAAAAGAGGAACAGATTACTGGGCAATACATTGACCCAGTTTACACAAAACACATGCAGCGTACAGTATCATGCTTTCAAGCTTCAGTTTTAAAATCAAAGAGATAAAGATTAAAAAAGAGTCTCTGCAGGAGAAACCGGCAAACCATCTCAACCAGCCACTTGAGACTTGTCTGCTTCCCTGCCTCCTCGCCGGCTCCTGTACATCACCCAGTAAGACACCCAGTAACCCAGAGCAGCAGCAGCCTCACCTTCTTATCTCTTTTCCACAGCCTGAGACAGCAGAAGCTCCAGAAAAACAAGTCTCCCACCATGTCAGCAAGAGCTGGTGACTCTCGTCTCTGATCTAGTTCATTCTAGTGAGGCAGGCGATTCCCCCGCTGTCACAACAAAACACTGGCGGCGGCCAAACCGGCCGGAGAGATGGAGCTGCAGGGGGAGGGAGGAGGGAGTAGAGAGAGAGAGAGAGCAGCCCACGCCTTTGCAGCTGAGCTCATCTCTGAATCAATGTCACTCCTCCTGGCTCTGCCCACTCCCCTCCCACCCTGCCTTCCCCTTCTCTCGCACTTTTGCTATGACCTCATCGTTTCCTGTTTGGTCCCGCCCACTCTTGCACACGCGCCACCCGGCTGCTTCAACCACACACACACACACACACACACACACACACACACACACACACACACCCCGCTACCCCCACTCCGACCTCCTGGTGTCTTCAGTAAATCCCCACAGCTGCCCCCATTCCTGCCATCACATCTCCAAACCAGTGAAAACTAGCAGGGTGACAGTCACAAGCCTGACTTACTGGACATTATGTGGGGGAATAATGTTCTTCGGTAGCTAATTTGTTTGTGTTACATGTTGAATTTCATTTATTTTGCTATGTTAAAGTGAAACAAAGGCACATAGATGTGTCAAGCATATACTGTAGATGGTAAACAAATACAGTGCTGTACACTGTATAAAACAGCTAACTTACAGTATACTGTATGTGCTTTTCATTCTTACATGTCTTTATTAAAGATGATCTTCATTATCAATTTGTCTGTCAATTATTTTTTAAATTAACTGATTAATTGTTAAGTCGTTAAAAATGTCAGAAACCAGGAAATATGCGACATTATTGTTTGATAAGGGACTTAAATTATTATTATTTTACGAACACAGCGTGTATGTCACTTTTTCTTAAAACTGCGTATCTGACCAACAAAGTCCTTGTTTGATGTTTTGTAGATTACTCGATTAAATATTCAAATAAACAGTCAGTAGATTAGTTCATTCTCTTGTTCCTCTCTAATCAGATGACGACATGGAGGATTTCAACACATGAAAATGAAACTAAGAAATGCCAAGAATGGCCACTTTCGACACATCTTTAGTCACATGTAGAATAAGTGTAATGTTATTGTCTTCTTTAAATGTAGAGAACGGATCACATAGCATTGAGTATACATTAAGACATGTGATCTTTATTAATAGCGTTCAGCTGATTTACTAGCACTGTCCTTCCTCTGCTGCTGCGTATCTCTCATTCCAGGTTTATCTTTGCTGCTGCGTCACTCTTTTTTCCGCCCTCCTCTCTCTGGCTCTGTCTCACTATGTTCATGACCCTAACATGTCCTGCATGCCATGTGTCGACCCCTCTGAGGACCATCTGAGTAGGCCGATACTGTATTAATACTCTCTACACTGCCTGTCTGTTCTCATGTTAGGAGGAGACAGACTGTAGAGGGAGAGTGCTGGTACAGAAAACCTGATTAAGTTACTGTGGGAGTTACTGCGTTGAAGCTCCAGAGAAATCCACACACATCCAGGGTAAAGGTCAACAAACAGAAAACACAACAACAGTGGTGTTTATGTTCAGTTTGAATCATCAGATTGTTTACAGAACTTACTGTGTGGTAAAGGCATTACTCAGCAGTTATAAATCAGCTGTGATTGTATTGATACACAACTAAAACAATTACAATTGGGCATCAGCTTCACAGTCTTAAAGCAAAAGTGACCAAATGTTTTTATGGTTTTTTTCTCTGTGTTATTAATTACAGTTCCACCATCATATATATTTCACTTTTAAACATAATCTGTATAATGTTCAGTAATTTCCTGTATTTTTTGTGCTAAAAGCATAGTTCATGCATAGGTTAAGAGTAGAGCAAGTTTTCTTGCATCACAAAAATTAGAACAAAGTATCAGTCGTGCTTCTAGCACTGAACCAATATATCTGTGATAAACTGGGGAAGTATCTTGTAGTATCTTTTAATTTTTGTTCTAATTGTGAGTCTGTCTCTAGGCAGCTGATAATTTGTCTCCCATTACCACGGTGCAGTAGATGCAACTACATAACTTTTGAAAGAAAGAAATAAGACATTTTTCTTCATACATTCACGAGCAATAACACAAATTCTTGCTCAAATCATTACACTCAGGGTTTTTTACTGCTACAGCTCATGTGAGCTAAAAAAACCCGTTATTGTGCAATACCGTTACCTACTGGAATGGAGTGTGGATCTGGAAATGCGCATACGTGGAGCGCCAGACCGACGCCGACCCTCAATTGTAGCAAAGAGCATATATACTCTTTGATTGTAGTATGAATGGAACCATTTGTGTGTCAATATATAGATTATATTCTGCAATATCTGATCTTCTGGCTACTTGGGGGCAGCGGAAACAAGCTGTGAACACAGCGACACTGACATCATTACCGTATGTTATTATTACCAACAGTGAAAAGCTGTATCAGTGACATCATGTTCAATAAGTTGGGGTGGTGGCGTTTAGTCAACCCTGCTGGCAGTCAGTTCAGAAGTGAAACCCGGCAGCCCACAGTTGAGCCACGGGAGGTTTCAGCCCACAGTCGAGCCACAGGGGAGATTTCAGCCCACAGGGGCTGCTGCTTTCGTCAGAGTTTCCACTCTGGAAAGAGGAAATGCTAAACAACTTTATAACAACACCTTAGTGAAGGTCACTGATGAGGTTATGATCTCTCTACATCTCAGTGTTGATATTGATTTCAATGTTTAAAACATAAAAGAAGATCATCATAAAGCCTGGAGTTTGATCCTCCATCACAGCATCCAGCTGAAGTTCCCTTGAGCAAGAGATACTGAAGCCCTGGCAGCTGCATTAGACACCCCTCTGTATGTGAGCCTGACCTCTGACTTCCCTCTGGAGTTTTAATGAAAAGACAACTTTCACTTTTACAAAATATTGTGCAAAACAAGTTTCTCCACTGTGGCAGAGCGCCGTGTTCAGACTGTGTTCAACGTCACTGATGAGATCATCAACAGCAGATCCTGTTGCTAGGAAAACAATGTCACAACCTGAACAACATCTTAACAAAATACAATTTCCCAACACTTATCACACATGTGTCTGTCTTCACTTAGAGGCAAAACAATCATCAGGCATTTATAGGAACAACTGGCAGATTCCCACTCAACCACAGAGCGACCTCACACCAGTGGGGGTTGATAAAGTAGACGCAAGATTTGGGACTTTCCATTGGTTTAGTGGCCAATCACCAAAAATACCTCAACATTTCTCAACATTAACCACATACATATGTAGGACTATATTTGTATACCACTCATAAAGTCAGAATAAATACCAGGCACTGAACCAAAATCTCTCACTGTTGGACTGCTCTGGTTTTAGTTAAAATAGAACCACTACATGACGACATGTTAAGTTGTCTCTACTACAGGAAACACTACATAATGAGTAAGATCCTAATTTATCACATTTCAAATGAAACAAACGTCACGAGTCTCACTCATGAATCAGTGGGCTACCTCCGGGTCTGAAAAGTGAAGCCAATGCTGAAGTACCTTAAACTTGCATTCTTCCTAACAGCCAGCAGGGGGCGACTCCTCTGGTTGCAAAAACAAGTCTGATTGTATAGAAGTCTATGCAGCCTGCACTCTTTGATTTTATTGAATGCAGTTTGCTCAGGTGTCATGAAGATTAATCTGACTTTCCTGTAGGCTTAAAAGTTAAGCATTAAAGGTCATTCTTGAATTCCATGAGGCTCAATCAGCAAAGTGACGTCATCTGGCAAGGTCGCCAATCAAATACATTCGAGCACACATTTCCTGGTAGATTATTTTGTAAAGCGAATGCTGTATTTCCACCATTTACCTTGCGATCATCGTGATGAATGATGAGATTAGTTGCTGCCGTGATAACTTTCCTGTGAGTATTACAAACCATCGTGCAGTTTTTAGTTTTTAGGCGTCTGAAATGCATTAATCTGCTACTCCAAGTGGACTTCCTGGATCTTATCTCAATAGGCTTGTTCGAGATGGCCAGGGCTGTGTAGATCAGTGGGCTACCTCCGGGTCTGTAAAGTGAAGCCAATGCTGAAGTGCCTTAAACTTGCATTCTTCCTAACAGCCAGCAGGGGGCGACTCCTCTGGTTGCAAAAAGAAGTCTGATTGTATAGAAGTCTATGAGAAAATGACCCTACTTCTCACTTGATTTATTACCTCAGTAAACATTGTAAACATGAGTTTATGGTCTTAATCACTAGTTTCAAGTCTTCTTCAATACAGCATGATGTTCATTTAGTAACTTATGGTCCCATTTAGAGTAAAATAGACCATAAAGCAGGGTATGCTTTAGGGCGTGGCTACCTGGTGATTGACAGGTCGCTACCATGGCGTTGTCCAGTCTGGGAGTTGCCCGTATTTTCGTCTTACAGCTTTAACCCTTTCACAGTGTGTTTTCAGTTCATGAAAGTTAATTATAACTTTTTTGGTCGCCTAAAAATGTCTTTCACCCTCTAGTGTCATTTCTGGTTCCAAAAAAACAGATCGCAATGCTCAAAATGACGAACTTGAGGCTTCAAAACGACGTCCACAAACCAATGTCACGTCACGGTGACGACGGCTACTTCTTATATACAGTCTCTGTTTTCTTTATGTTTTCCATTTATTTATTTATTAATTTTATAAGGAAAATATCCAGATGTATCCATCAGATTGAAACAGAAAACAATACAGATGGGATGAGGGGAGAGGTACAGCAGCACATGATGTAACTTTGAGGAACATGTGATCTGGATTTGAGTACACACAGTATGAAGACAAAACGTCTCAATGAATCACAAGCACTTGTGATTTCAGGGAAATGTCTTGGATTTCACCTTCTGCTATTTTGGTACTTCTTGCAATCTCAGAAACAAAGAAAGAGAAAGAACACAAACAAAGAAAGTCCCCAAGATTTAACATAATGCCAGTAAGGCTCAAATCACAACCACCTGATAGGAGCTTTTCTGTAAGCACCAACAGGATGAGAATACACCAAACTGGTCAGGACAAAACAATAATGGGACCAGGTGGACTAACAGCCACAGGTTTGGCTATGGATGCCTTCCAAGAGAGATTGTCTGAAAATATACTCCGTTATCCCCATAATTAAACGATATCGCGTCTTTCCCCGCTCTGTGATGGTGGATTTTTAAGCCCGCTTTGAGTGTGGCTATTCAGCACACACACTTCAACACTCTCATGGTCGGACAACATGCAAATGAGTTCTTTTCTAGCATAACGGGGCCTTTACACATGTCAAACACGTAGCCTTTCATCCAATCATTCTAGTTAATCCCAAACTAGTAGGGGTGTAAATCACAAGTTTAATTACAATACAATATTAAATTGATTCTTTGGACAATGATACGATATGTGCTGATATCACAAAGTCTGCCACAATACAATTTTGATTTGATTCAATCCAGGGGCCCACGATCGATATAAAACAATATCATACGCCTATTTAACACAATCAGTTACATTTATATAAAAAGAAAACTATCGAAAAACAATCTATTATTTTTAATAAAACCAATAAATATAAAGTGGAAATTTAAAATGTTAAAGTTCATCTTCTCACCAACATCACTCATCTATATCATCACTCCACCATTAAATCAAAGAAGGTTTGACCCAAGGCCATGGTGTTTAATCCTTAATGTCTTGCTGGTCCACACTGAACTGATGTCCACTCTAAAGACACACAGGAGTGTGGAGAGCAGGCTGATGACAGACAGAGCGTTGTAGCAAAGATAACACAGTGAGGGGGAGAAACCGTGAAACCAGAATCTTCTCTCAAACTTTGGACGTGTAACAGGCCCAGGTTGATGTCTGGCCCCGCTCCCATCATCTGGCTCTAAGCCCTGAGCTGTTTGCAGAAAGGCTGACCGACTCTTAACTGATGTGGAGATGGCTGGGATTACTGCACATTCATCTGTCAGTAACAGGTGTGATGGACGGATAGAGTGAAGGAAGGCTGGTAGGAGAGGAAATCCAATTACATCAGTTAACTAGTATTCAGCACATACATCAGTCTCAGTAAGGACAGTAAATAACTGAGTACCATCCTCTGGCTAAATTACTGCCAGTTTACTCAAGGCAGCGGCAGATGAAGCTACACACACACACACATACACACACACACACACATACACACCAGCATGCTCATACTGTACAAACCATAGACTGTCTATAAAGATGGACGACATGACAGCTCCCCATAAGTGAAGCCAAAACATCTGGATCGCCCCCTGCTTAGGTAGTTCTTATCACGCTGATGCATGTTGTTCAAGTGTTAATTTTTCTGATAAGTTTTGTTTTGATTAGTTATTTGATTCTATAAAAAGATGGCAAGACGTCATGATTGGCAGCTGGGAGTCTCTCTCGCTGACAAGCTGCGGCCGTGCTCGCCTCGCGCGATTGGTTCGGGCGACCGCGACACCGCGGCTTCACCGCCCAATCACCAAATTACGTCAAATTCTCAAGATAGCACCTCGCGCATCCGGGATATTTTGGGTTCAATTCTGTACAGTACTGGGAGGAAGCAGAGACACCTCGTCCATCCTTATATACAGTCTACGGCACAAACACACAGACAGTGCCCTCAATTTTATAGTCTGAGATCATATCCAATTAGGACAATGGGCCCATCCACAGTGCAGCAGTGGTCACTGACAAAACAAAATAAAAAAATTTCAATCACACTTTCAAAAAGAGAATTGTTTCTATGTTCACTGAAAAGTTATTTTGAAGTTGACAACTCATCCTTGAGATTGGAAACAGCAGTCGACAAAACAAACAATCTGCAGTCAAGGTCCACTTGCTCGCTTGTTCTGGAGCGTTAAACGGCTCCACAATTGCAATTGGAATTGAAAATGTTTACGAAAAAATGTCATGACGCCCACAATTTGCTATATTTAAATACACACAGTGGGGAAATAGGCCAGATAAACATAGTTCAGTTGATGAGCAAATTGTAAAGATGTTTTAAAATCTTCTTGTGTTAAGACACCTGGCTTCAGAACCACCAAAAACAAATCACTTGTTTCTTGTTTTTCTTTGCCCTCTCTCTCATCATCAACAAACATTACAGTCCTGCAAACCATGAAATAAAAAGCCAATCGCTGGCAAAAATAAAGATGTAACGAGTAAAGACAAGGGAGAGTGAGAGGGGAATGACATGCAACAAAGGTCCCAAGGCTGAAATTGAACCCAGGACGTTGCGGTAATGTGGCGTGCACTACTGTAACCACTTGGCTACCAAGCTCGCATGGTGGGCATCACTGTGGTAGGAGTGATGAAATCCCACCCCTTACTCATGTTTTGTTTCTGTCTGGCTGACCATCAGCTCTACGTTACAGCCAGCAGACACTGACTCATCTCTGCATCATGAAGTGTTGTCACTAACAGATATCAGGGTGACTGTGCAGGACTGGAGGACACTTCTTCTTTCTGGGTGTGGCACAGACGTAGGGAGCTGACCTTCGTGTCTACACGGTGAAACAATTGGGCTGGCCACTTTGGCAACTTAAGGCTGATTGGCTGACTGTTCTCCAAATGTACTAAAGTGTAACTGCAGAGACAGTCAATCAGTGCCTTTGCACTGTAAAAGCAGCAATAAACCAGAGAAGGAGAAAGACGAGGTCTCTCCACCCAATTCACTTTAGAGTCTCCTACATGTTTCATTACTGAGATTGCACTGCAAAGGGCGAGCTGTCTGGAGGCCGAGTAAATGATAAAACATGCGCACACACACACACACACACACACACACACACACACACACACACACACACACACACTCAGAGATGCAGAGAAAGGCAGAGCCGTGACTGATTTCTGTTCATCGTGACCATGACACATGACCTGCCAGAAGCTGCTGGCTGCTGTATCTGACCGGGAGGCAAATGTGTCAAAGAAGATGCTTTATGTGCAACAAAAGAACTCAGTATTTTATTCTAACCAGCTTCTCCTATCTTAGGAACACCGACATTCAGTCAATTATTGATTGAGTCAATAGTCTGGGAGGCTTTAAAGGCTCAAATGGCCACCAAACATATTGTACAGACAAATTGATTTTGACAAAAATGATTTTAAAGGAAACTGAAATAACAATTTATTGATATTTTGTCTAAAAATAAACCTAAAAAAGGGAAGTTAATACTCAAAATGTTGTACAATTTAAACACCAATTGAAATAACTTTAGTTAAATCCCACTTCAAAAAGCCCTTTACTGTCTGCTACTAGTGAAACCTTTTAAAATGCAAATGATTAGTTAGTGTTTTCTGTGGATAATTTCCCTGTCATATAAGCTTCATGCTAAGTAGACAGGCGGCAGTTTTCCAGAATATGAGCCTTACATATTTCGACACACGTCTCCTGCCACGGCTGATAATTCCAATTTTACCTCACTGGGTGGTGTGAACACAACAAGGATTACCAAAACCAACTCTGCAAAGTTTACCAGAGATGAATGAGCAGGGAAATGCCCATCACAAATGAATAAAACCCAAGTAGGGGTGTAAGAAAATACCGAAAATATTGAGTATCGCAATATCACTACAAAAAACACTGTTTTGATTTTTAATTAATAGTCTACATGCAGTGATTAATTCAGTCAATACTACATTTCATTTGCAAAGATATATGTGCCTCAAAGTAGTGCTATGACGTTGGATGTTACAGGGACTCTGATTAATGCAAATACAAATCTCACTGTTCTGATTGCATAAAAGAAATTAACTTTTTTTACTCAGATTTTATACATATGGTGGTGTGTTCTTTATACTATGACAGTTTTCTAAAATTAGATTTTAAAAAATCGCAATCTATCACCTTGCTTACAGTATTGCAATATATTGTATCATGATACGTATCGTATGGCCAGATTCTTGCCAGTACACAGCCCTAAACCCAAGTCGACGTCTTCAGATGTCTTGTTTTGTTTGACTCTCCAACACACAAAGATATTCGGTTTATTATCACATAAGATAAAGAAAAGACACAAATCCTCACAACTGAGAAGCTGGAACACGAACTCGAGAATGTTTTCTAAAAACCAAATGAACATTTCAATGTATAGTACAGTAGATGAAAACGTGTAGCAAACTGAAAGAGGCTAAACTCAACATACATTCTAGGTGTTTTGTGTGTGATTTTGGAGAGGTCTGTGTGCGTGCCTCTGCAAACTAAAGCCCTGAAAATGGCTTTTGCATTTGTACTAAGAGGTGGTCTGTGTTTGGGGCTGAAAAGAGCACCAAAATTGCACTGCATCGCCTCATCAGCATTAACACAGCCTCAGCTGCATCCAACCACCTCAGCAAGGTTGAGTTCATTTGGAGCCAGCAGATTACCAAAGAGGCACCAAAAAGTATCCACTACTGCCCGAGGAAAATTGCATTTCATCTGCATTTGTGCTGCTGCTGGCTTTGCGCTGACAGGAAATTATGGCCCTATGACAACATATTCTATTACACCAACATACAGTATTAATCAGTTCCTTCAAGCTTTGAATGTGTGTGAATCCATCACTAATCAACAAATAGACACAACTCTCCTTTGATGCTGGTATCTTGTCTTTTCTATAATGCAGCAGCACTTATCAGCGGAGGCTCACTCTATTGTTTATCTGCTTTCCGGTGCTGTGACCACATCTATTCTGCACATGAACCTCTCTGCTCTCCTGTGTCACAACAACAGCTCCCGACTTTCACTGGTGGTCTGTAAGACAATCTGACAAAGCAGCCAAAGGCATCAGGGTCAGTTACAGGTCTGGCACAGATCCTACGTGCATGTATATATATGTTGGCACACACCAACCTGTGAGGCTGTAAATGCATAGACTCAGGTGTGTGCGTGTTTGTCCTCTTGCATGTATGTGCGTTGCTGTGAGCTGTAACTCGAGGATCATCAGCAAACAAAGAACCAGGGAGGTGAAGAGAGATGAGAGTCAGCGGATGGATCCTCTTACCATGATGAGGCCGGTGGTGATCGGGTCGTTGCAGCCATGGCACAGCTCCCCGAATTTGGCCCAGTAGTCCTTCTTGCAGTAGAGCCGTCCATCTTTTTCATAATACCAGTGGGACAGCGAGGCGCTGCACTCACAACACCTGACAGAAGAAGAGACGGAAAGATACACATGAGCAATTAATTAACACCTTTTAATACCAATGTTACACCAAAATCTTTGACCGCAGAGAGTCAGCAACACATAAGGTCGCCATTTTTCAACTTTAAATGTTGTAGTGTTGACAGGACATTATGTTGCGCTGCACTCTCTAAACCGTACTTGACCCTTCTAATGACACCCTGCAGGGCCCCAAATTATAGTTTACAGGGTGATAATAATCCCTTTGTGGGTCTATAACACACCACCATAACTGAGGTGGAACAGACACATGAGAGATCTCACTAAAACACACAACTTAATGGCAAAATGGAGGAACACAACTCCAACAGCATGCTTTTCAGTGCAGTGTGTACCATATATAAACATTTCATCAACCAACATAAATCAGTAACAGAAGTCGAACTTAATGTAAGTGTTTTTTTGGCTGCAGTAATATTTTAATTCATATAGCGCTCATATAAGACTCCAACCCTGATGACACGGGTTCGATTCCCGGTTGGCTAACTGTACTCGGTGCAATGACAATAAATTTGAATCTAATCTATTTTCCTTTCACAAAAGATGCCCCTCATTTATTCAAATTGACAGTCGAAGCACCATGAGACATCTGTATTCATCTGTAGAGCTCTGTCTGGTCTGTCTGTAAATGTCCAGAGTGACGTCAGCCTGATAGACATCAGATGCCGACAAAGAGTCGGAGACAGACAGAGGCTGATAATATGGTGACAAAGAGTGTGTGTGGAGGAGGATACGACAAACACACACTCATAGTTCACTGGAAATGCAAATAAGCAAACACACTCATCTGCAAATGCTGGTTTGATATTCAAAATAATAATAAAAACAGGTGAGTCAAGGTTATTTCCTGGTAAGTGATGATAGATGATGATTCTTATTAAAAGAAAGAGGATGTTAACAATCTCATATTACTCAGGCCCTCCTGTTGGTGGAAAAACACACCAGGATAATCCAGCTAGCACCTTACTGATCTTCCCATTGATTAGAAAATGCTGTTCATTTTTATTATAACATGTTTTCATGTATTCGTTGATAAGTGGGCACATTTGCTCTCCGTGTGGTCATAAATCAAAATGTGTGCTAATCCCTTCGCTTATGGTAAAAGCATTTCTATATGTGTGAGTTAGTGCACTTGCATCTGCGTGCATGCAGGCTTGTATGTAATCTGTATAAATCTGTCTGTGTCTAACGGCCATGACTAAGTGAGTGTCTCCACTCCTTCCCAGTGGAGCTTCCCTCCCATCAGCCCCTCCGTCTGGCCTCGTCCCAGCTCAGGGCAGCTTAAAACCAGGCCTGTTTGCTCTGAAAATATTAAAGAGTGTGCATGGCTTCAAAGAATAATTCACTTCTTCCCTTGTGTCATCCCAATTTCCTGCTGTTTACATTTGCATATGAAATTTCTTTATTTTAGAAACATTGCTGACTGAGTTCTTAGTGTCTGGCACTGATGGGACAATTATAAAGGTGCTGGTAGCATCGTATTCTGGATAAAAACGAATACGCTGTCTCGTAGGTTGCTGATTTCATACATTCCTCAGGTCACATTCAAACTCAATAAAATATTACATTAGAATAACAATAATATATTGATTACAATGCATACTTTGTCCTTGTATCACTTTATTTTATTTTCAAACAAAATGACAAACATTACTTTAGCTTCTCATTTGTGAGGAGTTGCTGCTTTATTTGTCTTATTTAACAGCACATGTCACTCTGGGCTTTTGGAATATAGCGATGGGCATTTTTCATTACTTTCTGACATTTAATGGACCAAACGATCGATCCATGAATAGAGGAAATAATCTGCAGATTAATCAATAATGAAATAGTCGTTAGTTGCAGCCCTATACACACCACTCTGCTGTAGAATTGTTCGTCGAAGATTTAAATGTGATCCAAATCTGTACAGTTATATCACCTTTTCCTTTCCTCTTTATCTCACAGAGACAAGAAGACTTTGCTGTTGAACATGTCTGTGGCTGTTTGGTAAAGGATGAATAGATTCAGCAGAAGCAGCAACTTGCTATGACTTTGCCCCAGGTGTTACTGCACCTACTATGCAAGTTTGCACATACACACACATAACCTTGCAGCACATGCAGACACACACATACAATTTATTTATCAGACAGACAGACACACCCACTCTTCCCAGCATCTGCATGCAGAACTTCCCTGCAGCTCAGCAGATTGTTGCAGAGCTGCTTCAGTATGCAGCGTGTTTGGGTGAGCATGGGGGGGGGGAGAGACTTGGAAGTGGGTCAAGGCTTTCAGAAGACGTCCGCAGCAGACGTCCGAGCCAGGAGCCACTCAGCTGTCTTGGCTCTCTGCCGCTCGATAACTGTCTTCCACTGCACATGCACACGCATCCTGCAAACCCCTGCAGGGGCAAAGTCATACCTGGGGAGGATACACACAGGTGCACGTAGATGTGTTTGCACACACACACTTCTTAATGCTCTGAGGTTAGTAAAACCTCTTGGAGCAGAGCTGGGAGTGGCAGCAGAGTATTAAAGATATGGGTGAATACATTAGTGAATCCCAGATGGAGACGCCAAATTTCTGCCTTCAGGACAAGAATCTAATCTCAGAGGTAGAAGAGAAAAAGGCAACTCAAGACTTCCATGAATATAAAAAAAAAAAACACCACCATAATAAAAAATCAAATTTTTGTGCTCACATTTGGGCGTTTTAGTGTGACTGTGTTTGTGTGTGCATCGGCACGGACGTATAAGAGGATTATCAGTGTGAAAGACTCAGGGAGAGTCTTTGCCCACTCTGCTATGATGCTCCCGAAAATCGAGCTGAATAAAAAGCTTAGCGGTCTCTCTCACACGCTCCGATACCTTGATGTGCGAAAATCAAAATCAAACTAAATATCACATGCCTTTTCGCAAATCAATAATGATGTTCAAGGACAGAAGAAGAAGTGAGTTTGAGAAAATCTGTAGAGAAAAGACTGATTAAAAAAAGACAATAAAGACGGAATAACACAGACGTTTGATTGATTTAAGACGCAATGATGAAGGGAAAAAAAGTTAAAAAGCAAACAAAAGGCAGGATGCTCAGACATAAATAACTCGCACGAACAAGTGAGAGGGAGCAGAGCAGGTTTCAGACACCATGAAAACCAGCTGGATCCCCCCCAGGGCAAGCAAACAACCAATGCGTAACAGATGAGAACGAGGGAGTGGAGTTAGTAAATCTGCAACTGTCCCCCCTCCTGCTGTTAAAATCCCTGATGGAATTAGCTAAAAGAGAGAAGAGAAATAAATCCCCTTTTCCAGGTCAAAAGGAGGCAGCTTTTTCCCCGACCTCTCACCTTCCTCTGTTTGTGTTTGCTAACATTTGTCTCTAGCTGAGTCCTGTCACGATTAGTTACTCTGTCTCTAATCTACAAAGACTAGTTTTATACTCTTGTCTTCTAGGTGAGTGGTTCTCAACCTGGGGGGTCAGGACCCCTCCAAGATATTGTAGATCAGAAGGGTTTTGAGATACTTAAGCAATAAGACTAATGCTGCTTTCACATGGAATCAGGCTGTTTTTATCTGTTTGAGTATAATTTTATCTTTGTAAGGTGTCCTTGGGTGTCTTGAAAGGTGCCACCACATAAAATGTACTATTATTATTATTATTATTATCATAAGGCAAAAAAGTTGGTTATGAATCTCAATTAGTGGACATGAAATCTTAAAATAAATCTGCCTGAGGTAAAAAACAAACAAACAGTATAAAGCAAAGAATATATACAGTATGTACTGTATGTATGTGTGTGTGTGCGTATGTATGTGTGAGTGTGTTTGTGTGTCTTATAAAATTATGGTTTGCCAGATTAATCACCATATGCTGTTTTTTATTAGTCTGCTATTATTCATATTTATTATTCCCAGTGAGAAGATCACATTGGACAGTTTCATGATGTAATATGTTTTTGATTGACCGTACATCCTGTTCATCACGCTGGCGGCCTGACCCAGGTCAATACATAATGTGATTAATTTGTCCCAGTTGATATGAATGAGCTGAAGTTGAATGAAAACAACATCAGGTCTGAATGAATGAATGAAATTAAATTCCCCCGAGGGACTGAACTGCTGAACTGCTGAAGAGGATGAGTAAATACATTGAAGGAGAAATGACTTACAGATGTCTTAAAAATGTGTCATCTGCATTAACATACTCTCTGTCACCATTCAGCATACACAGCAGATACATAAAATATATAGTTATTTTTTGTTGATGTGGGTTTAAACTAAAGCTCAAACAAGGACACAGAAAATTCATCTGTACCGGTTTACAACAACTGCCTATCAAAATGAACTGAAACACAGAAACACACACATGCAGGGAAATGGCAAATTGGTCAATTCATTATTAATTAGAGCTAAATGTTTCCATCATTTCAGATGTGTGCTGGTGAAGCATGCAGAGCTTTGTGGTTTAACATGTCAGCTCAAATATGAGTCTGCCCTGCAGCTGCTCAGCTAAAATGGTACAAAGGTGATGCATGTATCTATAGTAGGGTTCACGTCTGAACCAGGGCTGCAACCATTTATTTAATAAAACAAATACAAATCATTTTGCAAATAATTGGTTAACTGTCGAAAGACAAAAAGCCCAGAGCCCAAAGTGACATCCAAAACCCCCAAACATTCAATTTAAAATCATATGTGATAAAGAAATCCTCACATTTGGGAAGCTGGAACTGAAGAATATTTGGCATTTCCACTATCTATTAATCAACTAATCGTTGCAGCTCTAATCTGAACAAGCAGTATGTGCAGCTCCTACATGCAAACACGGAGCTCTTGTACTTTAACTGTTCTTGGATCTCAGTGTGACTTCTTTTAAGATAAGCCCTCGAACGCCTCGCAGTGAGATAAAACCAAACCAGAGTTTAATCTGACTCCCACACATACCACGCTGACCATCCAGCTCTGGTCGGCATTTTATGGTGTGTGTGTGTGTGCGTGGGTGTGTGTACATGTAGCCACAGGCCATTAAATGACGCATGGCCTGACACCCCTACAGGATGCAGGAAGAGTCTAAAGGAAACAGTGGTGTGTATGTTCTGGTGGAGGTGTGAGCAGGTTCATTACCAACTGACAGATGCATAGCTGAAAGATTTACGAGGAGCCACACCTCTCAAACACCCCGAACACACACACATGCACATACGTGTGTACATCCTCATTAATTATTAAATCTTCGATCATCTGCGCCAAGCTCAGAGGGACATCCATCACCATTTCTATCTGCAAAGACAGCAGAAACGCTTTTTGAGTACTTCTGATCAATAAGCCCATACATCAGTCGGCTCGGCCTTCCAGTAAAATCAGTAAAGTTCAGACAATGAACGTCGTCTGATGGAAACAAATGAGTCTACTGCATGAAATAGTGCTCAGCTGTTGTCGCTGTACTTGCGGGCTAAGCTGAAATCCTCACAGACAAAGAGAAAATACAACCTCTGGGAAAGAGACGAGGGGGTTGTGGGATAGAGGGATGGTCACACACACACAAACACACACACACACACACACACACACACACACACACACACACACACACACACACACACACACACACACACGGGTGAAATTCAAGCTGAGGAAATGGCAGACTGTCTGGGGGAGACCCCTCTCTTTCCACTCAGAGGAGACATAAATAGTCGGGGAAAATCCTGGTCCGGTGCCAAGATTTCCACTGCTCATATCTTCCAGAAATATAAAGGATTCCCACGTGGAGACGGGGATGCACGTACATGTGTGTGTGTGTGTTTGTGTGTGTGTATGCTTACAAATAAATCTACCAAACACACACATTCAAGGTCACATTCATCCCGTTCCCACACGCCCCCTTTTTTTGTTCCCCTTAATTTATCCTCCGTGTCCTCTCCTCCCCTCCTCCTTCTCCATGGCAACACAGAATGCCATAGCGATGATGTCACCCTCTCACATAGAATAAGAGGCATTACCTCATGCTAACCCCCACATCTCTCTCTGTTGGGTGGTTTCAAACTCCACCAGGAAATCCCTCAGCCAATCGGGCTCCAGTCTGCTCCCTTGACCTCGGCAAACACAAGCTCAGCAGCATTCACACCGGCGTTAACCCCTCGAGAACCGCTACAGTTAAAGAAGTAAAAACACAGTTGCAGGTTGTGCATTTTAAACAATACCTATAATTGCGCCCTCTGCAGCTTCAGCTCTGCACTGACTGTGGGAGACAATCTCTTTATTTGTGGTCCATTCAGCTGGTGAACAGGAGCCCTGTCAGACTGTGAGTAAATGATGTGCACGGCAGCAGTTTCCTTTGTGACTGTTAAGCCGCCCTGACTGACTGGCTGTCAGCACAGTCGGTCCGGGGCCGTCTCACTTGTTCCACTGGGAGGAAGTGATAAAAGGTTTCAGCGAGCTCTGGGAACCAGGATGAGTGCTGTTCAGCAGGAGAGACAGCAGAGATCCTGTTCATTATCAGGTCTCTTTTACAAAATAGTTGAGAGTGTCTTTTTCCAGCAGCTTAACACAAACAGAGGAAACTGATACATGAAGTGAAAACGGCCCATGTATCTGCTACCAGTTCAGGTAGCAGAATCTCCGCACCATGTGGGGCTGAAAGAATTAAATAATAATCATCAAATCATTGATTTCAATGGTTATCAATTCCTTATCAATTCCTGAAAATAAAGAAATACATGACAATAGATTTCATTATTGATCTGTCCTGTATTTCGACTGTTATTTTAAGACATCCCACTTGTTGGTATAAGTTTTGTGTTGCTTAATACTTCAAGAATTAAATGAGAAATGTTAATACTGTTGACTGGAATTATCATAGATAGTATGCAGTCTATGAGAACTATCGGTCCTATTTGTAGACTACTGAATGTATTCAGCCTCTCTGACTGATAAAAGTCAGATAATAGTCTGACCATCAAAGTCAGACTATTAAAATCACGATCTCTCCAATTTACATTTTTTTTTTTAAGTTTCTATAAAATATCATGTTGTTGATCCAGAGAGAGAAACTGTGGCGCCTAGCTAGCTCCAAAAACTGCAGCTGCCTTGATCTCAAGAGGCTATCGGTACCTTCGTTTGACTGATGTCTGAGCAAGTTGGACAGAAATCAATCGGGCGTGCATAGTGCGGTGATCGATTCTGCACCATAGACTGTATACTCTTTAAGAAGTGGACGTAGTTACCGTGACGTCACCCATTGGTTTGTGGACTGCCGTTTTGAAACATCGAGTTCGGCATTTTGGCCGTCGCATCTTGTTTTTTTAGAACCAGAAGTGACACGAGAGGGTGGAGCTAAGTATAACCGAATGCTGATTATGACATTTTTAGGCGACCAAAATGTTCAACTAACTTTCATGAACTGAAAACACACTGTGAAAGGGTTAAAGTTGTAGGAAGAAAACAGCGACAACTCCCAGACCGGACAACACCGTGGTAGCGACCTGTAAATCACAAGGTAGCCACGCCCTAAAGCATACCCTGCTTTATGGTCTATTTGACTCTAAATGGGACCATAATTTACTAAATGAACATCATGCTGTATTGAAGAAGACTTGAAACTAGTGATTGAGACCATAAACTCATGTTTACAATGTTTACTGAGGTAATAAATCAAGTGAGAAGTAGGGTCATGTTCTCATAGACTTCTATACAATCAGACTTCTTTTTGCAACCAGAGGAGTCGCCCCCTGCTGGCTATTAGAAAGAATGCAAGTTTAAGGCACTTCAGCATTGGCTTCACTTTACAGACCCGGAGATAGCTCACTGATCTACACAGCCCTGGCCATCTCGAACAAGCCTATTGAGATAAGATCCAGGAAGTCCACTTGGAGTAACAGATTAATGCATTTCAGACGCCTAAAAACTAAAAACTGCACGATGGTTTGTAATACTCACAGGAAAGTTATCACGGCAGCAACTAATCTCATCATTCATCACGATGATCGCAAGGTAAATGGTGGAAATACAGCATTCGCTTTACAAAATAATCTACCAGGAAATGTGTGCTCGAATGTATTTGATTGGCGACCTTGCCAGATGACGTCACTTTGCTGATTGAGCCTCATGGAATTCAAGAATGACCTTTAATGCTCAACTTTTAAGCCTACAGGAAAGTCAGATTAATCTTCATGACACCTGAGCAAACTGCATTCAATAAAATCAAAGAGTGCAGGCTGTTTTTGTATGATACAGTAGTTTTAAGAGTGTGAATGCTGACAAAGGCTGAATCATTTTTATGAAATGATCAAGGTCAAATATTAAAGTGACAGGACTCACAAAGTAGAGAGAAAATTAGAACGTTAATCCCCCTTTCTTTAATCATATGCAGGGTTTAAATCTGGAGTTTATCTTGTGCACAATGCAACAAAATTGAATTTTCAAAGTGTGATTAAAGTATTGTAGCGAGAGCCAAAGGTTGGAGCTCGGGAACAGGTGATTAATCAAAAAGTGCCAACACACAGGACGCCTCCTTTCTCCTCTCTGCCAATGTTATCAGCAGGTATGAACACTGCTGACGTCACGGCGAGGAGGACAAGGAGTTCTTGGTGCAGATACAGAACAGAGTGTCACTGGATGTGCGTAAAAGGAGAATATTAATCAAAATGACAAGCCTCAATCAAAAATCTAACAGCTTTTAGTGCAACAATGACAGTTAACATATGTATGTATATTATGTGATGACTGGAGGTAAGATAACAGACCTCTTTCTCTCATTACTTTTACTCTTTACTGCCTCAATTAACGTATTTTTGATTGGAAAAAAAACCATACAAAATTATATACATGTAGCTCTAAAACAACATATTGTATGTAGTGTCAACATCAGTTTCATATCCTGCTGAAATATCATATTAATACCTAATAACTCAAAGGACAAATAGTAGATCTGTATAGTAGGAAAGTTTCAGGTTTGTAACAATGAGTAAGACTAATTGAGGCAACAAAAAACAATCTAATTCCAAATAAAAGGATCTGTGGGAAGATTTTACTTTGTCTTTAATTTACAAACAATAATTGAATGCAAAGTTGTGGGAAGGTGCCTTTTGGATCTTTCATTTAGACAAAAAGGCCGTAAAATCAGCCTGTAAACTGTTTAATATGATATGCATCATCTCTGTCTGCAGTTGGAACAATAATTTGGTGATCACTATGGTGACCAATTTGGTGGACTATTTGGGGATTTATACTTTATTATTACATACTTATATGAAAAAACAAAAACGAAGCATTCGAATACTGATTCGAAGGTCTATTACCATGGCAACGGTCGAAGCTTCGAAGCATCGAAGCATTCAGGTCGGCCCTGATGGCCAAATTTTCTTTATTTTTTCTAAAAACTAGACATCCAATGAGATGAACAAATGAGTGTTCCTCTTTGACAGCTGGGTTTTGCTGGATAACTTGCTTATCTGCTTTGCCACACACCCACACACCAGACATACACACACACACCAGACACACACACAGTTCCATCAGTCATATGCAGGGCAGCAGGGTTTGATTCATTGTCTTGCTTTGACAGAAGAGGGAAGTCACTAACACATAGTAGTTTTTGGATCCAGAGCAGTGTGACTGATGTGTGGTGTGTCATTGAGGAAGTGAGAGACAATTTAAAGAGAAATGAGTATATCAACTGAACACACAATGTGACACATTTCAGTATCTACATCCCTCTGACAGAGTCTGTACATTACCAGATACTGTAGATTTAACATTGAGTGTAATTCAAACACTGAATGGTGAAGTTCTGTGCTTCACATTTATGTCAGTTTAGGAGTTTCTGTGTGAAAACATGAGGGGAAGTGAAACAGACTTTCAGATGCTCCACCTCACTAATCATAAATAAACACGGCAAATCATCAGTGTTAATATATGTATTATATTAATATATTCAGTTTACTGTGATAGAGGAGTAAATAAACCAGAAAGTATTCACATTTAAGAAGCTGGAATCAGATGAGTTTGACTTTTTTTTCTTAAAAACTTAGTCAAACCGATTAATTATCAAAATAGATAGCCGTTTAATTTAATAGTTGACAACCAATCGATCATCGTTGCACGTCAAGTATATTTAATATTTTGGAGTTTGGGACATTTTATAGACCAAACGATTTATTAATAAATTGATTAATTAATGAATCAATCAAGAAAATTGGCAGCTTAATCAATAATGATCATTAGTTGCAACTTCTATATTAAATGATAAGAAAATATCTAAAGAAAAGAATATAAAGAATTTTGTTAGCTTGCTTTACTTTGTTTATTAGATAAAAACTGTGCACATCAAATTTAAAAATATTGCCGTAATGTCAATGTCATCTGTATTCCCTGTTAAATTCAATAGTAGAACTACAACTATTAGTCAATTCGTCAATTAGTCGATCGAAAGAATAAATAATCGGCAACTGTTTTAATTGATTCATTGTTTTTTTAAGCAACAGTGCTGTACGTCGCAGTGTTCTCAGAATTTGTTTTCTTTTTCTTTGTCTTACATATTATAGTGAGTCACACAGTTACACACACAAAGGTCATGGATATTATAGTGAATTTAATATTCCTAGTCGGACAAACAAGACATTTGATGACGTCACCTCGTTTTATAGACCAAACTGTTACTCAATTAATCAAGAAAATAGTCGTTAGAATGATAGATAATGAAAATAATTGTTGCTATAATTGTTAAATCTGACCCGCTGCCCTTTGCTGCATATCAACTCTTCTTTCTTTCTCTCCCTCTTTCCTGTCTATCTACAGCTGTTCTATCAAATAAAGGCAAAAAAGCCCCAAAATATATATAAAATAGATTGTTTAGTTAAAAATGTCACTCTTTTCACCGCAATGTCCCGGGTTTGATTCCGGCCTTGGGACCTTTGTTGTCACAACCCTCTCTCTCTCTCTCTCTCTCTCTCTCTGTCTAACCCCATTTCTACACTTTCATCTGTCAAATGAAGGCGAAAATGTCCCCCCAAAAAATAATCACTAAAAAAAAGTTTCACTCTGTGAGGCCGGACATCAACTAGAAACTCAACAAACATCCAGCCACGTACTGCCACTGGTCCACTTACTTTCTGAGTTGCTTCTCGCTGCGTTGGTTCTTTGCTGACATGTCACCCGTGGGAGCACCGGCCTTGTTTTGACAGTAAGAAGACAGACTCATGTCAGCAGCTCTGATGTTAAACTCGACCGGCCTCGCTGTCACAGCCATCAGTGACTCTCTCTCTCTCTCTCTCTCTCTCTCTCTCTCTCTCTCGCTCTCTCTCTCTCTGTCTGTCTACTTCCTCTCAGTGCAGCTGCACAGAGGGGTCACGCTTTGTTCATCCCTATTTCCTGTCCTCTGCCCCGCCCACCTCATGGCTGCTTATTTCTTCTTTTTAACCTCATTAGAGCCGCCCCTTGTAATGTGAACTCCCCATTTCCTAATACACTCAAAGATTCTGGAGGCACAAATTGAATTTTCCTATTATCCATCACCTATTAAACCCTTCCACCTCCTCTCAGCTCATTTCATCTACCTCACAGGAGCCCTGAGGTGCTTGGTTTTCTGAGGATGAGATGAGGCAGAGCGGCTCACCCTCAATAACACCACAGTTATCACATAAAGGTGAGATCTGTGAAGAATAACTTCTTTTAAAAGCATAACTTAACTCACAGATATCAAACCCGTCTGTTCACGCAGCCTCAGACAACCAGCTGAGTCAGATAACGTCTACACTTCTATCAGCCTCGTCGACCAACTGCTCAGATTGATCCAAACATCCTCATCTTGACTCAGGCACACAGTACAGCCTTGCTGATAATTTGGCTGATCCAAGGAAGTAGATCAGACAATATATGTAATATATCGCTGTTAGCGTAAATGTCGGCAAATAAATAAAAAGAATAATTACAGAACAGTAATGTCAAATGTATGTTTGAAGTTGTTTAGAGACATTGTCAACATCACATAGTTTGTCCATGAGAGAGCACTGACGAGTTTATTTAAAACCAAAATTGAAGGGATCCCTATTAAAAACGCTGCTGTGCTATTATTGTGGTTGCTGTGCGTCACCCCCTCTCTCTCTCTCTCTCTCTCTCTCCCTCTCTCTCTCGCTCTCTCTCTCCCTCCCTCCCTCTCTCTCTCTCTCTCTCCCTCTCTCTCGCTCTCTCTCTCCCTCCCTCCCTCTCTCTCTCTCTCTCTCCCTCTCTCTCGCTCTCTCTCTCCCTCCCTCCCTCTCTCTCTCTCAAAACCCAACCAGTCGAGGCAGATGGCCGCCCACCCAGAGCCCAGTTCTGCTCGAGCTTTCTACCTGCTAAACGGGGAGTTTTTCCCGGCCACAGCGCATTAACATAACATTGCAATGCTCATGTGGGATCTGTTGTTGGGTCTCTAAACTATAGAGTACAGTCTAGACCTGCTCTATATAAAAAGCGTCTTGAGATAACTTCTGTTATGATTTGACGCTATATAAAAATAATTTTAATTGAATTGAACTGAAGCTGCCCACACTAAAGCACTTCAAACATGATGTCACACTAGCCAGCTAGAAATCAATGTGGCCAAGACAAAAGAATGAATCATGTGCAGCACAAAACAACATCCGAACACAGAGCCAGTTTCACTTGATGGCCAACATGTTGAAACTATGGAAGACTTTAAATACCTCAGTACAGTGCTGGACTCCCAGGTGAGCTTATACAGAGTGTATTTTCAAGAGATGCTCACAGCGACTTTATCTTCTGAGGAAACTTAGCGGCATCGGTGTCAGTCAGCAGATTTTAGAATCAGTGTACAAAACTATTGTTGAGAGTGTTTTAACCTTTCACCTTCCTGCCTGATACGGTACCCTAAACTGTAGACATAACAATAAACTGTCTAGGATTGTGTCAACAGCAAGCAAAATAGTTGGCAAACCCCAAAAGCCCTTGACTCAACTTTTTACGGAAGGGATGAGGAAGAAAGCGAGGAGTATCCTGGCAGATAGCTGCCATCCTCTCTTCAGCCTGTTTGAGCTCTTGAGCTGCGGGAGGCGCTATAGAGTCCCTCTGGCAAATAAAAATGTGTTTAAAAAGCCCTTTAACCCAAGTTCCACTAATATTCTTAACTCAACAAAGTGACTGAGCAGATCTAGGCCACAGACACTGACATGAACTGTTTTAATGTGTAACATAACCTGTCTCTGTATCTGTCTTTTACTGCTGTTGTTTCCTGTATTTGGTGAGCCGAAGACAAATTTCCACCCAGGTGGACAATAAAGATTTATTGTCTTATTGTGTTGTTTTGTAAAAGATGATAAGGCCACTGCATGATGCATGAAAGTAATCATAAGGAGCCTGTTATAATTCCCCACAGTCAGGTGATGTGTTCAGATTGCTTGTTTTATTCACCCCAAAGATATTTCTGTTTAATATCATGTATGATTTAAAGCATCAAATCTTCACTTTTGAGAAGCTGAAACCACCAAATATTTAGCATTACTTATTGAAAAATTGTCAAAATAGTTTCTTATTTTCTATCAATCAATTAAGTTTTGTTGGTTTATCAAAGCTCTTTATTTGTGATCATTTAAAATACCTCTGTGCTAATTAGCATCCATATTAACTTCATAATAACTTCACTGTCTTCAGTCTGACCTCATTAACGTCACTGAACCGTCAACACCGTCAGCTTTCAGTGTCGAGGTTCTGCATTGAGATTTATTTTCCTTTGGGAGCCATGAATCATCCGTGGCGTCCTGCAGCTTCTGTCACCAGGCAGAGTTCATCTGCAGGTAGAAAAACAGCTGAGTCACTGCAGCCTTTTATGCTTTCTGTTTCTGAGCCAAACGTCACCGTATCAGAGAGATGTGGTGCAGATGAGACTTCGCTACATCTACAGTTCGCATGATTCTGGTTGTAATTATTTAATGATCTTTATCTTTTATTCAGACGGTGGCAGTAATGTTGCTCGGGCTGACGTGTGAGTCAGGGTGTAGAGGGACAGAAGGAGGAGGAAATGTGTCCTACGGCACATGGTGGCACTGGAGGAGCTGCAGGCTTCGTGTCAGCTCGTCCTTGAGAGAAGGAAGCCATGACTGACCAGTTTCAACTAATCTTTTCATAACAGCGATATCCTTGTTTGATGTGACTATAGAAAATGCGAGCACGAGTGTGAATCCATCACCAACGTACGAAAACGCCGCGCATGAATAGGAAAAGCACGCTGGATGTATAAAAAGAGGTTGTTATTAAAGTGCTAACGAAGCAGAAGCCTATGTCGTCCTTTGGGACGACTGTTGGGGCAGCGGCTGTCGAGCAGAAATAGTTTTATTGGGAGCAGGACGGTGCTGCACTGTACTGCAGAGAGACTGCAGCACGGCTCCACTTTTCAGAGCTGGAGTCAAAAACAAGCACATATTGATAAGATGATGATTCTCAGTATTGCTTTGCCATTGCCTTAATGCCGTTTCTAAAGCTGTTTTATTATTAATGAAGCTACAGAAAAATGGAAATGAATACGAAGAAATGAATTTGCAATAATCCGGTGATTCTGCGTTATATGATTTAAATAATGACTGAAGATAACAGGACGTGAATATAAAAGGCTAAATCCACAGAGTGAATAAAAAACATGAAACCAAAAGGATCATCATGTTAATAAACGTAAGGCCAGAAATCCTCTTATTCCTCATTCCCACGAGGCAACAAAGAGGTTGGGACCGTCTCCAGAGTCCTATCATAATGATGCTACACACCTTCTTCTTACTACATCTGGTTGGTTTCCTCAAATATCAAGAGCTACTTTAACTTAATCCCCTCGAATCCACAGTGAAGGCAATAAAACTAACCCCGAGAGAGAGAGAGAGAGAGAGAGAGAGAGAGAGAGAGAGAGAGAGAGAGAGAGAGAGAGAGAGAGAGAGAGAGAGAGAGAGAGAGAGAGAGAGAGAGAGCTCTCACTGAGAAGCATCTAGAGAGCCTCTTCAGATTTAACGAATGAATGAATGATCTAAATAACGTTTTTAGTCACACTACAGAACTGTAGGGAACATACAATAAAAGGAGAAATGATGAGTTAGAAGCCAAGAAATTGATTTAGGAGCATTTAAATTAAGTTTTTTTTGGAAATTACAAAAGTGACAGGACAGCAGAAATTACCCACAAGTTTTTTAAATACAGATCTTTTTTGACATGGCACAGTTGGAAATAATAAGATGATTGATGGCTGAATTCCATTTCAGGGTCCTGGTGTTGTGCATGCTGGCTCACTGTCATATTGAATTGATTAGAACAGAGCCTATTAGTAACACCTGTGCTTTCCCTACTATGACAAGTCAAAATGTCTGCTGTGAAAAAGGAAAACTGTAAGTGTGAAGTAGGAAGTCGGTCTGTAAACTGTGATGGATGTTTACAACAGACAAATATGTTTGTCTAACCTTGAGCTTCTCAACGGGGCGGTGCCGCCTCCCAGGTGGCGTTCAGAGAACGTTGGGGTGGGGGGGCGCTGGAAGCAATATATTTGAAAGGGGCTCCTTGAGGTGTTCTTGGGGGGCGTTTGTGTGTTTGTTTTAATGCCAGTTTAGTCCTAGATTCAAATGCATATTTTCACAATTTTATCATTAGACATGCTTTTACCACCATCATCTGAAGCTTTTTTTCGACGAGGCTTTCCCTGCTAAAGACAAGGTTATTTTTTCTGAAAAGCTTGCATGCAGCTTTTTCACAAAAGAACCGACTGGATAGAGAGAGAGAGCGACCGACTGGATCTAGTGACCGACTGGATAGAGCGAGCAACTGGATAGAGAGAGCAACCGACTGGATCGAGCGACCGACTGGATCGAGCGACCGACTGGATCGATCGAGCGACCGACTGGATCGATCGAGCGACCGACTGGATCGAGCGACTGACTGGATAGACAGAGCGACTGACTGGATAGAGCGAGCAACCGATTGAAAAGAGAGAGCAACCGACTGGAAGAGAGAGCAACCGACTTGATAGAGCAACCGACTGGAGAGAGCGACTGGATTGAGAGAGCAACTGGATATACAAGAGAGCGACTGACTGGATCAAGCGAGTGACTGACTTTATTTTACTGCTCACATTTATTTTCTTCCAAATACGTTAGTGTAACCTGCGGGTTTGTTTACAGTCAAACCTGCCTGATTGTCAGACTGTTTGTGTTTCTTGTCCCATCTGTGTCCTGTCTCCTTTTTTGTGATAAAATATCATTTTCCTCTGAGCAAAGAGTCTGGGGTTTCTTCTTGTTGACATTATTTTGCCACCATCTGTGCTGTTGCTACAATCTATGTGATGTTTTTTCACAACTCTTCACAGAGAGTAGTTCTAAACCACTGTGGAATATTTTCTGGTCATGTTTACTGCTCTCTTCTTCTGTGTATTATAAACAAACCACTGCTGCAGTGTCGCACACTGTTTTATTGTAAAAGAGATTTTTTTTTATGTCTCCAAGAAAGCCAACACTGCACCTCACAAACGTGTACATCAACAAATGTAAAATGTTGTCAAAGCTGGTTTCAAGTTATATTTGTGTGAAACTGGCAAGAGAGCAGCAACACTGAGATGTATTTATAGACAAAATGTCACCAGATTACTACTTAAAAAAACAAGAGAATAGTGTATGTAACATATCAAAGGTCAAAGAAAAACCATAATCTGTATATAAGAAGTAGGCGTAGTCACCGCGACATCACCCACTGGTTTGTGGACTGCCGCTTTGAAGCCTCGAGTTCGGCATTTTTGCCGTCGCCATCTCGGTTTCTTGCAACCAGAAGTGACACGAGGGGGTGGAGCTAAGAACAACTGAACGCTGAATAAAACATTTTTCAGGCGACAAAAATGTTACAATTAACTTTCATGAACTGAAAACACACTATGAAAGGGTTAAAGTTGTAAGACGAAAACACAGATAACAATCACAAGGTAGCCACGCCCTAAAGCATACCCTGCTTTATGGTCTATTTGACTCTAAATGGGACCATAATCTACTAAATGAACATCATACTGTATTGAAAAAGACTTGAAACTAGTGATTGAGACCATAAACTCATGTTTATAATATTTACTGAGGTAATAAATCAAGTGAGAAGTAGGCTCATTTTCTCATAGACTTCTATACAATCAGACTTCTTTTTGCAACCAGAGGAGTCGCCCCCTGCTGGCTATTAGAAATAATGCAAGTTTAAGGCACTTCCACATTGGCTTCACTTTTCAGACCCACTTTTTCACACACGTATACAACAACACAAAAATGTTGAACTTCATTACAAAAATGAATAGCCAAGCTGGTAGTTTAGTCAGTAATCACAATAAATAAATTAAATAATGAATGGTATGGCAGCGTTCCTAATAAAGAGGACTCAGAGCTTTGGGACATACAAAGTCAGACAATGTGAAAACCGATCTCATTGAGAACACAGCTGCCTTTTCCCATGAAGGCTACTATATGTGCAGCGAGCCGCTGCTATTTTCTGAGAAGTCTTTCCCCCCCCCCCCACCCATGGGACCCTACAGTCTTCAAACAACACTCTGGGTACTTTAATTTTGCATTCCCCTCTGCTATTATGATCTCCACTTCCTTTCCACTGGAGTAAATGCTCCATCGCAGCAACAGGCCCTGCAGTTGGACATTTTTTGTTTGGATTTAAGCTCCGTTCCCCAAGTCTTGCCAGTCAATTTTCCACGGAAGTCTTGTCTGACTAGCGAAGCCGTCTTAAATCCTCCTTTTCTATGACAATCCTGCTCCTCCCTGAGGATTTGTATCTGGGTCAGAAAAAGATTCCCCTATAATTTCTAGACACGGTGTGGTACGTAGGGAAAAATCAGGATGATTTCTAGGAGGATGCAGGAGACTACAACTCTCTTATTTTGACAGACTTAGTTGCTCACAAGGCTTCACTCCTATTAATTAACCAGCTCTGGTGTGTGTTGTGTCACTACGTGGTGGGCAGGAGGGCCTGAAGCTGCAGGCTGATATCCGACACCTCAAAAGGAGTGTGAGGGAGCCGGCACAACGCTCAGCTTTGCACCTAATGATGGTGCAGTTACAAAGAAATGCAAAGCAGTGCTTTTATTTTCAGTCAAAGTACAAAGTGCATAAATATGCAAACAAACAAAAAAGTGTGAAATGAGTTCACACGTACAAAGACACTCAAAAGAGAGAAATGCAAACACTGAGACAAACTGCAATCCTTCGTCCACGCTGAGGCCGCCAGATGTAACTCCCTATCTGTACTCTCTCATCACACACACACACACACACACACGCAAACACACACACTACACAAAACCATTGTGGACTCTGTCCTGTGCCCAGATACCCTCCTCAGATTTCCCATTCAGACATCCGGCCCGGGGAAATCATTAATGACACACTGAGCGGTGAGTTTTCCACAAAGCGGCGGCCAATCTGCCGACCAGATCAGAATAACAGAGTGACAGGAGGAGTGATGGCGACGATGCAGCTGGACGTTTATCACCTCATTCCCACCTAAGAATGCAATGCTAAATCATATGCAATATTATGCACCTTTAAATTACAGCCACGGACCACATGCAGGTTGATTTCTGAATGTTGTGAAGCAAACAACGACAGACTAAATGTTTCAGTCAGAACTCCTCGTTGTTTTATCTCCTGCTCATCAGAAGCAAAGTTAGCTCGATGACAGATGTGAGAGATGGAGAGAGAGGAGAGACAGAGGTGGAGATATTACATAAGATCATAAGTAACAAAAGCTGCAGCAACACCAACAACAGTGTCCTATTAATAATATATACAGCAGCCTTGTAAAAGCTGCCCCACTTTCAAAGTAAATAACTCCTCCTGACTCAGTTTAATGAGATTATCAGCCCTGACTCAGAGCTTGGTAATGTTTATACTGCAGTGTCCATGGTATCTTAAATAAACACAATCACTGAAAGCATCAAAAAACAAAACATGGTGGTTATTTAATGTTGTTTTCTCTTGTACGGGAGGCTACATATATCATTTATAATAATAAATATTAGTTTTCATTCAATAAAAGGAAATTGATTCATTGTGCTTTCAAATAAACAAATATAAGAATCTAAAATCTCATACAGTAAAAAGCGGAAGTCTCAAATTGCAGTTTAGTGTGTTGGAAGAATCGATGGCCATTAGTGTGTCTCCGCCATCTGTGAATCTCTTTATATTTATGTTCTCAAATGCATCGTGTTATATGACCTGAGGTGACTGTATTGATCTGGAGGTTTGGTGACATCAACACTTCCTTTTAAAGTCCAGTCAGGACGACAAATATGTAGCCTAAACAGTCACATATAGACACAAAAGCTCCACATAAAAGACGCTAACAGAGAGAATGTGAAGCAAATGGAGAATCTAGATTTTATCTGTGTGGTTAAATCTGTGGAAAAAATGTTTAAATCCAATCAGGAGAAGTCCTTGAAGTGTCTTAAAAAATGGAAATTTAATCATCTACAATTCTGTGACAACTGGGCCAAGCTACTAAATGGACCTTGTCTTGTCAACAAACTTTTCCTGCATTTGTAGAGGTGTATATATGTGTAAGTACATATGTCTGTTTATATATACGCTATATGTACATGTATGCGCACCGTCATACTAGTCTACCTTTCTTTCCTTCATTTTTTTCATGTGTTTTGTTTTGATTTTTTATCCTTTAATCTTTTCCTTTTGTTTTTTTTATAACTGTTATTTTTTTTTTTATTTCTTTAGTTTTTTTTAATTTACTATCAATTTTATTTTTTTCTCTATAAAATATATAAACATTGTAGGAATGATATAAGTATGACAACATCATATGTAAGCAAATGTAAATTTATGTTACCTCCTGCAATGAAGTGTAAAAAATCCATTTTTGAAGGGCAGGGTTTGTTTAATAGCAATGTATAATATACATAATTAAATAATAATACATCTAATTTATAGTTTTTGAGGCTCTTATAAACCTTCAATTACCCAAATGATGTGTTTTTGTCTTCTGATATCAGATCAGTTCAACAACAGACAAGATTTGAGCTCAATATTAAAAATCAACAGACTAAAATCCAAACAATGTGAAGAGATTTCTTTCACACACAGAGACACATGAAGTCTCACCGCCCGCCCACACGCAACGTGCTGCAGAACAATTTATCAAAAATCCAACTGAGATGAAACAGAAGACATTTTATACAAACAGTCTCCATATTCACACAATCACTCTGCAAACGAGCCTTTGGATCTAATCAATCTATAAACGTGGCACCTCACGTAGAGAGAAACCTGCCTGACACTGAAACACAAACCTGCCTATTCTTCTCCGCCAAACAAAACCTTTGGAAAGTAAAACCAAACACACCGACTGCTGTGGAAATGTTAATGATGGTGGCAGCTAGAGGTTGAATACTGTGAGCTCGACACAACGGAAACTACAGTTCACATCTGTTGATTTGGAGAAGAGGGTCCCAAATACTCGATAATCCCTTTAAAAATATCAGTGAGTGTCTTGGTTATGGTGAATATAAGGTATCTCTATATGTATTTGTTTTTTGTAAACATTATTTAAACATACTGTATATAGCAGGCTGCTCAGGTCTGAGAGATATCGTCTATGAGCTTCTGTTCCTGTGGCTCAAGGACGCCATAGCAACAACAATGATACTAAAGAGGAGTCAAGTTTAATGTGAATTAGTCGAGACCTGTTCAAAACCCTTCTGTGATGCTTCTGGTGTTAATTGTTTACAGGTCATAAAGGTGAGTCACAGGAGTTAGTTGGGTAATAATGCATCATGTTTAACAAATTGCACTGAAGCCGTCTCTTGCCTGATACCATAACAGTATCTAAACACTTTTTTTTAACCGGAGTTCAACTCAAAGACAAGAAAACCCACAAGAGGAAAATCAGAAAATCTATCAAAGACACCGATCACAAAAAACGAAGACTCATGAGAAAGAAGAAAAGAACCAATTAAAGGAGGTTTACTCACAAAAAAAGACAAGAAAGTATATATTCATGTTAGTTAGGTCAACTGACAGAGGAGGTTAAGATGGTGTAAATATGTGCACTACTGAACCCTTGCCAAAAGCACACGTAGGTACAAATGTGCCTGATGTGCTGCAGAAGGAAAACAGGGCTGGATGCAGCAGCGGAAACAATTTACAGGTCCATTAAATGTTCTCTATACGATATCCAGAGCATTAATGTAGCAGCAAACAACCATTAGCTATGTAATTATATAGAGGAGTAATGTCTACCTGAGCAAAGAATGAAGTCGCTATCCTTCTGGGTCTTGCAGAGTTGCAACGATTTTGATAATCGATTAATCGGTTTCAGTCATTTTTTAAGAAAAAAAAGGTAAAAATTCTCTGATTCCAGCTTCTAAATGTGAATATTATCTGGTCTCTTTACTCCTCTATGACAATAAACTGAATATCTTTGAGTTGTGGACAAAACAAGAAATGCTCCCAATCTTGCATTTAGCACCTTTACGAAAAATTATTATTTTCTTTATCGATTCATCTGCCGATTATTCTCTTGATTAATGAACTAATCATCCTATAAATAGTAAAAAAAAAAAAAAATCCCAGATCAGAAGGTGAAATATTTAAATCCAAAACCAAAAGTTATTCGATTTGCTATCATACACAATAAAGAAAAGCATCATATCCAACATTTGAGAGGCTGAAACCAGGAAATGTTTGGTATTACTGCTTGAAAAATGATCAAAATAGTTGGATTGTTAATTAATCGATTAATCTTTGCAGCTAAACTTCACTCAAACTACCCAGTTCTGTTTGTCGATCAACGCTCCTTACTTGTGATAATACTTTTATTTTATTTTTATGGTCATTTTCTGCCGTTATTGGACTGACAGTAGAAAGGAGAAAGGACAGTAGAAAGGAGACAGAGAAAGAGAGGAGAGAGAGAGAAATGGGGAGATGATTCATTTTCTGTCCAGCAGCGACAAATCCATTCATCGACTAAATGTTTCAGCTCTACACTCATCCATTCATTCAGCGATAAAGACACTCCATCGCTGCCATTTAAAGACATGTGAACTGATGCCGTTTGTGTGAACATGTTGAGGCTGCTGGACGGTGACTTTGTGTTGAACGTACCTGAAGCAGACGGTGTGCCAGTCATTGTTGAGGGCCTGGAGGTACTGCTCATCATAGATCCTCTGTTTGCATCCCGCACAGACGGGCAAACTTCCTCCAGCTGCAACACGTGAGACAGAGATCACAAGATGTACTGATGATATCCACGATTTTATAGTTCATTATGCATAAAATCAACAGCAGCTCTTTGATGGGATGTAATAATTGCTGATGTTTGTTTGCATGTGACTGTTATCTTTGTTCTTATCTCGCCATCAATGCAAATCCTCGCTGAAGCTCCACACTTCAAACACAGACTGTCTCTGAAAGTGCTTCGTCATTATAGACGGACAACATTCAACATGAATATCATGTAGGGGTCCACAGATGGCCGACATTTAATGAGAGAATCACTCAGCAGGTGTGCAACATTTCATATTAAATCATAACATTTAGTGAAATAATGGAAACTTTTTGCCACCAATTTTAGAATAATACTTCAATGTTTTCTTGTGGTCCGATAAGGACAGTTTCACACAATCGCACTTTATTTAATTAATCTAATGATGTTTTGGCTGAATGCTACTGAATTGAATTGTTTCCAAAAATAAAGTTAAATCAAAATCGAGAAAGATGTGTCCTAATCATTATTATTTAAGTCATCAAAGTAAGATATATTTTCTTACACTGTTATCAGGCATTAAATAGGCATTATCAGTCGCTATAAGCATCATTGATGTGGGTCAATAGGGGCCTAATACACCCAATAGTAGGTTTTATCATCTACTCACATGGTAGATCACCGAAAGAAGGTATAAAAGAACAGCGACTTCTAACGACCGTAGTAATTATGACAGAAGCAGAAGTGGAAGTCAGGCGCTGTAGCACTGACAGCGTAAAACTCCACACAAAACACAGGGATTTCACTCAGGAAACCTGGGATTCGCATCACGTGTGAGACCAACAACATCGTCAAAAGCATTAAGTTTCACTTTCACTTTTAAAATGTAGTTATTTTAAGCCAAAACAAAATGTTTTTCCCTAAATTGAACTAAGTGGTTTTGTTGCCGAAAACTAAAAAAGCCATAATGTTTGTGTTCAAAACATGACGTTTTATTTAGTTTGACAACGTGTTAGAAAACATGTTGCTTTTATGTTTCACTTTCACAACACTAGGCGTAGTATGCCCCTAATCTATGGTGTTAATAGCGACCGATAGCGCCTATTTAATGACCTGATAACAGTCGAATCGGGTGTTCTGAACCACATCACTCTGGGCAACAAGTACAATTACCACACCACAGAGTGCAGAAAAAGCAGACGTAGCATCTGTGATACTATCATGTTTTTAAAGGGACTTTGGTTTCATTGGAGCCAGAAAATCCCAGTTTGATCAAAGGGGAGGAAGCCTTTGTGGAGCTGATCGGGTTCAACACCTGCACATTTAACAGACAACACAAACAGTAGAATAACTGAAGTAAAATACTTCTGGTGGAGAAACATAGAAACTTTTGTTTTCAGTAGATAAGTTTCTCCTCCTCCCTTTCTCTAACGAGGACAATGTTAATTATAGTTTCCAGGAAAAAGCCATTCTGCAGAGTTGGATCAATTAATTCTGTAATGCATTAAAGAGAGAGAGCAGCAGTGTGTGTGTGTGTGTGTGTGTGTGTGTGTGTGTGTGTGTGTGTGTGTTTTCTGCTGATGTAAATCTGTTCATTGGAAAGGATGAGCTGGCAGCAGCAGCAGATAGCAGATAGACATTACGGCTTCATACAGCAGACATTATTGCTGCTGAGGTTCATTTGCCTGAGAACACATCATACAACCTTCACATCCTCAACAGGAGAAGGTGAGGTAACGAGATGCAAAGTAATAACAAATATAAACTTAGTTTATAAAGTTCACATACTGTCTGAGATCCTAAACCTGCAGTAAACTCAAAAACAACGTCATTCAAAAGCCATTTTTTCGCATCAGAGGAACAGTAAGTGCACGTTGTCCGTTTTCGACATAAAAGCAGATATCATTACAACTTGTAAATTGTTTTTTAGACTGAAACTTTCAACATGAGACTTTATCTGAACAGCTGTGGGAATCATAAGTTAGGTGCATTACACAGCGAAGGGCCGGCATACTCAACTACTGTATGCAAAATATTGCAAAAATGATTGTTGGCAATATAACATGTCGCTGCATAGCATCCCTTAAAATGCAAAACAGCCATAAACACACAGATGAACTGAACACAGATCAGTTCAACGTTCTAAGACACATCTGCAACACAACATCTGTATATTAGTATCTGTGTATCAATGTTGTATGACAAGAGAGGGTAGAGTTGACAGAGGTTTAGTGCGGTCGGCTCGTTACTGTATAATGCCTGAGTAAGCCGCCCTGCTGTAGCAGTTTTATTGATCATATTAGTTCGTAGGCGGTCTGGTTGGTGCTAACGGCTCTTGTCTCCTCTCCCGTCACCTCAACTCTTCACTAATGAATATTTTTCTCCTCATCTCTTTATTATGGAGCATTTCTCTCCGTGATAATTGTGTCCTCTTGACATTGCGGTCTGCAAAGGTCTCAGAGAGGACACAAATACCTCTGTAAAGGCACACAGGCACACCTCTATCACAAACACACTGTACTGTATAACCTGTGCAGGTGAAGGACTGAGTGTCACACTCCTCCCAACTCATTACTCAGAAACTCTTGCAGCAGCAAAGTGAGTCATCACATAAAAGGTCTATCGTCAACATCAGTGAACCTGACTGACCGCTACAGTACAGAATCTATAAATGTACAGTGACTTGGCATCTTAATGCAGTTTTTTTACCAAATATTCACAGTGATCATTAAACCAAAGCTTGGTCTGATCTAGAGCAATTGTTCCCATCATTTATTAAAACAAAACAATGTCTACTTGCGTCATTTCTAGGGGTTTAAATCACCATATATCATACCGATTCTTTGGACAATGATACAATATTTGCTGATATCACAAAGTCTGTCACAATACTATTTTGATTTGATTCAATTCAGGGGCCTGCGATCAATATGAGACATCATACGCCCATTTAACACAATCAATTACATTTATATCAACTCACAAAAAGCAAATAAAATATGATTTGACAATATTATTACTGGGTTCTTTCAGACATTTAAATAAAAAACAATCTATTCTTTTTAAGATTAAATATAAAGTGGGAATTTCAAATAAAGGCGTATCTTAAAGATGATATGTATGGATATTTTTCACTTTGCATCGATGATATTGGATCGTTGATCTTTGAATCGATATATCGATCCACATCGATGTATTGTTACCACCCCTAGTCATTTCTGACCAGTTTAACCTTGTTGTTAAGTCCAGAAGAAGTAAAGTAAAGTAAATTACAAGAAGAAAAAAAAGCAAAGATTTGAGGGAAATCTAAAAATGTGCATTACTTTGTAGGAGTGTTAGAAAATACCGATACACATGAGTATCACGATATTTTGTGTTATGATACTGTATTGATTTTTAATCAATCTTTCAGAGCTAAGTTTTAGAGCTAGAGTGAAGATACTACTGACATTATATGAAACTAAATAACCTAAGGAATCCATTGGTACCAACCATGTCATACTAGCTTGTCGCCAAGGGGGCTAAATAACGCTCCAAAGTTATGCACAATTTTGGCGAGGAAAAACTGGCATTGCTATTTTCAAAGGGGTCCCTTGACCTCTGACCTCAAGATATGTGAATGTTAATGGGTTCTATGGGTACCCACGAGTCTCCCCTTTACAGACATGCCGACTTTATGATAATCACATGCAGTTTGGGGAAAAAACAGTTTCATATAAATGTGATATTTTCGCCTATTCTAAAATGGCGTTTGTTACACAATGACAGTTTTCCTAAAATTAAATTTTAAAAATCACAATATATTGAATTGTTAGCCCTGTATCATGAGACGTACCGTATCGCCAGATTCTTGCCAATACACAGCCCACTTTGTGTGGCATGAATATGCTTTTTATTTATTATTTCCCTCCAATTTATCTTGCAATGTGTTGTAGGTTGGGAACCATTAGAGTGATTTCCCTAGTTAATGTTCCTTTCAACTAATTAGTTTAAGGTAAAAGGGTGTTGTCGTCTACTGATTATTAAATCTATACCAGTCACACACACAATGAGATAGATGAAGAAAGTTGGGGGGGATTTTAATCTTAGAGGATATTAGATGTGCCTTTGCTCCACATCAACTCATTTTCATTTTCACGTGTCATAAATCACAGAAGTACTGGTCTGAAAAATTTTGTGAAATGGAAAAGATATTTGATAAGGATTTAGAAATGAATCCAATGTCTTTGGTTTTAGGAATCCCAAGTACAAATATAACTACTGCAGCCAACAAAAAGTTTATATAACATTCTTACATTTGCTGCTAGAACAAATATATTACTACAGTGGATCAGTGATAAGAACGCCTCTGTTCAAGGCTGGCATAAAGTCATATTTGAGATGGTCCCTTTGGAATACCTCACAACTATTCTACATGCCAAAGTAGATCAGTTCCACAATATTTGGCAAACCTATCTGAATTATATTGGACCTGATCTCTCCTCCATTATCTCACAAGGAGTCTCCTGAACATGAACTCATATATCCTGTGACTTCCCTGCACTATGGACTATTTCCTATATGACCTCCTATATATATTTTTTGATCTGAGCTGTACCAGTGTTTGTTTGTTGTTGTTTTAAAAAAAAAATATTATTCTTATTGTTGTGTTTGTGAAAATAAGAAAACCCAATAAACATATTGTATAAAAGTCATTTTCATTTAAGTTAAACTTTGCAGAACCTTTAGATGATGTTGGCTAAGACCATAACTCCCAAGCTGTACCTTATAAAATTGTGTAATTGTGCATTAATCACCCCGTATAGTATTTTATTAATGTAACAACCTGTTTATAAGCAGAATATATCTGGCTAGATCTATAATGACTATAGTGTGCATGGCCTGAGGGTGAACACTGCACCCAAACATGAAGGGTGCAGGAAACATGGCTTCAGTTTGCAGCACAATGTGGACATACAGCCTGCTGCTGCATGCAGATACACCAACACTGTTGTCTGTGTTGTTGACACCCAAAGTAAGAAAGAATAGTGCAATGCATGATGCTTCGGTGGAGCATCCTTTCTGCATCTCCACATCACTCTGGGCAAAAAGTACAATTACCACATTACAGAGTGCAGAAAAAGCAGATGTAGCATCTGTGATACTATCATGTTTTTAAAGGGACTTTGGTGTCATTGGAGCCAGAAAATCCCAGTTTGATCAAAGGGGAGGAAGCCTTTGTGGAGCTGATCGGGTTCAACACCTGCACATTTAACAGACAACACAAACAGTAGAATAACTGAAGTAAAATACTTCTGGTGGAGAAACATAGAAACTTTTGTTCTCAGTAGATAAGTTTCTCCTCCTCCCTTTCTCTAACGAGGACAATGTTAATTATAGTTTCAGGAAAAAGCCATTCTGCAGAGTTGGATCAATTAATTGTGTAATGCATTAAAGAGAGAGAGCAGCAGTGTGTGTGTGTGTGTGTGTTCATTGGAAAGGATGAGCTGGCAGCAGCAGCAGATAGCAGACATTATTGCTGCTGAGGTTCGTTTGCCTGAGAACCCATGAAGGGTGCATCAACTCAGGGAGGAAACATGGCTTCAGCTGCAGCACAATGTGCACATACAGCCTGCTGCTGCATGCAGATACACCAACACTGTTGTCTGTGTTGGTGACACCCAAAGCAGGAAAAAATAGTGCAAAGCATGATGCTTCTGTGCAGCATCCTTTCTGCATCTCCCGCCCTGCAGCCTCATGCAGCCATCTCCTTACCTTCCTCCTCTCCCATGCGTTCGTCCTTCCAGGTGCAGCAGAGCAGCATCAACCTCATTCACACTCCGACTACCGAGCTCCTGGAGAGAGCCAGCCGCTTCTGGTCGACAGATAACCGGTGTCCGACCACAACCACCACCGCAGCTGCTTTCGGTCTCCTCCCTGCAGCGGCTCACACAGCTTCCTCCTGCTGCCTGGCTGCCTGGCTGCTGCTGCAAGTTTCTGCGGCGCTTCATTCAAGAGAGCTGCTGACCAATGAAGCTGCAGAGCCGGAGAGAGAGGACCAACCAGCAGCACTCCCTCACTAATTAATGCATCTCTGTATAGGGGAGGGGAGGAGGAACACAGGGCGGTGCAGTAAACACCACACTGGGTTTAGTTAGTGGGCACATTAAAAAAATAACTACATTATAATTCCTCCTATTTATTTTACAGCTATTTTAAAATGAAAGCTAGAAAAAGGCAACAAATTACAATGTTTATCATTTATCATGCTGTCTCTGAGGCTTTTTGAGACAATGTAAAAATGTTGCTTCTGAAATTAAAGAGTTAAAAGATTAAATTTCAGCTGCACTGAAATCAACTGAAATGTCAGCTGAACATGTAAAAAATGTGGGATTATCTTCATGCAAGCACAAAATTCAACAAATACGGAGGAATAAATTAACAGTTAAAGGGACTGTTTGTAAGATCAGAAATGCTTGTTAACAGTGACACCTGTGGCCGTTAAGTCAACAAAAGTCAGCATCGGGCTCGGGCTTGCTCGCTCTAAATAGACATGAACAAGCATCGCTCAAAACAGTGAGGCGACACACTCACCTGCTTGGCAGTAATGTTAGCCGACCAGACGAAGGTTCTCTCCATGAATCGATGCTGATCTTAGTGTTGGCTTTTCCTGCTTCAGCCTCCCAACCGCGGCCGGAGGGAGACACCGGCACCCGGTTGGAGACGATAACGTTTCTTGCTGCGGAGCCCCGTCACTTCACAAGACACGGGAAACCTCTGTTGGTCTGGAGGAGCTGCAGCAGTTATTTCTGCACAAACGTCCACTGTACATTCACTAGATATTCTCAGAGTTAAACTAACTCTTCTGCAGTGTGTAGTGTGCGCGCATGCATGTGAGAGTGGAGCGAAATAGAGAGAATGAGAGTGGTGTGTGTGAAGGCAAGCAGGCAGAGGAGCAGAGTACAGCAGAGACTCCGGCCCTGGAGACCAAAGCTACGGTCTCCCCCGCATCCTCCGACCGCGGCCAACACTGTTTTGCAAGACGGGCTTCACTAGATATAACTTTGTGGTTTTGGTGCTTCCGTGTAGTTTGTGTTGAAGTCTTGTCTGAACAGCGTAGCTACACGCAAGCGCGCAAGCGACCCAGATTGATTTATACGTGGAAGAAGTTACAAACAGTCCCTTTAAAGGTGCTAAATGCAATACTGGGAGCATTTCTATTGCCTCTCATAAATATGCACTTGTCCCATAGTGATACTGTAGTATGTCTGAAGTGGGACATTATCAGACTTTTGCTGATGGTACAACATTGTAAGCTACTTCTACAGGATGCGGATCATATGGGTCAGTGGTTCTCCCGGGAGACGTTCACAGAACAGCAACATGAGTTCATTATTTCCAGCTGGCACAACAAGAACAGTCGGTTTATAGTCACCGCGGAGGCAAAAATGTCTGCCCCTAATCTGTTTGTTGTCATTACAATGAAGAGCTCTGCCAACTCACTCACGTATCGGATTTAAAAATACACTCAATTTGATGGTTCCTGATTCATTCTGCCCAGTGGGAGGGACAGTAAAAGATCTGGCAGAACTGAGATGCAACAAGAGTTGAACCTGAGATATTATTACAGTGTGGTATGTGGCTCATAGCGGACTGACCCCGAACCAGGTGGTTTTCATCAACTCACAGGACAAATTCCTGCTGCTTCCTGGAATGCACCCATAAAGAAAGAAAAATAGGAAGACACAAGATCTTTTAACACATTTTATTTTGTTATTTAATGAAGCAAATGAACGCTGGATTCCGGGAACAAGTCACATGTGTGTCGTGGAAATATAAAAAGTGCAAAACCACACTGTTCCTCCTTATAAAAAACAGTTTTAAATAAAGATGAAGAGTATCCCACGGCACATAAGACAAGGTCTGACCCGGCGAGGCTCAAAGACGTTTCTTACACAGCACCGAGTGAAGGAACCGAAGCCAGCGAATATCAAATTAGTACAAAATAATACAGTACACAATTACAGAGAGAGAGATGGGGTCACTTGGCAACAGCGCTGATGAACATTTTGTCAGTAAGCCTTTTTTTTTTTAAAAGCAGCTCAAGTAAAATGAAGAACAACGGGAGCTTCTGCCTCACATTAACACTTCGAGCTCTCCCATTAAACAAACGCTTATTACAATTCTAAACAGTGATTAAATGCAAAAGCAAAGGATTGTTCTCATTTTATGTTCACACATTCCTGATAACAATAAAGCTATGAGTCAAAGCATGGTGCAAAAAAATCTTGAATAATCATGTAATGACAAGTTACATAAATGAATGAGACTAAACATTTGAAGCAGACTATTCCAGACACATAATTAAAACATTCACACATACATAATGTACATGCTATATCTGAGTTACATTCTAATCTACTTGGAAGTAAAAGGCAGCACTGCTTTGGCGTGGTTTTTAAACATCCTGTAATGACTTTGATTGTCTTCAGCATGTCGTTCTTCAGAGCACAAACTGCTCTTCATACATCACAAGTTTGGCAACATTAAAAATGCTGAGGAAACTGAACTGCATAGCAACTAGAATCAGCGAAGTTACTGAGAGCAGATGGGTTGGCCAGAGCCCCAATTCCCGCTGCTTTATACCCAGCAGGCCTAAAAATAGCAGCAGAGGAGCTGAAGACGACACTGAGATTGGCCAGATTTCAGTTTCTGGATGAGTCTCGACCAACCCCAACTCCTCTGACATGTCAGAGAGATGACAAGCTCTGCACAGCGAGGTGAGACACTGAGGACAGTTCACCTTGCTTTAGGATTAAAAACGAAAGGGAGATCATTCATAGGTCACATTGGCAGCCGGTGGTTCAGTCAGTCTTTCGCACAACAGTACAACCATATACACACACACATTCACGCACAAGAACAACACATAGTGACACACACTCTTTATATTTAAAGTAGGCTGGTGCAGTAGGGCGGGGGAGTTAAAGCTGATTAACTTGACCACATTATCGATAAAGGCACAATCAATAACGTACGTCACATCAGAGCGTGTACAAAATTCTGGGTCGGTGGGTTTGTATTAAAAATAGACGTTGAAGTCAAGTAAAAAAAAAACAACAACTTTACATGTTTTCTAATGGGGTTTGTTTGCATATAAAATGTACATTCTAGATCATGCAGTAGCACCATGGTTTCTTGAGGTTACACAAGACATCCTCTACTTCCTCCTCCCACAGTATTTGCCCTGGCATCCTGCGACTCCACCTGCAGCAACAACGGGGTTATAGTTTAGTCGTTTCTAAGAATACACTGAAGATAATTCAAGTGCACACACAGGTTTTATGTAGCAGGCTCCTTCATGTGTTGTTTGTCAAAAAGCATAGACTGTGTATAAAGATGGACGACATGACAGCTCCCCAAAAGGGAAGCCAAAACATCTCGATCGCCCTCCTGCCGGTTCGCTGCAGTATAGGCAAAGAACGTATTGCCAAGAGGTGAAAGTGAATTGTTTGTTCCATTGCAACGTCAGCGCCCAGCAGCAAAGCTACGCTTACGACATTTTGGACTGAAAGCGACTACCGGACGCCTGTAAAACGTCTGCCTACGAAAGTAAAACAACATTATTTGTATTCTATTATCATATTCTACCGAATATCAGTCCAAAGTGGCGCAAGCGGAGTTTTATCTCTTTGCTTCTGTACTCTTTGGTATGGGTGATAAAGCCCGCCCCCTCCATGTTAACGGACGGGACATGGGCCAAACTTAAAAAAATCAATGTACACATCAAATACATTTTTCCCAAAAGATGGTTTCTGTCATATAAGGTAGTTCTTATCACGCTGACGTATGTTCAAGTGTTCATTTTTCTGATAAGTTTGGTTTTAGTTAGTTATTTGATGCGCTAAAAATGGGGTGAGACATCATGATTGACAGCTGCTCTGAGTGAAGTAGTCACGCAGCTGGAGGCTCGGGAATTGTACCAAAGAGGAGATGTAACTTTAACTTTCCATAACCGTCACTAGCCTGTGTAATAGAATATATGTCAGTTTGATCATAAATGTAGTTTTATCTATATTATGGTTAGTTGCTGTGTCTACCGTGGTGCTAACGGAGCTGCTAGGGGGCTCACACTAGCAAGCCGCGGCCGTGCTCGGCTTGTGATTGTCTCGTGTGTGTGTGTGTGTGTGGGGGTGTGGGACCTCGATAGCGCGGCTCGAGATCCACGATCACTACTGCGCACTCTGGCTCCTAATGGAGTCAAAATCTCTCAAGATGGCAGCTCCCGTATCTGGAATATTTTGGCTTCACTTTTGTACAGCGGAGGAAGTGGAGACACATCGTCCATCTTTATATACAGTCTGTGGTTCAAACTGGCTGGAGTTAGTAAAAGTCTATCACCTCTGTAGACTCCTCCTCCTCCTGCACCACCTGCACCACCAAGGAAGCTCTGCAATGGACCGTACTTCGCTGCTTTGGCTGCAAAACAACAACAAAAACAAACAAATCAGCTATTTACTTTAATTAAAAATGCCCTAATGCTACAGTTTATAAATGTTTAATGACTTGTCGTGTTTGTTGGTATGGCTGAGTGAAGTTTACAACTAGTGGACATGTGGCAGCATCCATCCAGCAACTACTGCACGGCACCTCCCAGAGAAGCTGTTATACACTAAAGACAGGAGACTTATTGATGTTCACTGACACTGAACCAAACACAGGTACTGTGAATGAAATTACAGATGGATTTATTGATGGAGGTGGCAGCTAGAGAGCAACTCACACAATGTAAGTGGATGTTCAATACTGTTAATAAGGTTTAGTGAGATATGAAGAAGAAATGGCTACTGATGCACTGGACAAGAATTGTATCTTACTCCGTAATGACATTTGTTGATAAAAGACTATCAGATTAGCTCCTGTAGGAACAACTGATGAAACACATTGTGTGTATTAGACCATCAAACGGACAAAGAGGACAACAGCTGCCTTGTTAAGAATTTGTCACAGTATATTATATATCTGCCAGAGTCAATGTGTGAAAGTTCATTTTTAACATTGGAAATAGCAGTTTGGCATTACAATCTTAACTTAAACGGGAAACTTTGGTGTTTTTTCAACCCTATTTTCCAGTATTTTAGGGTCTAAGTGACTAATGGGGACAACAATTTTTTATATTGGTCCAGTATTGAGGGAGTATGCTGCAGACGTCAGCTAGAAACAAGCTATAATCTACTGTAACCCTTCAGGGCAACTCCTCACTATCAATGTACGTTCACTAAAAGTGCTTGATTTTGTCACTGAGGGCTCAGATTTTCTGAGACAACCCTACAGAGAAATGAAATGTTTCATTACTCAATTTGTGACATGAATGGGATGTAAAGTAAAGGGCTGCCATAAAAAATAACAAGGACTAGCTGGACCGTAATGTACGTGAATTTATATAATGATGACATTCCTCTTTCAGTCGAGCCTTCATTCATTTGGCAAAGGGATCTGTGTAAGAGCCAACCATCTGTTCCTTTACATCTACAATGACTGTTTTTCTTTGGAACATGAATGTTAATCACTGGGGGCGGTTATTTATATGTTGTATTATTATGTGTAATGTAATCCCACATTGGATCCATCCATCCATCCATTAGCTGGACCCGCTTACCAGCTGACATTGGGCGGGAGGCGGGGCACATCCTCGGCAGGTCACCAGTCAATCACAGGCGTGACACGTAGAGACAGACAACCACTCACGCTCACATTCACACCTACTAATCAACCCAACATGCACGTCTTTGGACTGTGGGATGAAAACCGGTGCATTGGAGTAAAAATGTATTTGATTAATTCACACAGGTGTCCTCGAAAGAGAGATCAAACCACTAACTGTAGTTATCTAAGACACCAGACGTGCGTTCCTTGAAATAATCCAACCGGCCCTAATCTCAGATGTGCAGGAAAATGCAGATTATCACGAGTTCAACATACTGGTTGTGCTGTGCCATCTGCACTGACAAGCACACACAGTCCCAACCCACCCTTATCCAATCTCATCCAAATAATCTGTTGCCAACGAGCAGGGAGAGAAATTGGAAAATAGGCTGAGGTGCAGGGGACATTTGTTTGACTGAAACTACTTATTTTATTTCTATTTTTGGGTGCATGGAGAGATCATTTGAGGAGATGTTTGGTACCTTGTTGAGGAGTCAGTGGGGCCGGTACGTATCCACCTAGACAACAGAGAGATGGTATCATTAGACTAATGCTGAGATGAAACTACTTTGGATCTGTCACAGTGGTTGATTTACAGTATTCATCCTGCCAGTATGTGGTGAGGAAAAACTGTTGACATTAGTAGTAAATCACATGAGAGGCACTTAGATCTGCTGAGCTGTCTGATCCACAGATGCTCTCAGTAACCAGACTGGCACACACACTGTGATGTTTTCCTGTCAGTGTTTTGCATTTAAAAGACACAGAAAAGTAATCTCAGTTAAAGCTTGGCAGAGGGAAGGCGCTTGTCGTTTTGCTCATTTAAGCAGCTGAAATTTGAATAACGTGAGCTCTGACACCGGCAAATTTTCTTCGGATGTATTTTGCAAATGGGAAGAAGATTACATTAAACAGCAATATAATTTCTATTTGCTCCTCTGTCATTAGTAATCCAATTAATCTCTCTGTAATTAGGTGCTCAGAGGAGAAAAAGGCAGGTCATCGTTATTCAAACACAATCTAATTCCCTTATGCAAAGTCAACCTCCCATGTGTTGCACGTGAGGTATTAGAAATAAAATGATGTTAAAAGTGAAAAGCCCTTTCTACTTGCATGAGCTAAAGAAATCAAGTATGTCATCTGTATGCCAACTAGTAAAATGGTAATAATTCATGTTTTTGTGTGGGAGATTACTTGGAAACCAACATAGTGGAAGTGTGCAGAAGCTGGAGTTGTATTGTGTTTAGGCGAAAGCGCCCAGCATAAAGGGAGGGAGAGAAGAGGGACAAGATAAGCTGTAAAAACATACAGGGCTAATGAGCCATAAATTAATATTTTCAACATGTGGTTTCCTTAATTGGATGAGAATAATCTTAATAAATTGGGGAGGGTGACATTTCTGATCATTCTGCAGTAGCTCTCCTCTCCCTTCCTTTATGCTCTCAGCTCTAAAGGGGAAGCGATGGATCAGTTTTCCTGCCCTTTCATCAATCCAGCTGTGTTACCTGACTGTCGGCAGTTTGGCATTAATCCGCCTCCTGATCCAGAAACAAGGATGAAAAGTTAAAGAATCGTCTGTGCTCTAAATCCTCGTCTATGTGGAGGTCAAATGTTTGGCTTTCAGTTGCAGCAAAAACATGAACGAAAAGGGTTTAAAAACCTTTGAGTAACTATACTGAAGTAAACATGGTAATGGGTACTTTCATGAAGCAGAAAGTATAGATCATAAAATAAATCAACATCAACATTAAACCAAATCAATAATTATATACTATTAATTATGTTCAAACCGTAGCGTTTTGCATTCGCCCATTTTTCTTGCAAGAAACAAGTCTAACTGCTCTTCTAAACAACCACACACACTCACACAGCCTCCTGCTACGGTTTTCTTCCTTTGCCTCCACCTCCTTAAGATAAATGACCCTATTGTGTCGTCTGTTGGGTCCCTTCCACTGATTTATGACACAACCGATGGTCCTCAAAGGTCACCGCACAGAATGCTGTTTACCACCAACACTACTATAATGTTTGCTGTGTACCGTCTCTATCTGCCACAGACTCATCAGCAGAGAAAATTCTGCAACATCCTCGCCAGCAAGTGAAAGTTTAACATTTACTTTATGCACAGTCACATAAATACACAGGGGGCAACACTAGTAGAGACACAGAGAACATGGCCAACAATCTGTATAATGCGAATAAATAGAGATAAGGTTGAAAATCGGCAAAGTCGTCCTTTAAAAGACAATACCAGTTTCACATGTGGGTTATGCCTTATGGACATGTTGCTGTTCTGTTAATTTTTTTTTCTCCCTTTTTGTCTTTAAATAAATGTTTTTGAAATATTTTGTATCATGTTTATTCTCAGTACACATCACAGAATACAAAGATTAGTTCATTTATGTAAAAAAAAAAAAAAAAAGTGGTGCAAACTGTTGCCATATTGTTTTTAGTAAATTGAAAATATTTTTTTTTCTGGTATTCATTCAAACTTAAATTCTATATTTAAATCTGATAATTAAAAACAAAAAATACAGAAAATTGTTGCCTTAAATTAAAAACTGAAGTGGATTTACTCAATGTAATTGAGTTGAAGTGATTAAATTACATAACCCCTTTAACTAACCTGTACGTGAATTTTGTGAGTACATTCATATATATAAATTTGAATTAATTTTAATAAAAAAAGACCTGTTGATTCAAATATAAAATAGTGCAAAATGTTGCAATATATATATTTTTTAATTATTTTAAAGAAAGTACTAGTTTTTACAGTGTACCTTGGTAGTACTGTTGGGGGTAACCTCCTCCACCATAACCAGGAGCCACAGGAGCCACACCTGTGAAATTAAAAGCAGTTACCATGGAGATTCATTGACAGAAAAATGTCATTAGTGTGTAAACTGACAATATGAGTTGGATCGATCAACATAATGATTAGTGTTGTCAGGAAATCTAGTAGCATTAAATGTCAGTGAATAAACAAACTAGTGATACATACAGTACAGTGAATGTGACAACTTGACCTATTTTTGGAGAAGCCAATAATTATTCACCATTTGGCAAAGCTCTCTACTCTACTGGCAAATGAGTTGAAGTTATTAAACCATCTGTGGAAGCGTTTCACACAGACAAATATCTCTGTGGCCACTGGGAGAAGGATTAGGGCCATGAGTTTTAATGACCGGCCTGTACGGTATCTGTGGGGCGGTGAGAGGAGGCGGCACTGCCGGCTGCTGCTGTGTGATTACACTCATCCCTCACTGACGGGCAGAGGAGGACCAGAAGCTACACTGCACCAAGTGTACAGTGTGTTGTGGACAGCTGAAGTGAAATGTGTGCCATATTAACACACTGTTGTTTTATTTTTTTCAAAGAAAAAGATGATAATACAGGAGGAACATATTGCAGAACATATTGAACAAATATGCGGCGCTCCTCACCTTGCTGATACCCACCGCCACCTCCAAGATTGCCATAGCCTGTTCAAATGAAAAAGCAAATAAACAAATCATGATAATGTGCCTATTATTATGATTTTCTGTGTAGTGAGCACGACGTATTATCAGTTTTCTGGTTTCTATAGCTGTTGTCATTTTTCCCCCCTGAAGTGAGATGTCGCCCGTGGCTCAGCTGAGGTCACAGTAACGACCTCATCCCAACGTCCTCTGGCTGAGTTTTGCTATTTCAGGGCAGGACTCCTCAGGGGTTTGTGTTATCTTCAAACAGTGATGTTGCACACTGTGTTACTAACAGTAATCAGTCCTCATCAGGAAATGTTGCTCCATTTACAAACTCCTAACGGCACTGTAACACTGCTGGGATTACTGCCGTTGGTGGAGCTGGATTCTGTAAAGATTTGGCTATTTATCTTGCTAAACAAACTTCACTAATACACGACATCTCAGCTTCTCTGACAAAATACTAAATAGATTATGTTCATGCTGCAAAGGAAAGGATACTTAATACAATTTCAATACATTCATTCTAATTTATTCAGCAGAATCTTTGTCACAATGAAAGGAAACAAAACTTGACTAACACTCAACTATACAAACTAAAAAAATAATTTATAAGATACAGTACTAAAATCAAGTAATATTAAAGGGGAAAGAAAGGTAGAATATCGAGTACAGATACAAATGGATCTTCATTTTCAGTGTTTGCAGCCCAGTCACATAAAAAGTCGTGTGAATGTCACAATAATGTGCAAGGCAAAAACGTGCAATAAGTACGCCGTTCTTGCCTTAGGTGTGTCATTTTCACACCATGTAGTCTCAACTAACTGCAATGTAATGACATAGAATAAAAGGGGAGAGACGCAGCTTATGGCGGGCAGGAGGGAAGGTGGATGGGTCCAACAAACACAGGACCTTCAACCAGGAGACTGGTTTGTTTTGTAAGTTTCGCTAGTGACGTTTGTTACATGTTTTTTTAGTGCCGTTTGTCACATGTTTTCCGTAGTGATATTACGTTGTTTCCATATGTACTTTACTTAGGTAATGTATTTATTTCAAGATCAACCATGACGCTTTTCCTCATGCACGCGTGTAATAGTCACGCCTAGATGAGGCAAAATGTGACACTGACACGCTATCCTCTGATGGACAGGCAAGTCTGTTACACGCATTGGCGTGAAATCGGGGTTGGTGTTTGCCAACATATGCCCCACTAAAGAGCTTTTCCAAGCAGTAAGACTCAAGTTCATAACACATATACTGTATATTATGTTTCCATGTAACAGTAACAGGCCTGTTACACTACCTGGTTTAGGTGGTTTAGCTCCAGCACCAGCACCAGCAGCTCCCAGTCCGACTCCAGAGGGATACGTCAACCCACCTGTCACAAGAGAAAGAACACTGGCTTAGATGTGGTGATGACTTAAGATTCTTACATGGTTCACCCATAGCTGTCCTGCAAAGAAAGACTGTAAATACTGCCTCCACTAAAACACCAGTTGATTTCTTTCATCAAAGTATCCAGCTGGCTTCTCCTTCCTGCCCCACACAGAGACTTATCAGCATGTTGGTCAGTTTCCTGCACAGGAAGTGCGGTGCGATGGCATCTCCTGACCAACTGTCACTTTGAGCACTGAGCAGAACGTTTTCATTTTTTTTTTTAAGTCGGGGAACATTGTGTATTAGTGCTGTCAGCCTCCTTTCCTCTCATACATACCATGACCATAACCATAACCATGTTGATATGGCCTGTATCCGCCTGAATCGTGATTACAAAGAAAAGTAGCATTATTGTCCGTTTGGTCAATTCACCTCCTACAGTTTGTGTCGGGGCGCTGGCTCGTCCAAGAAATAGATTAATTAAACCAATCTTATCATGAAAAAAAACCACAACTTAAAGGCAGGGTTGGTAAATATTTTAGAAACATTTTTGTTCTATTAGTTGAAATTCTCATTAAATCCCGACAGCAATGAATAAATCTAATGCTCTGACAAAAAAAAAAGAAAATAATCCGGTATCTGTGGCTGTCGCAGGACTGTAATAAACCTGTGCAATCTTTTCATTCGGCCTAATTGTAATGATTGGACGGGTTACCTACCTGCCTGTCTACCTGCCTGCACGCACTCTACCCGTGCACTCATTGCGCACCACCGGAGTCTTCCACAAGCTGCTAGCTTGACAACTTTGAGTATAAACAAAAGCCATTTTCGCCGTTCACATTAATTATATGTTTATGTTCGTAATGATAATTTTGGGGGAGTGGCTTCAGAGGGAGGCCTGAAGAGACGGGCTGTCAGTGTTGCTGATTTGGCGACTTTCTCTCTAGATTTAGGGACTTTTGGAGCTAGTTAGCAGCTGGTGCTGCTAGCTACTTTCATTGGAAAAGAGTTGGCAACATTGGGCTCGGTTTTTCGGTTGGATCACTTTTAAAAATCTAGTGTACTTTTTGCTAGTTTCTCAAGATCGGCCACCCTGCCTTTAAAAGAAAAAAATAATTTGAAGGGGAAATAAGCAGTATTTATGCTATATGTTTCCCTATTAACTGACACCTGAGTCTAGTGTTCTTAAGGTTCACGAAAAAAAATTTATTTCACATGTTAAATGAAATGTAGGTGTGTTCTGACCTCCTGCTGCCAGTGGGATTCCTGCTCCTCCTCCTGCTCCTCCCACAGCTACAAAAAAAGCACAACACAACAAGGTATGAGCTTTCTCATGGAAATGGCACATGGTACGGTACCAGCACCAAAAGGAACTGAAGCACAGAAAGGATAGAAGTAATACTACAATACCATTTAAAACAAGCCTATAGATGTGTGTAGAAAGATGGAGTCTAACAGAAGGAAAAATATAGCTACATGGGTTAACACGCATGCATATACAGTATACATATGCTTGGAGGTGACCTGACGTGAAGTAGGATGCATGGAGGAGGATATGTGTGCCCATGTAAATGATATTACTATATATTTGCGCTCGTCTATAAGCTCAACTACTTAAAAAAGTGGTTTATGAACTATTGTAATTACGAACTATAAATTGCATATTTGAAAACAACCTTGAAAAAATTTAAAAAATGAAGTATAAAGAAATAAATAAATGTGTGTAGAACATATAGGGAACTTGCCTCCATAGGTTCCACCATAGGGGTATCCACCATAGGGGTATCCACCTGCGGCTGGACCAACACCTACTCCTGTACCTGTGGAGTAAAGGTGTTAGAAGACTGGAGGTATGAAGTCATAACAATTGTCCATGCTGGCTTCTTCCTCTCCAGCTACATCTTACGATTAGAAAAACACTTCACTAGTTATTGAGTTCAACAATCAGTCGAGTGAAGTGTTTCTTAAATCATTAAACACCTGTAAAACTGAGATGAATCAACAATGAAAGAGGAATTTAATGTAGATTTTCGGTACTATCATCACAATTCTACATTATCAGTTTGTTTTTTTAAAGGCCACACATGGTAAATCTTCCCCCCTCTGTTACACTCTGCCTTGAAAAGTATGAAATATGTATCGTTACTTTATCTGGACAGTGTCCAATGTTTTAACATTTATTTGACCCCATACTGTATGTTTCTTTTAACCTAATTATTCAGTGTTTCTTGGTTTGTTTTACTGTCTTATATGGACGTTCCTGCAGCCAACCAAATGTCCCTCTCGGGGGACAATAACATTTATCTTGATATTTGACTGATGTTGGCTGACAGTTGGACTAAATGAAAGGCAGGAGAAACACCTTGCATTAGGTCTCAAGTCCATCACAGGTAAAATAGTGCAGAATAGAGAAAAAATACTGTAAAACTGCAAACCTGCAGATGCATAAAAGTGATGACTGTTCAGTGTATTGGAGGTGTAATTGGGTAGAGAAAGGCCTGATGCAGCTTTTCCTACTATATTAACCGCCGTTTTTATTGATTCAAGTCGAGTCATTAACTGTCCAGACAGAATGTGCACAGTAAGATAAACACAGTGTGTAAAAGCATGATCTATAACAAATGGGATCATAAAAAGTGTATTGATAACATCATTAGGATGTCAACATAAATATAAATACATTTACAAATTATACAAATCTAGATATATGAATTTTGCAAACACTGGGTTGCATGTAGAAGATCAGAACCATTCAGGACTGATTAGGTTAATATTATGCATTATTCAACAGAAGATCTTTAGTCGGTCTTTTTCTGCTGCGGAATCACATACAGTAGATAACGGTGAGACTGAATATTCAGTACCTATATGAACAATTGATTTAATGTCGATTCTGTGGCAATGGAATGAGCAAGATAAGCTTAATGCAACAAGCAGGAGAATCAGAGAAAGTAGGTTATCATGCAACATATACATTATTGTAATGTGTAATTGTGATTAAAGATTTATTAGCCATCTTTACCTGGGAAGAATGGTTTAGGTGCTTTGCCACCTGTGCCAACACCAACACCTGAAAACAGCATTTTTAAGTATTATTATAGTCACTGACTGCAGCAGACACAAACGACCATAGAGTAGCAGTTGTATCTGTCTTTGTCTCCACCGTGTGGCCAGATGGACGTATCATATCCCCTTCAAGTTTCAATGACAAAACACAGCTTGAAAGCTAAAAACAACATGGAGTTCTTAAATCAATAAAAGTATAAATATTGGCCTACCTCCAGCAGGTTGTTGGAAACCGGTTGCAGCTGAAGGAGAGAAGAGACTAATACATGAACTATCTAACGTTATACAAAATCTGTTAATTAATTAATACAGATGAGCCAGAACACAAGAAAGAGAGCCTGTTTCCTAAGCTGTTGGAAAAATTCAGAGCTTGTCAAAAGAAAAAGAAAATATTATGATATATATATATATATATATATATATATATATATATATATATATATATAGCCTATATGTATAAGTGGCCAGAAGAAAAAAACTACAACAAAATACACCCAAATAAAAAAGGCAAACACTGTACATAAGCTATTAATACTAAAATAAGGTTTACCTAGTGCGTTATGATATTTCTTAGACTCAACTAACTGACTTTGATTACAGATTATATATTTTTTATTAAGACTTTTAACATATAATAATTGACTTGTAATAATTTGTTTAGATGTGTTTATTCAGGCTCTTTGCACTATGAAAGTCACATGACCAGGAAAACAATGAGGTTCTTGATATCATAGCGTGACCTTACTGTTATATTTGTAACATATCAGTAAATGTCAGATCCAAACAGAGATTGTTTACACTTATCAGGCTGACCTTGGCCTGTTGCACCAACTAAAACACAGGCAAAGTTACATCAGTTAACATCCCGCATAAAATAAGTTAACTGATAAAGAGAGAGCAATCTCACTGAGAATAAATAAAGTTTAAAGAGAAAGAAACACTACGTCTGACACAACTCCAACAGAATATTGCATGTGCAAAAGAAAAAGAAAACTGTTCTTACCACCAGAGGGTGCAACTCCTGCTCCACCTGTGACATATAAATACCCATATGGTCACATATTTAATATCTGAATACAAGCTGTGAAAGATTATACATTTTTGAGTATTCGTTGGTATATTTCAATATGAGGGAATTTTTTACATATTTACCAACACTTGTGCCAGCTGTGAAATAAAAAAAGTACCATCATTAAGCTATGTATAATAAGTATATATTCAATACAACCATTAATTAAAAACAATTTCATACGTACAACTTACCACTAGGCTGAAGAATTCCACCAGCAACTATTAAAACAGACAGGAATAAAAGGCCATTAAAAACAGGTTAAGACATACTACAGAATTAAATGAAGTAACTGCAAAAATAAGCACTTAACCCACCGCCTGTTTTCACACATCAGCCACAAGAGTACGTGCAAAAAAAGAATAAAAAAAGAAAATCAGTCAAGTTGTCTTGTTGTCAAGTTTTCAATAATTTTGTTGGTTACATTAATAAAATGATGAAACTATAAAACAGAACCAAATTGTACAAAAGGGAGGTATGGGGAAAAACAAACAGGAACAATAAGAACAAGACAAACTGCTTCCTAAATAATACAAAACAACAAGAAAATCATGTCAAGACAGCAGACGTACGAAACAACAATCTACTGTATTCTATAGCAGGGGATTCACAGTTCATGTACATACATTACTATATATAACTGCAGATCAAATGTCACATTATTATCATGGCAATGGTTTTATATAATTGAAACAATGGAAATATAAATCACAAAAATCCCCCGCTGTAGAACTTGAACTGTAACAGTAATCAGGAAAAAGTGCAGCATTCATATTGTCAAAAACAAACTGTAAACATTTAAGAGCAATCGAATGTGGGAATATTCCAGCATTAATCTACCACTTCCTTCTGAATGTCTACTAAATGAATACATTAGATTTGCCATTATTCAGAAATTACAGCTATTATATGCATGAATATCCAGCACAGTGTTAGTGTTAGTAAAATGCAAAGGAGTGAACAAGACATTATTATTACTGTTAAGAAAAAGAGACAAGCTGTGGCCACAACTGACATAATAATGAGGGAGTGGAGGAACTAAATCAACCTCTCTTTCAGCACTGCAATGCTGATGACAAACATACCATTCTACATCAGAGTGACAAATACATTAAAACTCAACTACAAATTGATATATATTAAATACCACAGATTTCACTTCATGGTCAAAGGTTTCATGCAAACAGCGAGTCTTACTGGGCCGTGGGACCTCTGGGGTATTGACAGTTGCGGCAATAGGCGTGGGCTCTGCCAAAAGACAACATCCATTGTACATTAAAAAGGCGCAGAGTGAGAGAGACTTGATGAGGCAAAAGCTGTGAGGTGGACTATGAAACTGCCACAGCTGTGAGGCTGTAAGCTAGAGGTGGTCAATAGCTGGTAGCACTAGCGATACACACAACATGTAAGATTTGTGGGCAGGAAATATGTGAAGACATGTAGAGGGGATAAATGATGGTACAGTACTGGTGCAGTCGCCCCAAGGTAGAGGGCAATTGCCAATTATAAGTGGAAATGGTGCTTTCCGTCCCTTTTTATAGCTACTACAAAAACATACATGTGTAAATGTGTGTACTGTAAAAGTCCTAGGAAAAGCAGAGTCTTGGTATTTAACTGTACCTGGTCTAGCAGTTCCAACAGGACCTAGATCCGTTGCTGTAAAAGCAAAAAAATCATCATTCACAATGCAAAAAACTTTTCATTTAAGAAAATAAGAAACTGTATTGTGCCAGTAGTTTACCTGGTACCAAAACAGCAGAACCATCTGGGCCTCCACCGACAGCTGTACCTGGAGTCGCTCCTGGCACGTCAAGTCCTACTCCGGTGACGCCTCCTGGAAGAGGCACATATGAGGTCAACAAATGGATAACACTGTGATCTGCTACTTTACAATATAAGCAGCTTTTGTGACAGTTTGTCTCCAATTGAAACGTTATTCGATGGTTGGAGTAAGTGACGTACTATTAATAGCGCGAGAGTCCGTTCAGGACGGGCGGGATGGGAGGTGGATGGGTGGGTGGATGGGTGAAACAAATATTTTCAACCAGAAGGCCGGTGTTTGTGTCCTGTGTGAAACTAAAAGTAACTTGGCCTATTTTGTCACGTCAGTCGTTAGTCATGTGAGTCATCGGTATCGTCAGTCTCGTGGAGTCATGTGAGTCGTTAGTCACATGAGTTGTTAGTATCGTCAGCCCCGTGAGTCACGTGAGTTGTTAGTATCGTCAGCCCCGTGAGTCACGTGAGTTGCTAGTCAGTGAAGTTAACGTCAACCACGACCGTTTCCTAACTATAACTAAGTGGTTGTGTTTCCTAAATTTAACTTCCTGTGAAAACGGAAGTGTATTTTGAAAGGGCACTATAAATAATGAGCGTATATTGACACGCTGTACTCAGTCCGTCCAAAAGTAACGCAAGAGGGCTACTCTGATGCCGAGGGGTACTGACTAAGCAGCGGTATTTGAGTTGGGAGTGAGATGTTGATCTGACTTTTCCCTTCTCTATTGACTCTGTTGTGGAATTTACCTCTTGACTTAATGAAGAGACAACACCAAATAGGAAGATTTAAATTGGCATTTGCTTCCTCTAAGGTGTATTTCCCTCTGTATGACAGCTGAATATCACCACAAGATGGCAAGTCCAGATAGGAGCCCTTTCTCTTCATGGACCGACCCTATAATCTGGCGTTTACTGTTATTTAACAACATTGTTTGTACGTTTAAGGTACAGTAACTTGTACAGTATACAGTATCCTGTATATGTGGTACAGGAACGCCTCAGGATCCCCCAGGAAGAGCTGAAGGACATAGCTAAGGTATGGGCTACCTTACTTGCGTTGGATTGGATGGAAATTGTCAGCAGGTGATTTCGGAAATAGGACATTTTTATTAGTACACCACTAAATGATTACAAGAGTTTCCAGGTGCTCACCTTTTGGTGGTTTCACACCGCCTGGATATCCTGCATAAAAACATCAATATCTTTATCCTGACACATACTTTGTATGATGACAAATAATAGTATTTCTACTATCTTTTCATACACACTGCACATACAGTACCTTCAGCTCCAACCCCGGGTCCAACTCCTCCAGTTCCTCCTGTTCCTAACCCTGCTCCAGCTCCTGAAGGGAAATATAGCAAAATGAACAACTCCCTAAAACTGTGCCCTACCTAATTTGTAATAGTACGGCACAGTTTATATACAAGAAAATGAGTGTAGTTTATGCGCCAATCTAATAAAAAGTAGGATACGATTAAAGAGACAAAATATATCTATAATAATTTAAATATATCAGTTCCTATAAGAATCAACTTATACATTACTGAATGTGTGATATTTGTGTGCTTATTTATTATACCGTATTTAGCAGCTTTTGCGGCAGCATAGTATTGTCCAGCTCCTTGTCCTGGTACAAAACCAGGACCTAATCCTGCTCCTCCCTGAGCTCCTGTCCCTCCCAGTCCTCCTGTTCCTAACCCTGCTCCAGCTCCTCCTGGAACTCCTAATCAAGGGAAATAGAGCAGGTTGCATGATTAGTTTAGTCAGTAAAAGTTAATAACAAGAAGGAAAAGATAAAGAAAGTGAGAAAATAGACTCAGCAGTCTCTATCAGAATTAGTTTATACACTATTGAATGTTTCTGAATGAGTGATATTCATGTTTGTGTGCTTATCTATTATACCGTATTTAGCAGCTTTTGCGGCGGCATAGTATTGTCCAGCTCCTTGTCCTGGTACCAAACCAGGAACTCCTCCTGCTCCTCCCTGTACTCCTGTCCCTCCCAGTCCTCCTGTTCCTAACCCTGCTCCAGCTCCTCCTGGAACTCCTAATCAAGGGAAATAGAGCAGGTTGCATGATTAGTTTAGTCAGTAAAAGTTAATAACAAGAAGGAAAAGATTAGGAAAGTGAGAAAATGGACTCAACATTTCCTATCAGAATTAATTTATACACCATTGAATGTCTCTGAATGAGTGATATTTGTGTTTGTGTGCTTATCTATTATACCGTATTTAGCAGCTTTTGCGGCAGCATAGTATTGTCCAGCTCCTTGTCCTGGTACCAAACCAGGAACTCCTCCTGCTCCTCCCTGTACTCCTGTCCCTCCCAGTCCTCCTGTTCCTAACCCTGCTCCAGCTCCTCCTGGAACTCCTAATTCAATTTGAAAATTGTACCATTCTTATCAGAATGAGTTAATTCACAAGAAAATGTCTCTGAATGTGTAGTATTTTTGTGTCTCTTCACCGACCGTATTTAGCAGCTTTTGCGGCAGCATAGTATTGTCCAGCTCCTTGTCCTGGTACTACTCCAGCACCAGCTCCATAACCTGTCGGGAGGCAACAAAATGTTTGTGACTGAGAATTCATTAGATTGAATTATCATAAAGGAAACAGCAGAAGCACTTTCGTTGTACAAATAATTTTTGTCTACACTGATATATCAATTTAACAACTTACCACCATAGCCGCCACCACCAGGAAGTACCTGTCCTGCTCCCGCTGGAACTCCGCCTCCTCCTAGGCCTGCTCCTGGGACTCCTGTTGGGGAGTGAATAAAGAACTAATCTCTCTTACACTGTTACAGATGAAAGATTACAATCAACAGAATTTATTTGTAAGCTACTGCCACTACCTTTTTAGCCAACCAAATTACATCTATTAATGCATTTAAGGTGCAATTTTCCAAAACTTGATCGTAACATTGGATTTATGTAATAGTGTTTTCATAAAAATCAGTGAGTAGATCAGCACTGCATAAGAGAAATAAGTCAGGCCACACCTTATGACATGGTAATCATTACACTGTGTCAAATGGTAAAGATCACAGTCTCACCATATTTAGGAGGTTTAGCACCGGCTGCCAAAGCTGCAACACAACATGCCCACAAGGTTCGATTAAAAAGTGATCTTATTTTACCAAATTAATAAAACATCTCTTTTATTACTTGAGTAGGTCAAAGGTCTGTGGGGCTTGCTTACATCCATATCCTGGGAAAAAAGGGACTCTTCCGGGAACTCCTCCTCCACCTACACCACCACCTGGAACTCCCCCTGCACCACCTTGACCTTTAATGCAAAAGTCAATCATGTAATCATGCACACTTAAAATACTACTTAAAATGCAATGGTTTTGGTCTGCAATATTTTTTTCTAGAGATTGAAATCCAGTTACCATATTTAGCAGCTTTAGCAGCAGCAGAGTATCCTCCAGCTCCCAGTCCTCCAGCTCCCAGTCCTCCAGCTCCCAGTCCTCCGGCTCCCAGTCCTCCAGCTCCCAGTCCTCCTGCTCCTCCCAGTCCTCCTGCTCCTCCCAGTCCCCCTTGTCCTGTGAAAGACATATTTATTTACATGTAAAGCTGGTGGTATCGTTTAACAAAGTAGATTCTCAGTGAGTTTGCTGGCATTTGAATTCAGAGTATTTAGAACAATCAAGAACAATTAAAGTGTAGGTCCATCTGCGTTCTGTTCCATTTCTTTTCAAATGGAAACACCCTCTCAGCCGTAGGTTACCAAAGTAAGCTAATCAAAGCTAATCAATAAGGTTATAAATAATGTGAACGCTAGCACTAGCTCAGTCAGAGTTAGCTGTGCTGAGTTTGGAAATAACTGAAAGGGTTAGTTTGAATTTTTTGATGTGGGGTTGTATGTAGGCTACACTCCCGCGATCTGCGAGGTAAAATTACTGCTTTTGTGAATGTAGTCTGGTGGCTTTGAAGAGAGCGATATAACGGCTTCAGTTCCCCAGCTGTCAGACAGCAAGGTAAAGTGGCTGTGGACGGGAGCAGCAGAAAAACGTATTTTGGCCACCTAAAAAAACAATATCAGTTAAGTGTATGTTATATTTAGAATCGTTTCACCGCTTTACTTGCAATCAGACAGCCCTTTCTGATGGGGAACTGAAGCCATTATATCGCGGTCTTCTTAGCCACCAGACCAGACTCCATTCACAAAAACAGTCATTTTACCTCTCAGAACACAGGAGTTGCTGGTCTACCGCTGCAACGATTGGTTAGTTTGTTTGTGTTACTAACATGGTGTCCACACAGCCACACAGCAGTACATTGCTCTGCTTCCGTGCCAGTAGTCCTGTCTGTTCCTCCAAACTGGGAGATTTGAATACATAAGGAACATCACTGTGAAGTTATAATAATAATGGACCCGCCCTTCAAGAATTAAGAGCAAATTGATGAAGTGAACCTTCTTCTTTTCCTGTGCATACTACACAAGCAGATGTATGCAACACCACCTCTATTTCACTGGCTTTGCATCTGAAAGTGTTATCAAGCAGACTCTATGTAAGTTGTAATGGTAGGTAGCAGGGGGCCAGGTTTGAACATTGTCAAGACCGTAGAGTTGGTGGCAAAGGTAGCAATGTCAGATCAGATCAGTGGCCGACTGAGGCTATCTGAGGGGCAGGGGCGAAAAAAATAAAAGGGGCACCAGCTGCGTGTGATGGCACACCAGCGCGCAGAAACTTTTCTAGCATGTAGGGCAGTCCATATGGCCCTGCATCACGTTTTCTCCATTTTAAGGGCACCCATTAGTGCACTGCATCTCTTTTTCTCCACTGGAAGGGCACCCTAGCGGGCACTTTAATATGTTTCTCTTCTGTAAGGACACCCTACAGGGCGCTTTAACACGTTTTATCTACCGTAGGGGCAACCAAGAGGGCATTTCACCATGTTTTCTCCACTGGAAGGACACCCTAGAGGGAACTTTATCATGTTTTATCTACTATAGAGGTCACTCTTTACTCAATTTCAGCGCCTTTCAGGTTTCTGTCATGTCCTACCACCTGGCCTTTGGTATTATCTGACTCACACATCACTGGATGCTAAGAATCCATATCCACCCACAGGTAACACATAACAAGTTCTGAGATTTCAGAATAGTAATCTATAATTACCATATTTAGCAGCTTTGGCAGCAGCAGAGTATCCTCCTGTTCCTCCAAATCCTCCTGTGCCCCCAAGTCCTGCTGTTCCTCCAAATCCTCCTGTTCCTCCAAATCCTCCTGTGCCTCCCAGTCCGGCTGTTCCACCAAATCCTCCTGTGCCTCCCTGTCCCCCTACTCCTGTGGAAAACAAGTTTATCTAATGAGCGTTTTCATGTAAAACTAGCTGGATGGTTACATCTAGTCAATTTAAATGAGTTTGATGGCAATTAATATGGAGCAAATAGGAAGAACATGCGTTTGTGAGTACAGTGACAGAACCAAGTGTAGTTGTGTTACTGTAGGCTATAGGTGTTTTTAACTGGTTATGACACAGTCTCAATTTAATACTGATGCCTCTATATGACATATATAAGAAAACGAGCCCATCAGCTAGAAGATTGGCTATTTCTACATAGTTTTCTTAATTCCTGTCACCCATTAAATCAGACGGCACGCAGACCAGAAGAGCCTATGTTTACATTTTCACAGGCAAAGTTAGGCAGTGAGTAGTACGTTAGCAAGTTAAAAGGAAGCAGGAGATTTGTCTTTAGAGAATTGTATTTTTTACGTTATATTTTGTGGTTATGGCTGATACTGGTTCAAGATCAGCAAAGAGAAAAAGAAAGTGATTCACAGAAGAACCAAAAAAAAACTAAAAAGGACAGTGATAGAAGACGGGCAAAAACAAGAGTCAACCTTGGTCTTTCAACAGATGGAGAGAATTGTGGGATTTTAAACTATTCATTTAACCTCTTCCTCCTACACTGGTATGTATCTATTTTATTTATGAAATACAATGCGAGACATGGTTTTACATCAATATATGAATTTACGTTGGTGCCTAAAAGAAAGCTAGCAAACTCTCCGGTTAACATTATTTGAATGTAGCTAACATTAGCTGCATTTGTCAAGCAAAGCAAACGCCGCAAAGCTTTCTGTGATTGTGAGCAACATGCACGCAATTGACAGTAGTTTGTATAAAGTTGAGAGGCTAGACCTCTGAAAGGAGTAAACCTAATAAAACCTAGTAAATCGATATGCATCCTACAAACAGCTGATAAAAAAGGAATAATAGTATTAAAAAGAAGTTGCGTCTTTCTTTCAGATCACGATCTTTACCACATGAAGCGGTGGTGCTCATGGGAAATGCAGTCTTCATTCTGGGAAAACACTACTGCTTTTGTCCACAGGGGGCACCAAAACCAACACAAAATGAAAGTTCCTTGTAGTTGCTTTAAATAATCATTTGATGAGACCACAGAGTCAGCCAGAGTCAGCCTGTTCTAGCTGAGAGCTGATCGCGTTCATATTTACAGACTTTGAGTCCAACCGAAATCACATTTCGTCATCCTTTTTGTAGTAAAAAATAATGCTAATATTACTATTTGATGCAAAAGGTTTAAAATTAAGTGATTTTTTTGGCTGTATGGAAACAAGTTCTCCATCTGCGTAGTATATATAGTTGGTGTATAACCTTTAATCAGGTAATGTCATTGAGATTAGGATCTCTTTTGCAAGAGACTTGAGCGAAGCAAAACAAAATAATGATGTTTCTGAAATTAATTGGATTTTATATTTAGTTGACAAAAAAGTCCCATACCATATTTAGCAGCTTTGGCAGCAGCAGAATATCCTCCGCCTCCTCCGAGTCCTCCTGTCCCTAATTGTCCTCCTGTGCCTCCGAGTCCTCCTGTTCCTAATTGTCCTCCTGTGCCTCCGAGTCCTCCTGTCCCTAATTGTCCTCCTGTGCCTCCGAGTCCTAGTCCTTCAGTGTGCATGGCCGAGGGAGGGCAAGACAAAACATAATTATAGCTAATACTTACTCCACATAGAGTAAGTATTCTGTACTAGTGAAGACAATTTTAGAGCGCATCGTGCAACATAATGTTAAGTTGAAAAAAGTGCACATTTATACACAATACCATATTTAGCGGCCTTGGCTGCTGGTGAATATCCACCAAACACTGGTGCACCTCCCGGTAGCCTCCCTGGTACTCCTCCTGGGACACCCCCAGGTACTCCCCATGGTAGTCCTCCAGGTACTCCCCCTGGTACACCCCCAGGTACTCCCCATGGTACTCCCCCTGGTACTCCTCCAGGTACTCCCCATGGTACTCCTCCTGGTACTCCTCCTGGTACTCCTCCTGGTACTCCTCCCGGTACTCCCCATGGTACTCCTCCCGGTCAATATAAATGGAGAGATTTTTACTAAACTTGAGGTAATATGTGAGGTAATAGCTTTTCGGCTATGTGCAGAATGGGTGAATAGATAATGAAAAAAAGATGACAATATATAATTATTGTCAATAATTATAAATATTCTTCCATGATACAGAAAATATGAAATTTCTCACCATATTTAGCAGCCTTGGACCCAGCTCCATATCCTGCTGTAAAATCGAGAGAAGCATAGGATAACATTTTTTACAACTAAAGTACATAGAAAACCCCCCAAAAAGAATGCAGTAAACTTTTCAGTCATGAAGCCCGTAACATGGCTATAGAATTTTTGTTTTATTTTTTATGTTTTTGCTAGATATTATACCTCCTGGCACCTGCCCTGGATACAGTCCACCAGTGCCACCTCCAACACCACCAGCACCAGCACCGCCATAGCCACCTACACCTCCTAAACCACCAGCACCTGCAGCAGAGAGCACAGACTCTAGTAAAATACAAATAACTTCTGTACTGATGTTACACAACTTGTATCATATTTTTCTTGATAGAAAAACATTGTCTTGGTAATGAATGTGGTAAACTACCATATTTGGCAGCTTTAGCCTGAGCAGGTGAGATGCCCCCGGCCCCCACTCCTGCAGAAAGAAAAAGAAAATACGTAAGTGAGTCCCAGTAAAAGTTAAGATTTATGCCATGTATGTTGTTGCTACAGCAGAATTATTTTAGTGTGTTTGTTAACAGCTAAGTTTGCAGCATTTTTTGTATTATGTCCCTTATTCAAAAATTACCGATCAGCAAGCCTTGTTTAGATAGTAATCCTCATATACAAATGTACAGCATACCAGATTCTTTAGATGGCTAAATATGAAAATAATGTAAGATATCACATGTAAACCTCTGGTTCGAGTATGGCTGAAGACTGCGGTCAAATGTCTGGCCACTCTCTCTTTCCATTTCTACCATCATTATGTCTTCTTAACCATCAAATACAGGCAGAAAGTTTGGCAACTATGTCTTTTTATTTTCCACCATCCAACAATTCTGTTTTCTGGTGTGGAATTAACTTTTTATGAGGCCGCTAACATGGTTATAGACTTTTTTTTTCTGTCTTGTGCTGGATATTATACCTCCTGGCACCTGCCCTGGATACAGTCCGCCAGTGCCAGCGACACCACCACCACCTCCATAACCACCAGCACCAGCACCGCCATAGCCACCTACACCTCCTAAACCACCAGCACCTGCAGCAGAGAGCACAGACTTTAGTAAGATACTAATATGTTCTGTACTGAGGTTACACAACTTGTATCAAATTAACATTGTCTTGGTAATGAATGTGGAGGACTACCATATTTGGCAGCTTTAGCCTGAGCAGGTGAGATGCCCCCGGGCCCCACTCCTGCAGAAAGAAAGAAAAAATACATTAAGTATTCCTTGGTCTTTTCTATTTTTCTACTCCATATCAATTAACACCACACTTGTAAAATACACACACCGGTTCCAACAGGATATCCAGGAATTGACCCAGCGCCCCCTACTCCTCCTGGAAGTCCAGCGCCAGTTCCAAAGCCGTAACCTGAAACATTGCAATGTGACACATCATTACTCACTGAACTGATGCCACAATTATACCAAATATTTACATTAAATTTAAAAAAAATATTTTTACCTAAAGGTAGTTTGCCACCTCCAGCTTTTGCTCCATAGCCACCTGAAGAGAAAAGAACAACCTTTGAGAGAATGACAAGCCAGAATGATTCTGTGCACAAGTACTTGAAGTTACTATAAGGAACTTTAAACTGGTTACGATACAGTCTCAATTTAACACTGATGCCTCTATATGAGCTATATAAGCAAACGAGACCATCAGCGAGAATATTGTCTATTTCTATATAGTTATTCCCACGAAAACAGATGACACTAAAAGTCCTTCAGCTCAGACTCCAGCAGCGACCAGACCGCCGTGGACAGAACCACATCCGGCTTTGCTGCCGCCTTCAACCTGCAGTGGGAGCTCTGACGGAAGGCGGAACCCGACAGCAGCGGCCCCTCCTCCGGCCACGAGCAGAGCTTCACCTCGCTGCTCTGCTGCTGCTGGAGGCCCAGGCTGTATTGCTGGGCCCGCTGCAGAGAAGGGAGGCACGGGAGAACCAGAAGCAGGTCTGCACAGGGCAGACTATCCGACCCTGCTGCATTAAAATGAGTTTTTTTTAAAGGGACTCTGGCTCTTGGAAACACTACCATATTTGTCCACAGGGACCGCCAAAATCAACACAAAAGGAAAGTTCCTTGTAGTAGCTTTAAATAACATGTATAAAATAAATAATATTTTAAAATGCAGTGTAATTGTTTTTAACGTCATTAATTCCACATTCCTTTAAAATATACAAAAATAGCCGTTTACAACTACATTTAACCATTGAAGAGGTTAGTGACTCCCAGTAAAAGTTAAGATTTAAGCCATGTCGTTCATTGCTGCGGCAGTATTTTGCTATTTAGTGTGTTTGGTAACAGTCATTTCAGTGATCATATGGCTGTGATTATGTGAGGACAATGATAAAAATTAGAGAAAAGTAAGAAAGAAATCATAATTCCCTTAGAAATTGTAATTCTACAAGGTAATACAAGACACCCTTCCCTGCGAAGAGCCCTTAAATAAATCTTTTCAAATAAATTCAGTTTTGTAAACCTGTCATCCTTTCATCAATGGGATTTTGTAGCTCCCTGATGGACACGGGTGAGTTGGCAAGCTTAAACTGTTGCGGCAAAGTTTAATAGCAGCGTGGATTGTCTCATCCACTGCAGAACTAAGAGCCCAGTAGCACTGCTGTGAGAATCTCTACAAAGCAGGTAAAGGAGGCAATGGTCTGCTTTTAGGGCCACCAGAAAGTTGACAAGTGGAACAAATAAATACCATAAATCTTAGCACGGTACCCATAGAAGTGCCCATTGGTTATCAGACCATAAGGCGAGTAAGACTGTCTGTATGCTGGAGAAAAAAGAACTGTAACATCGACAAAGTTCAAATAGTCGCTGTGAACATATCATCATCATAATCATATGAACAGAAGGATGCAACTTCTGAATAACACAGTTACTGTATAGATTCAGATCAGACCTTGCACTTGGGGTGATTTGAGAGGGTATCCATGGAAAACTCCTGGCTGCATCGGCCCACCATACCCACGGCCTCCTGTGACACAAGAAATACAATTAACTCCTGATCAGCCAAGACCAATAATACTGGCTAAACTACAAATATATTTGCTTAAATACAGCAATAATCATAAAGTTACCTGGTCCTTGACCTCCTTGTCCTCCCCCTCCAACTGCATAAGATGAATCACATAATCCAATCAGACACTCAGATGAAAGAAGATCATTGTTTGAATGTAAATACAAAACAGAGTTTCATCAATGAAAAAAACACTGGCCTTGATACTAAATAGACCTCGTACCATTGTGGTCCAGCAGGATTACTCTTTGGATAAGATGCATACAGACCAATAACATTTTTGGATATATAATGTTCTTTGACAACGGCGGCTACTTTTAAAGGAGATCTATTATGCTTTTGTGCTTTTCCCTTTCCTTTAGTGTGTTATATCGTTTTTTCTGCATATAAAAGTCTGCAAAGTTTCGAAGCCCAAAGTCCAGGCCAAAAGGAGTTATTCTCCCTCACAGAAACACTGCTCCTGAACTCCCTGAAACACCTCGCTTGAAGTCCCGCCTTTTCTTCTGTAATGTGGTGATGTCACCAAGTTACATATTTGCATAATACCTGCCTAGCGGCTAGTTTGGCACACCCTCAAACAAAGCTAGTTAGAGCGGAGTTGGAGCGGAGTCCGAAGAGTTTTTTTCGGTTGACCAATCACAACAGACTGGGCTTTTCGGGAAGATGAGGCAGAAGCTCAAACAGAACAATTTAGACAGAGGGTGAAAAGAGGTGCTGCAGCACAGCCGGTATGAGAAAAATAATGTGTTTTTTTAAACATTAAATCATGTTAAAATGTTCTAGTATATATATTTATGTATATATATATAGAGAGAGAGAGAATGATATAAGTAATATAAGTATATATCTATTGTTTAATCTTTGTAGAAGTTCTGTATTCCCCATGTTTTTATTTTGTTTAAAAGAAAGGCAGGGAAATAGTGTTCAAAAATAAAAATACAAGCAGCATTCAAAGGCGATAAAGAAATTCAAAATCAGCCAACAATCATGACTGAAAAATTAAATCTTACTTGACTTGGCATTTAGGTTAGTTCCTGTGGCCACTCCAGGCAGCACGCCACGTCCACCAAACCCTGCAGGAACCATAAGCAACCCCGAAAGAAAAAGCCTCATTAAATCCCTGGACAGTACTTGTTTGCAAAAGCATTGACCATTTACATGTTGAACACTTGACAAATAGTGACAAATAGTGGCTGAGATTGATCTATGAAAGAGACAAACCTTGTCCTGGCACCAGTCCACCTTGGTAAAGTCCAGGCACACCCACACCTGCCAAAGCCAATGAGAGGACAATACTGAACTTCTGCATCCACATTACAAATGTGAGAGGGATCTGGCATGCATGAGCAGCAATAATCTGTTGTTTTAGGCATTTTTTATAATAATGTTAAACTGGAAAATGATATGCCTGTAAATCATTATGACAAAACACTACCACAAAAAGAGCCAGACAGGATGCAGCAAAGCCAGGCGGGTGCTGCTGGCATCTTACAAAATAGGCTACTTGTTAGTTTAATTTATTGTCTGTAATCATTCTGTGGTTGATGCAACTGCTTACTGTTTCTACAGAGGTTCTGCTGTGTTTGACTTCATGGGCTCATTTTTATGATGTCTCAGCTGTTTATATCATATATTCATGAAGAGAGATCATAATATTGGATGTTGGATTTTTAAAACTATTAGCCATTCTTTTCAAAGCCTCTTACTAGCACAGGAGAGATAATGTTGTGATACTTAAAGAAGATTTCCTTAGGAAAACATACAACAACATATAACAAGAATATAGTAATTATACTGTAGATACACCCACACACCTTTATATATGTATGTATGGTTCTTTTGTTCTATTTTGTCCTTGCTCTGTAAAGCACATTGGATCAACTCTGCCTTATTTAAAGTGCAATAATTAACATATTTTTAAATCCCAAACACATCAAACATCTGCCACATGTAATGGAAAAAACTATTCTGATGTGGCTCTGCTGCCTAGTGAACTGCATCCTGTCTGCCTTCAGCCTTTTGAGTTTATTGTTAAGTCTACAAAACCTGGCACTTTGGCAGCTTTCTTTCCAGCACCAACACCACCACCCCCTCCTGGAAGGCCTGTCTGAGGAATAACAGGTACTGAAAAAAAAAGATGAAATTGGCTCATCGAACAGATATACAGCGTGAAAAACATACACACATCTTTCTGTAACTGTGATTCCTGCCTCCCAAGGACTCTCAACACTGTTAACTGCTCTCTTTAAAAACACTTTGATTTATGACATTAGGGAAAGTACTATGTTTGGAACCCTAAAGTGGCTCTTCGTCAGAGAAATCGATCCCACTGTGCCTGACGAAGAGCCAATTTGTGGTATGAGATGTAGAATTCCTAAAGCAGTAAAAAATTTAAGGGGAATGGGAACAGTGTTACAAGTTCTCGGGAGGAAGAAATCACAGTGTGACAAACATAAACTGCAAAACGACATTAAAAAAATGATGTGTTGTGTGTGTCTTGCCTCCAGCGGGCACTGCGGCTCCAGTTCCTGTACCTCCGGGAACTCCTCCTGCACCAAGCACAGTGCAGACATAAACATAAATATACAATTTCAAGTTGAACGTTAAAGTCGTTAACACATTTGTGAACATCAGAGTGCAAGTATTCTATAGTTATACATCCTGTGGCCACTAGAGGGCCCTGTGATACTGAAAAGGAGTAACGAGCAGGTGTGTGGCTTGTGCCAGACTTGACCTTTTCAGCAGGTAGCCAGATCCTTATAGACTGACCATTGGTATTGAGAGCAGCTAATCTGGCTCTACTAGTCTGTCATCACCCCGTGATCAAAAGCAACATGCCTGAGTTTTAATCTAATCAGCAGAGGCAGCCAGCATGCATGGCATTTGCCTTGCCTCATCAAATGCCTCATTTCTTTGGCTATCCCCTTGTGAAGGAAATGAGCTGTCAGCTTCACTTGTTAGGGAGCTTGGCAGCAGGATAAAACGCATTGGTGTGTTTGTTTAAACTTTCTTATTTTACATTTTTAATCTTAAACTCTCAGTAACTTTGCCGGACAGACATTGCGCACTGCCTGTAAGTATGTGGCCTGGGAGCTTTGGTGAGGAGAAGTTTGGCAAGGGAGTGTTTTATTTTATCTGTGTTCTTTCAAAGGAATTAATTGTTATTTCAAGAGTCATGAAAAGAGCACAGACTGATTCTAGGGACTGCAGTTTTGTCATTGCCAACCAATACTTAAGAGTAGGCTCTTTGCCATAGAACAGTCCTGGTCGTGATTGGGCCCTCCAGAGTCCATGCTTAATCAGCCTTCCTAATTTCAAGCAAATCATGTGCACATACACGGCACAGACTCCACCTTTATCCCCCCTCGTACGGCGCAGACTTTAAGGTCACGCTGGGATCGGCTGGAGTTCAAACAGTCCATGGTTTGCAGGTATACGCCATAAAAAAGTACACTTGCTTGCCAAACAGTGTTTTTCATATTGAGTTACCATTAATGCGAAACATTCATTTTGGCTTTCTCACAACATGAAAGCATGCAGATCTATCAGAAATCACACAGCACAGTTCAAGTTCGTACAGTAGTCTGTGAGCACGCCAAGAGTCAGCTTACCTCCATGTGGTAGCAGAGGGCCTCCTCCTGCACCTGTTGTTAGGAAAACCAGAAACCAGAATTTCAGTAGTATTCGTCAATATAAGGAAATAACCCTCCAGGAACCAGGATATCTCGAGGCCCAGGTTGAACTTTCAAGTGCTGGAGTTTGCAATAAACGACCAAAAAGGTTGTTTAACATAAGGGAGAGATATTAAATGTAAATTCTAAATAGGAAACCATTTCCATTCTACCTATATGAGGATCTTTCACCTTAAGAAATATAAGAACCAAACTTGGGTCCCTGGAATCTGAGGCATTTTTACTGAGAGGTTGAAACAGAGAAGAAAGTCACATAATACCACTGCAGCCATCAAAACAAACAACTCAATACAAGCGGTACAGGATCAGTGTCTCCTTCCAACAATCAATACATCATCATGTTTAATGACCCCCAGTTTCCATCATAGTCACTGGGCCCCCGGCACAGACAGGGGAACAGTTTGTGAAGGAATGCTTGTTTAAAAGTCAAGGGAAAAAGTGATGTCTTCACTTGTTGTTGTGTCCAATGGAAGCATCCATAAACAAAAGATAATAAGAAATAAAAAGAAATAAAAATGTGTCGTTTTTCACATATTATAAATGATATGATCATCTAAATCAACATCTTTCCATTTGTCAAAGTGTAAATACACTCAGAAGTCCATTACAAGTACCAGGAGACTGCCATAGAGTCTGTGATGCTAAACAACGTATCCTCAAACAACGGTTTGTATGATATCTTATGAAAACGTATTCCTCATTTTCGTACATTTACTTATGAATGTCCAGTCACACGTGACGCACGTGCCAATTTCCGCTTCAGTCTTTTCAAAATAAGCTTCCGACTTCACAGGAAACAACTTGGTTAGGTTAAGGCACATTAAAACTACTTATTTAGGTTCAGGAAAAGATCATTGTTTGGGTTAAAATAACTACGAAAGTGGCGTAACTTAATTACAAATAAATGAACCTTGACTTCTGGTTTCACACGGGGTATGAAGTCAAGTCTCCTGGGCGACAGTCTGGTGTTTCTTGACCCACCCATCCCCCCCGACCTCCTCCGTATGTAGCACTCTTTATACTTCCTGGTTCACAATTACGTCGATTACATATGAATTGATTTTGTGGGATATATACGAATTACAGTGCATTACTTTTCGTAGGTATAGCTACGAACGGTGTATGAGAACAGCCTGTGCTAAATGCAGTACCTCATTATAAAAGTAATCCTGGGTCTCAGATTTGAAAAAGTTTGTCCATCTGACGGACATATCTTTGGGAGGAAATATCAACCAATCAATAGACCAGTCATTCAATTCATGGCATCAATTAACTGGTGTCATCATTCCCTTTACAGGAAACTGATGTTACATTTATATCCAGACATTTTCTGCCATCTGCTGTACCTCTTTTAGCCGCCTTCTGTCCAAGTCCTGGGAAAAAGCCCCCAGTGCCGGCACCATATCCACCATAGCCACCTAAATGAAACAACAGGGGTGAGTGAGGTTTAAAATGTATGTTGTTAAAGAGAAAATATAATGTTGTAAATAAATGTTACACTTAATGCTCATACACACCAATTCCAGTTAGTAACTCACCTCCTCCATAGCCTCCAGCTCGCAGGCCTCCACCTCCAAGACCAACTCCTAGATTGCCATAACCTGGATGGGAAAGATGGAGAGGCAGTAGAGTAGAGAGAAAGGAACAGAGTGAGAATTACTGTACTACAAACTGTAGATGAGGGCAAAGAAAAGAAGCACAGCTTTCGTCACTGTGGCTGTAATGAGTTACTAGTGATTTATTCAGCAGTAATTACTCTTAAATAAAAATAACCCATCACTCCTTTTTTTATCAAAACATTTCCCAGGACCTGTAAGTACTACTTAAAAAAATAAAGCACATAAAATATGACACACTATCATGTGTGCTTAATTAAGTTTGATTGAAAACATTTATGTTTCTAAAGCCAAGGACTGCACCTTGGGCACTGGGGAAAGAGTTGACTCCCACTGATAAGAAACATGATAGACTTAACATAAAAAAACAGTTAAATCATCTGGTTATGCTGTATTCTAAACACTGGAGAGAGCAGTCTGTTTCTGCCCGAGACCAAAAGCCACAAACTAATCTATGGGCGGCAAAAACTTTTGGCCTGACTTGGAAGAAAGTTATATCCCAGCTTGTGTTTCTGCTTACTGACCATAACAAAAAACGTGAGAAAAAGATAGAGAAATGGACAAAGTATGGGAGGAGGGAAAGGAAATAAAATGCACATCACCCGCTCATAGAAAGGAAGATCCTTAAAAGTATGAGCCCAAATGAGAAGGTGGAACCCACGATACAGCCTAAAACATTATGCATACAGAAAATTAAACTAAATGATGTTTAATCTCAGTCATAAATCTTAAAACTTGAACATTTAGGCACGTTTAAATGTCATTAGAAGACTTAAAATTGGCGTGTATTGTTTGGGTCTAGTGGCTGGTATGAACTAGAAGCGAAAGAAGTGAAAACCAACTGACACCTTCTTATAGGACTGACATGTAAAAAAAACATGTTCAAATTAAAATGTAAAAAAAAGGTAATTTAATACATCCCAACATTGTTTACCTTTGATTTGTCAGACATCTCCAAACATAACAAATGTAATAAATCAAGTGTAATATTTCTCAATGAACAGTAGGCCTATAATATATTACTCAAATCTAGATTTATTAAGTTGAACTTAACTTTCTCCAGATAACTGTCAAAGAGTTATTCCCATTTCCTACGGCTAACATATGAGACTGCACGGTTTATAAAACATGTCGGGCACATGATTCTCAGAACTGTATTTCTCAGGGTTGTATTAAAAGGAGCTACGAGGTGAACAAGTTCCCCAATCAGAGATAAACATGTTGGAGAAATGACTGTTTCTGAAACAAGAGGAAATTTGAATGCTGCCAGCAAGCTAGTCCATCAAGGAACTTGTTTTCATCAATACTTGTAAGCCAAAAAATCCGGGGTGAGAGCAACTAAGCATGGGAAACGAGCTGAACAAGGGAGAAGGAGGGTGGGGGGGTGGGCTGGGGATCAAACTGGAGGGCGAGAGCATGGAGTCCAGGAATCTGCAGGGTGCAGGTAATGATACTGACGAGGAGGAGGAATGTGCTGGGAGAGACCGACAGAAGGTTGGAAGTGTGGAGTTTCATGATCTAGCCTAGTAAAAACAAATGTGGGCACTGGCCTTGCCAAGGGTTTGGCACACACACTGAGCATGCAATGCGAGCTCAGACGCTAAGCTAAGCGTCCTCGCATTAATCCATCTCTTTCACAGCTTTCAGCTCGATTCTCCTCGATTGCTCAACCATCCCCAGACACACCTCGAAGTAATAACAACGGCAATCAATACTTGTATAAATCAGATGGATCTAGGGCTTTCCCTTTTCCAGTGTCTCTTGAGTTGAGACGAGGAATCTGTCTCATTTGTCTCATTTGTCTCATTTTTATCAGTGAGCTCCACTTACCATAAAAATGGACAGGAAAACGGACAAAATAACTATAGTTACAAGACATATGGAACACTGCTGATGCCTAAAACCCTTAAAACAACTATGTCTGGCTTGAAATGTTCCTTTAAAACTGTACCGTCTGGTCTAGCCTCCAGACTACAGACTGTCTCACGAGGTGTATGTGTTTGTCATTGTGAGTGTTGGAAATATGCAGCACAGTCTGCGTAACAGAGATTATGCTTGTCAGTGGGAGAGAAACACGAGGAGAGAGTGGAGACAGGCAGGACTTAGCTGATTCATCCATCATCTGGCCCACCTGTGCTCACATGTGCATGACCCAACCTGGCTCTGGCAGCCACGCTCAGGGTCGACCAGCACCTGCCACGTTGAGCTCAACTCTCTGATTCGAGATCGGGAGACAAGACGCAGACGCGCAGAAGTCAGCCTGAGAGGGTCTGCGTGTGTGACCATGATTGCAGGCCTTGGGCAGACGCAAGGTTTAGACAAGGAAGAAACTTTACACTATGTAGTTCTGACATCACTAGACACTGGGAAAATAAAACGCTCTCACGTAACAAATACTACCCCGGAGGTCGTGTATTTTCAGGGTCACAGTGAGAGAACACGCTAACAAAATCTGGACCATTGTCGGTTTGGCATCCATCCACTGATATATGTATATTTGGGAGAGTTTTTGCACAAAAAGCTCTCTGTTTAGCCATATTTACGCCATCCTGTCAGCTCAAACAAGCATGCTTTTGTTGGACTGCTATTGTTACAGCACGTCAGCTCACACAAATAGACCCGTCTTAGCTCACACATTATTGGAAGTCTACACCAATGTTGTTTGTTGTCATGAACCACACACATGGAAAGTCTGCACCATGACCCCCGGTATCAAATCATCGCTTTTCTTTGGTGCTGCTCCCAGTATTTAGATTATTGCTGACAAGCTGAAGGATTTCTGTGCACTCATGTGGTGGCTTATTTTCTCTGTGACCCTCAAAGGATAATAAGAAGCCAGAGAGACCATATGAAACCCCAACTGCCTTCAAACCTTGGACAAAGGAACCCTACAAAAGGTCAACACCCTGAGTACAAGATGGGGGGGCAGAAACCCAATACTACACAGGAGGGAGGACTCAGGGCCAGGGAGATTGGAAGGTAAGTGATGCAGAACGGCAATGCATCAGAGTTTCCTCCATTTAGATTTCTAAAAGAAAAGTGCGACAGACACAAGGTTTACTAGCCAGTTTCCATTCAGAAAAAGACCACTGGCTCACAGCTGTGCAGTGACAAGTGCACCTGCAGGTTGTTGAGGTGAAATTTGGGATGGTGTGGCAGTGAATACAGTATTTGAGCATCATCCAACAGTGGTGATTCATTTGTGGCGGTTGGCTTAAGAATGATCCCAGTGTGGGTACACGAGTAAACGCAAGTCTAGACGTTCTCTGACAAAGAAGGAGTCTAGTTTTTAGAGGAATGAAAATGTGACGAGGGACACGCTGCCATATTCATTGCTCTACCATGTCATGTACATTGGTATTCAAAGTGAAGACTGACACTGGGATAAAACTGGCCAGACAGCATGGTTAGTTCTTTCAGTGACCAGTCATGTTCTCAAACTCTGGTCCAGTACAAGTGATGGATGTGAGCCAGTGTGAACCGAAGTATCTGGTTTCAATCTCAAAACTGAACCGTCTTGCTTTATGCTCCATTGGGGTTAGGTAAGGTAATCCTCCGTTTCAGAACCAGAGGAATACAAGAGACATTAATCAAAACATTGTCTTCGGCCCTCAGCCTCTTTCTCTTGTTCTCCCCGGTTCTCCAACTCTTTTCTCTCGCTCTTTTCTCTCCAAAAGTTGTGCGAGGGGTTGCGCCGACCAGACGTGTGGTGTTAATAGCAGCAGCCAGAGGAAGCCAAACGTGAGAAGTGAAAGATGGATTTGCCCGCTCCTTTCCATCTCCTCCCCCTCTCCCCCTCTCCCTCTCTCCCTCTCTCCCTACTTTGTGAACCAGCTGGGCCTGGTAAGGGTTTAATTTAAGAGAGCAAAGAATTCCATGGCAGAGATCCACCGTAACTGACGGCAGACCCATGGAAAGCAGACTTCGGAGCTGGAGCTCTGGAATGTCCAGGACATTTTTGGGACTTGTTTCTCAGCGTTTTCTTTGTTTTAGCTCATATTTAATCAAGCGAACAGTCTAAGAACAAATGTTTGTTTGCTGAAAAGCCTGGGGACACAATTACCACTCATATGTCTCTTTAATAACCAGTGTCAATGTGAAAAATGGCAGAAGGGAATGACAAATTGTGAGTCTTTAGCTAAACACTGGATTTACTGTACAAACCTAAAACACACAAAGTGTACAGGATAGTTGCAAGAAGCTCAGAGGCGTGCTACAGCAGTGCAAATGCTGCAATAGCACGTAATGGGATGAATATCTTCATGATCTCTTCAAAGGCTCCCTGGAGGTCCCCAGAGAATCATCGTTTTACTGTGATTGACAGGAAGATCCTGTTCTTCGGCTGTGGCCCCATATATATTTTCACTTTGAAAGCAAAGACCATCATTATGTCCTTCACTGTCATGACACCATATTTTTATCAGTATCAAATTATCACACTGTTCCACTTCCAAGTTGGTGGATGGATTGCATTCTTACGAGGTGACGCAGGACAAGCTGGATCAAGCCGAATGATGCGAGGTGTTGTAGTGATTCCAGATCGCGTGAGACAAGTGGACACATTCAAGCTCCCCTTGCTTCCTCTACACCCTCCCTCTCCTGTGACCTCCCTTGCTCCTTGTCACTTCCAGGTTCTCGGTGCTGTCAGTCACCGGCACCGAGCTGTGAGAAGCTGGACTGGTCGCATGTTGGACTAATTAAGCATTCACAAAGTCACACTGCTACACACAAACTCTCTCCCTCTCTGGCTGGTGGGAGCCAGCCGACTTTGGCGGCAAGCCTTTTATTGTTTTCGCTTTCCTTTTCCATGGAGTCATTGACACTATCAATGAGAGGTCCCAAAGCCTCAGCCTCCCTTTTTGCCAGATGACCCCAAGTGCACAACTGTCAGAGCTCCTACAGACAAACAGGGAAAGGTCTAAGGTTCTCATTTGCTAACGTCTTTGCTTTTGGGGCAGCGTCCAGATCAAAATCAGTGTAGCCATTGTTGATATGGGTGGTCATTTTTATAGGGTACAATTACATCATACTAAAGAAGACTGTGTGCTCTGTTTTGTTATGTTGTAAGCCCTTACAATGATGAAACAACTTTGGAGGGTCTCACCAACCCACACATTTTGGCATCCGAACACACACACATCATCTCTGAGGCGTCCTACAAATGGCTCCAAATTAACGTTAACTCTAACCATTACACATCATGTGGATTACAAGCACTGCCATCCTGCCAAACTACCGTAGGCTGCTTTGCCCGGTGACGTCTGTGGCTGCCTGACCTCACCAGCCTGAGTCCTTGTGAGTCCCTCACCTCCACACACACATGCTTTATTTCAAACACATCTGTCCGAGGGCCATTACTGCTGTCCCTTAATTCAAACTGTGTTAATTTGTACGCCATGCGTTAAACCATATCCACTGAGTTTGTGATGTCATTGTTTATGCTGCAAGTCATACGGAGCAGAACAAGCTATGCTATAAGCTTTCAAGTCGACCAAACACGACCAGTTTCTGTGAGAGTTGAGAGCCTCTGCTGTTCTAATTTTTATGCACTTTTAAAGGAATGTCATAGTTGCGCTGCCAACACTGAGTCTGTCTGAAGAGTATCCCTAACCCAAAGCTCATACCATCGCCCATTTTAGCTTGGCACACACACTCACAGCATGTACTGTAAAGCCGTACGGACATGGCAGAAACATACTGTAAGCGTTAGAGTACATACAGTAGTTCACAGAGTACGTGTGCACTTAGAGAATCCAATTTCGAAAAAACTGCTCATTTCTAATAAGTATGTTCCGTGACTAGAGAAGTTCAATTGTGCAAATAATGCATAAGTAGAGAAAAACAGTCAACAAACACATCCATAGCCATGGTATGTAAAGTTGGCCAAGCATGTTTCCTCTTCCAGATGGTCCACATATGGATCTAACTGCTACTCTACTGAATACTTTTCTGACAACTCAGGGTTGAGAGTAGTGTCCAACAGGTCGGCTCGACTCAAAACGTGCACATTGAAACACTGATGTTAGATTCATTGAGTAAGCTTCAAAAGCATTTCCAAAGTCATTATACAGGCTATGATCAGTGTGCAGCCATCTGAGGCATCTCACTATGACACACATATGGGATGCTCTACAAAGGAAAACAAGTGAGTGATAAATCGTCATTGACAGTGGAAAAGCTTACCAAATTGTACATTACATGTATGTAGAGGTATTGCAACATGGGCTGCTAACACATCAGGATACATACTGTAGAAGGCCAAAGCTGAAGTCATGTAAAAAGCCCTCATTCTCCACAAGTAATTTAGTCCAGCTCTGGGTCTAGTATTGAGTCAGAGTATTGAGAAATCCAGAAATCCCCTGAGGTGAGATGTCAGTAACTCACATCATTTCAAAATACACTAAAATGGCAAAATACACTAAAACTGGACTGGGAAGACAAGATTTACTAAAAGAAACAAGGCAAAAGTTAGCATGGCTCACATAACATCGCTCACTGCTTGACCCCTACTAAAGCAGGTCCAAAGGTTTTGCCGTTATGGAAAAAAATTCTAAATATTTGGACTTACCCCCAGAATGCCCAACTAGACCACACTATCAACCATCATACCAAATTTGAAGTTCTTAAGTTAAATAGTTTTCGAGTTCTGCTCCAGAAACCAAAGTGTTACACGCGGGGATATAATAATTCAAGAATACTGTAAATGACTTACTAAAGACACCTGTTGCAGTGATTATTTAAAATCATACTGCATTCAAGTATTGCTTTAAGATGAATGACAACTTAAAGCAATACTTTACATTGTAGGGGTGTAAGACAATATCGATACACTTGAGTATCACCATATTATGTGTTGTGGTACTGTATTGATTCTCCAAAACACTATCGATTTTTAATTAACCTCAAAAATCTGACGGGCGTGGTCGCTATTTGATGTTTCAGAGGTTGTAGCGGGCTCAGCTTAAAAGCTAAAGTGCAACTATAGTGATACTGGCATGATATGAAACTAGAAAACATCTGTCCAAACATCTGTCCAAACAATCCATTTATTTCTGGTGTGTTTTTTATACTATTAGACAGATTTCCTAAAATTAAATTTAAAAAAATCTCAATATATCGCCTTATATATTGAATCATTACCCCTGTATCATATGTATCGTATTGCCAGATTCTTGCCAATACACAGCCCTATAACATCGTAATGCCCTGCATTACTCTTCCGCTCAGACATACTGTAAGCTCTGTGTGAATCAATCATCATAAACAATGTTTCTAACATTGCCATGCCATGAATGTAAATATGTTCCCTTCTCTCACTTGTGCTGCACATTTTGATCAGCTACAGCTACTCGCCCAGTGTGGAACACATAAAATATACTACACAATACTATACTTGCATAACAAAACATCTACTGTAAATGAAACTCTCAGCTCCTCTGCTAACTCAAAACATCATTGCAATACTTACTCAGCCACAAATCCAAAAAACAGGCCCTCCGATTTACCAGACTTTGGTCCACTTCTACCAATAACTACAACAAGGTCATTCAACCGGTGATCTGTCTTCATGGACGCTTTCTTCATCACTACATAAACAACACTTATGCTGTGCTGCCAGATGGACGATAGTGCTCCAGACCTGCTGGCAAACTGAGCAGGGGAGAGGTTGTGAGAGCATGCCAAGGGATGGCTCATCAACTAACACAGTGAACATGGAAATAAATTACAATGGTGGTAACATGCTCACCAGAGAACTACAATGCAAACATGACACAGAACAGACTGGGTAATAGCTGGCGAGCTGTTATTGAGTCATAGTGAAAGTATCGGTTCAGTATGGGGGAAAACACCACAGTTAGAAACTGTAATGTGTGGCATGTGTGACTGAATAGACACCAATAAAACTAATAGGGATGCACCGATTTATTGGCAGAAAATCACTATTGATCGATATTCACCTAGTTGAATGTTGTGTTGTGTTGTGTTGGTTATTCGCGGTCGGTCTCGGACAACAGTAACCAGTTACTTCAAAGAACTCTGGCATGACGGTGTTGGAAATATATCATGATAAAACTGTTGTTCTGTAACAAACTTAATTATGTTGGGAGTTTAGCGAGTTTGGTGTTAACTACTAGGCTTAGACTGTCTACAGATAAGTGACTGATGTAAGACGAGCTTGCCTCGTGATGAAATGCTGAGTGGGCCGGTAAAAGAAACAGTTACAAAGCGGATGGGGGAAGGGACAGGATGTTTGATGCAGACAATGTTGTGTAAGATGGAGTCAGATGTAGGTAGACACGAGGATGTATTGTGACATAGGATGGAAAAGTACTGGGTCTGCAGAAAACCTGACCCCTCCCCAGCCAATGTGTATAAAAGTAAACGTATAGCAAAGCTCGGGGTTCATTCACTGCGAACTGAACACTGTATTACATGGTATCAGGGACACATTGATGAATCCAGAACTTCTGTTAATAACTCTGTGCAACTTTGATGAATATATGTGCGGAATAAATTGATACTAATGTAACTTAATTTGCAATCTTTTATGATTTTAACTCTGAGCTTGCAGCTGCCTAGAAGATAAACCAACACGCATGAAGGTGACGATTCTCTGAGGGAGAATTCCTTCAACGGCAGGTGCCATGCGCCGCCAAATAAAAGGGAATGAAAAAGTCGGCCATGTGGGTGTATTACACTGTCTTAGAGAAAGATCAGCTCCAAGAACCTTGTTATGTTCAACGAAAAATTTAGCGGTAAAACAACGGCTTACAAGACTTTTAAAAAAGAATCACTGCGGTCTGGATGGGAGCGAACCTCGTATGTGTGTAATGTGTCACTAGAAGCCTGTCAGTCCAACGAGGGGTGATGCAGCACCCAGTACGTTACAGTGGGAACATCCTCCATGCTGTGCAGCAGTGAAGCAGTCCGTCTACCATACTGGGATCCAGTCTCGGGTGAACAGAGTGCAGCGGCTCGTCAGGGCCGCCACATCATAGTCCCGCAACGAGGCTTCAGGCTGCACCAGCAGAGCGAAAGTATTCATCTGCTCCCCGGCGGCGTTCTGGCGATACTAGTCCACTAGTTAATCAATCGCGGATGGCGTCGCTCTCTCGGACGGATAAAAAAGTAAAAATGAAAAAGGCTACAATAGGTCGCCAAATATATTTCTTACATTTACATTTAATTTACATTTGAATACAGTAAATACTGAAACATTATTCTCATTGAGTAGGTAGCTGTATAGCAGCTGAAAAGGCTTTTGAAGCAGTTATTTAAAAAAGAATATATATATATATTAATTTCATGTGAAAGAAGGATATATTAAGAAGGATATATTAAAGGTTGTTTCATAAATTTGTATGATTGAATTTGTGCTCATTCAAAGATGGTGTAATGAAATGCTGAATGACTTTAAACCAGCTCAGTTATCTTCTTAAAACAAAGAGATCTTTGTTTCCCTGGCCACAAAAGGGGAATAAATAGCAAAATAAACAAAAACATTGGTATCGACTATCAGCCAAATTGTTATCTTAAACATCTGTATCGGTATTCGCAATCGGTGCATCCCTAAAAACTAATAAATCCCTTATCTTTATCTTGCTTTACTCCGATATCATTCTAATTCCTGAGATGATTCGTGAGATTATTGGACACGCTAACAACCTCTGGTGACATCATCCAAGAAAAATTGTTTGGGAAGCAACAGGCATTTCAGATGTGAACAAACAAGCTGTGATGGCTGTGTGTATATTGGGTGGGCTGAGTCGAGTGTGGGGGTGGTGTGGCTCTGACTGCAGACGGTTCAGCTTCCAAGGTCTTGAAAGCTTGACACTAAGACTCAGCGTATAATAGATTGAGGAGAAGGGGAGGAAAGATAAGTGGGTAAGAACAGAAGAAAATGGCATATTTCACATAGTGTCTGAATAATTAACACTTAACTTATGGTGTGTGTCTGTGTGTGCTGAGATACTGTATGTCCGCAAACCAATGTCAGGATACAGTATTCATGTGTTTGTGTGTTCACATATGCTCACAAGACCATAAGCATATTTACATACACTGACAGACGGTTATGCACATTCACATGCAGATTCTTCCAGTCTTTGACAGCTCAGAGGACAGGTCCGAGCGCCAGTAACGAAAAGCATATGTGCTCCAGGAGACTAAACCTCGTCCAAGCTCATCTTCTTTTGGCTAAACACTTTCATCAGCAATCCATCAGTCTCGTTTCTTTCAGCAAGCTCTCCAAGCATGTGTGTTGTGTGAGTGCATATAATGTGTGTCTGTGTGTGTTGTGTGAGTGCATATAATGTGTGTGTGTGTGTGTGTGTGTGTTTGTGAGACATATACAGTATACGGTATGTTCGCAAGAGTTATAGTCTGTTCCGTCCTCCTTGCTTCACCCTGTCTCTTCTCGGTCCTCCCCATATCCATTCTAGCTTTCCATTTCTCTGTCTTTCTTCACTCTTCCTGTTGTGAAGCAGACAAGTACGCTCAGTGCTTCTTCAGACGATGACCGTGATATGAACCAGAGGGTTTGAAGATAAAAGAATCAGGTGTATCCATGGGCTGTGCGTTTTAAATCGTATAAAGATACACATAATATTGAAAATGATTCAAACTTTGTATTTTAAAATGAGTGGGTTGGTGGTGAACTGCACATGAGCAATATTTCTAGCAACATCCTTAAAGGGGAACTATGCCCATTTTCAAAATTCATACATGTTATTCCTACAGTATGGTCTAAGTTTAAAGGTGCAGTCTGTAGAATTTGGCGGCATTTAGCGATGAGGTTGCAGATTGCAACCAACTGAAACTTCTCTCAAAAACAAGAATGGCTGTATTTAGAGCCAATGTTTGGTTTATCCGTTCTGGGCTACAGTAGAAACATGGCGGCCGGCACCATGAAGAGGACCCGCTCCGTAAGAAGCTCATTCTAAGGTGACGAAAAACACAACGACTTTATTTTCAGGTGATTATACACTAAAGAAAACATACCGCAGTTATTCCTACAGTATGGTCTAAGGCAGTCCAAAAAATATTAGTAACCATGAACAACTCTCTCCCAAATCCAAAAACTAGAGTGCTAAAACTCAAACTTGTGATGTCATAGTGTATAACGAGTGGAACTGCAATGAATAGGGCGAGACATTATAGATGACACTGAGAGCACCCAGGGGAATGATGAGTATATGGGAACATTTTCTGTTTCACAACTGTCAACACTACAATGTAATAAAGCTCATTTGGGTATAAAAAAGAAAACAATCATTCTGTGGGTCCACAAAAATCACACTTCCATTCATTGTCTATGGAGCATCTCCAGACTTTATACCCTATGACATCACAAGTTTGAGACTTACTTCTCTGGTTTCTGGCTTTGAGAGAGAGTAGCTCATTTTCACAAATATTGATTGAACTTTCCTAGGCCATGGAAATAACATTGGAATTCGTCATTTGGGTGGTGTTCCCCTTTAAAGTGAGTTATGTATTTTCTACAGTCAGAAGCTACAACTCTGCAGGTTGGCCTTCCCTCAAAGAAATCAAATGATCCAAGATTTCAGAACTCTGAGACATGTTGCACCATTGACCAATGTAATCCATCATCTTAAATGATATGTGTATTGCAATTTTTCTAAGTATGATCTTATCTTGCATCTAATTTTTGGGACTATTTTTTTTTACTATTTACTTTGGGAAGGTTTGCATCTAATCGTTGGGACTATTTTTTATTACTTCACATTGTTATGTTTATTCAGAGGCAGTGAAGAGCCAAAATAAAGGAGATAAGTGAGATAAGAAGTGAGGACTATATACACTCAGCCTCCAGTTTATTTGGTATATTTATCTAAAACTGTTAATACAACAGCGCTGCAATAAATCATACCTTCATGAAGGAGGCTGTGGTTTGTGGTGCTGCTGAGCTGTATTGTTCATATTATCAAGCTCACATTGTCAATTTCCAGGTCGAACCAGCTGCAAAACAATCCAAACTAGTATGAGAACGTCTACGACGCTCACAGTTTGGGCTAACCGCTCGTGGGGGCTCTGCTCGAGCTAGTTGCTGATGTCAACTCGAGGGAAAAACAACCCACTGCCAGCCAGCCTTCAGTTTCTTTCATTTAGTCATAATTATTTTCTTTCACGCACACTTTATGTGCAGAGATACTAATAAATAGCACAGCATTAAATGGACAAAATATTAAAAACACAATGGTGACTATAGTATTTCATCCATCTAATACTGTATGTGATATCTATAATCTAGGCAGAGAAATGCATAATTTTTCATTGCACTAAGATTGATGTAGTAGTGTTGTGGGACTGGCAGGATGTTGTCTTTCTGTTATCTTCAATTTGTATTGCTTTCAGGGAGTCAACTGGCAGGCTAAGCATGGACACATACTGTGGACATCCCACCCAGACGCATCTTCTCTCAACCTAAAACAGACTATTACAACAGAACAATTAAACTAATCAACAGCAAAAACAGTAACCTTTATGTTAACGGCCTTAACACTGTCTGAAAGTGACAAGAGGCTAGCCTACAAAAAACAAGTTTTGGCAACAACACCACAAGGATTGAATCCACCTTTGCTTGAGGGAACACAGGAAAGGAGGCGGTGTCCAACAGCTGTTCCTAAAGAGAAAGTTCCTCTTTCCAGCTTTCAGTGTATTGTCAAAGCTGGATGCTGACAGGCTTCACAATTAGTGTAACATTTACAAGGTCTTGCATGAGCTACGCTGCAATTCACTGCAGTCACGCTACTCACATAGCCAGCTGCTGTTCTCCATTAGTGGCCAGGCAAGGTGCGTATCTGTGGAATGTAATGTCACTGCTTGGCTTCCACACAGGAATGAATGGCAGCTCTCTTCATGTGTGTGTGTGTGTGTGTGTGTGACTGTGAGTAGTTTACCATTGTTTGTATTTGTGTCTCTTTAGTAACAGAATCCTGCTTTATATATTAATAGGTTAAAGGTGCAGCCTGTAGGATTTGGCAACATCTAGCAGTGAGGTTGAAGACTGCAACCAACTGAAACTTCTCCCGTGTGCCAAGCGTGTAGGAGAACTACGGTGGCCTTTTCGGAAATATGAAAAAGTGAATGGCCCCATCTAGAGCCAGTGTTTGGTTTGTACGTTCTGGGCTACTGTAGAAACATGGCAGCCGGCTCCGTGAAGAGGACCTGCTCCATATGTAGATATAAATGGCTCGTTCTAAGCTAACAAAAACACAACGATTCTTATTTTCAGGTGATTATACTCTAAAGAAGACATACGCCACCCATTGCTTTGTGGACTGCCGTTTTGAAACCTTGAGTTCGGCATTTTGGCTGTCCCCATCTTAGTTTTTTACAACCAGAAGTGACATGAGAGTGTGGAGCTAAGTACAACCGAAATCTGAATAAGACATTTTTGAGCGACCAAAATGTTACAATTGACTTTCATAAACTGAAAACACACTGTGAAAGGTAAGTTGTTGTTTAAGTTGTAGGACAAAAACACGGACAACTCCCAGACCGGACAACACTGTGGTAGCAACCTTTAAATCAAAAAGGTAGCCACGCCCTAAAGCATACCCTGCTATATGGACGATTTGATTCTAAATGGGACCATAATTTACTAAATGAACATCATGCTGTATTGAAGAAGACTTGAAACTAGCGTTTGAGACCATAAACTCATGTTTACAATGTTTACTGAGGTAATAAATCATGTGAGAAGTAGGCTCATTTTCTCATAGACTTCTATACAATCAGACTTCTTTTCATAACCAGAGGAGTCGCCCCCTGCTGGCTGTTAGAAAGAATGCAAGTTTAAGACACTTCAGCATTGGCTTCACTTTTCAGACCCAGAGGTCGCCCACTGATTTCTGCCAATAGATCCCCCTAAATGCTACACACTTTGCCTTTAATAAAAGGGGTCAGCATCTTTTACATATGCTTGTAGCATATAATTTCTTCTGGCATATATTCTGCGACACAAGCCAGACACTGACTAACTGATACAGATGAATTCCACCTGCTATTGTGAGAGGCTTACCTGCTGGTGAACTGTGGACGTACACTTGTACAGTAATGGAAACTTTATACTTGTAAGATATGTAAAAAGTTGTCATATCCAAATTTGGATAGCTTCATAGCTGATGGAATGGAAATTGCCAATATGAAATGACACCCCTGATGGAAACCAACATTCAAAGATTACTGGATAAAATTACAATGACAGTTACCATGAAGTGGAACATATTACAACCCTTTAGCGAATTTAAGTCTCTCCTTTCATTTAAAAAATGTGTAAAACCTGAGCTGACCCTGAGCTCTGTGTTAGAGGTTTTTCCGTACAACAGAGATTAGTATGGGAGGGAGCACCCAGACCCAAATTGCACAAATTTCAAAAACATGAGGAGCTGCTTTTAACATTGTATGCCACGAACACGAGGGAGATTTCTAATGCATACAAAGCCAAGGCAATACTTCCTAAGTAAGGCTCTGCAGATCCCAGCCAAAATAAACCTCCACCAAATACTGGATATTAGGTCCTGCAACTCATGTTAGAGGGCGGGGGGTGTGGCACTCCAGAGGGACCCTTCTGTAACCCGCTCCATGTGTTATCAGGACTATAAGACGATGGCTTGGTTCCTTATCTCTCTAAACACATAGAGGTAGGTTGAGATTGTATCAGCAGTGCTTACGGAAATTAAACGAAGGGTAAACATTGCTAAAGCACCAATGCAGCGCAGACTGTGAAACCGCAAAGGAAAATATTTACTGTAGGGTATCGAAGAGAAGGGCCGTGGTAAATTTCAACATGGAGGTTTCCAGATATTGTAAGGGTCGAACGTTACAATAACATTAATCAGTGCTCTGGCACCATTGTTTGGCAGGCGTTGATGGCCATTTGCACTCTGCCAATCATCACTCCCTCATACAGCAGAGGTGTAGGAGTCGTACAATCTCTGTATGGTCCCACCCAGTCAGGACGCCCCAAACAGCTGCCAAACCAGTGTGGACCAACCCCGACAAAAACACAGGGGTGATAAGAAAAACTTGGTGAAAACCAATCAAAAGGCTGTTTTTCTTTAGCCGGTGCCCGGCATCTGTACAGGTCTCCCTATTTTGTTGGTGTGTGAACATAACGTAGTCTATACATTGACCTACTTTATCCACCCCAAAACAATACATTCTATTTCCTTCCTTACAAGGCACTTCAACAATATAGTGCAGAGGAATTTTCCATTTAAACAAAACAAATCTGTTCACCTCTATTAGAGTACTGCTTTACAGACATTACTGTATTGTACTGTACTGTACAGTAAGATCACAGGGTTGTGAATACATCTTAGTATTTGAGTAATTCATTGAACTGTTAATTGTACAGTTATTTTACATGACAAATTATGTATTTTCCATACTATTTTAATATATGTACATACAGCATAAAATCTGCCCTTTCTAATATTTTACACCATTTTCCATAAACACAATACCATGCGTAAATGTTCCAGCTTACCTGGTTTAGGGGGCTTTCCACCACCTCCTGTTGGGTGAAAACAAGTAAAATGCATGTGAGGCTATGCTTTTGCCCTGTAATATCAAAACATTTTCCATGTTGCCATATATCTCGGAACCCATCGGCTATTGGTCTGACTACGACGATTTCGCCTCTGGGGGCAACGCGCCACTGTAGCCAGCGGATATCTGGGACAAGACTTTTTCTTTCGTGCGCCGATTAGCAACTGAAGACGCGGAAATGGAGTTGTAGTCGAGAGACATCTACGACCGGATTGTTTCACAAGTAGCCAGTTTACACTAAGTTAACAGTTTATTCTTTAACTAATAAAAAGCTAAATCGTCATCAGACGATAGCGAATGGGTTCCGACATTGCATTTCAGCCAATGCGTTCCACCTCTTTTGCTCTCCACATGGACACTTTACTTGCATGCAACCAAAGCCCACTCAAAAATGATTTAACGGAAACCAGAACGCTTCCGATACCAAAATCTTGTCCCGTTGCCTACAGATTATGCATTCATATGCAGATATCTGTTTATAGAGATTATATGCTGACTGACTCTGTTATAATAAAACAGTGTCTGCAATTGTTTTGTATCTTCATACCTGCTCCAAGTCCACCAAGGCCCAAGCCACCATGTCCAACACCTCCTGGTACCAGACCACCTTGCCCCAGACCACGGGCTCCACCTCCATAACCTCCTAGTGTCAAGGTAAAACACATACATACATAGGTGTGATTGTGATCAATACTGTCATCGTCATTATTGTTGTCAACATTTATCATTATCATCTGCTAACAATGTTCATGTCATGTCATTGTTATAATTTTTTAGGGTTGCCATTGCTAAGATCCCGATAATCATTACTTACCACTGAGCTTGTACCAGCGAAATAGGTAACAGGCTTCAAATTTGCGAATCTCAATGTTTTCCCAATAAACTGGCTAAACAACAGTGGTTAGCGCCACACACATCGTTTATTGCCACAGCAATATCCCCAGGATTTAATTATTCTTGGCTTGTGGTGGTGTGACAAGGAAGTCTCACCATGTGTTTCTTCTTGATCTCTGACCAAACCAAAGCTGAGTGTTGACAGGGAATTTGTCTTTGGAATGATTTCTTCTTGTTTTAGTTAACATGCTGTAAACGAGACACTGTTTGGTGCTCCAACTAACAAGTATCAACTCACAGTATAAGAATATCACAATTACAAAGCCTCATCACGTCTGTTCTTCCTGCAGTCCTGGCTTAAGTACTCCTAGCTATAAAAAGGTGCACAGGGTCAAACTTGTTGAGCAAATGGTCGCTGAAGCCATGCCAGGACACTATGGTTGGTGAACTGTTGCTAAAGTGGACTGTGTACACAGAGCTGAGTGTATTTGCTATGGATGTGTGAAATGACAAACACCAGATAGAATATTTGTGGTTGTGCATTAAGTACAAAGGAGGGAAGGGCCATTTGGACAAGACAACCAGGACCCTGGGAAAGCAACACTGCTTTCATGATTATATGGAAAAGATTGAATTTATAATGAGTTAAAGCAAACATTTCACATATGAACCTCTGCAGGTAGTTTCAGATCAACCTGGAATAAAGTTCAATAAATCATTGAAAGAATAAAGTATTGAATAACCATAAAGAAAAAAATTAAACATTTAATTCATAATAAAATCCACCATGTATCAGGTGATCATGAGGATAAAAGCGTTATTCTAAAAAAAAAAAAAAATGTTCAAGACTGATTTCTGTATATTTTACAATATAATTTCCTACATAGAAACAAACAGTTTTAGTTTCTTGTATCAAAATCACAGTAGTAGAAACAGTAGTGTACCAGTTCTGAATGAACCAGATGTGATTCTGATAAATGTATTTTATACAGTAGATGGGGGGAAAAAAACATAAATCTAATGTCTCTGCTACTCACCTGCAGCTTTAGCTGGTTTATAGCCCGCAGGGACTCCTCCAGCAGCCCCTTGTAAAACAACAACCATACAGAGTATAGAGTTATGGTATGCCTACATGTAGTGATGTAATGGACAGTTTTTTGGCCCAGCAATTTATCATTACACCAGCTGACGTCCGTCTTACTTTCTCTTAGGGACACCATGAGAGTGTGTTGTGGCGTCTTGTGCCATTTTATACATGTATGCATATACGTTTTTTTATATTATGAGGGAGCAGTGACCATACTGCGATTAAAGTACAGTAATATGATATGTTGTACACCAGTTTATGTATGTACGTACAGTATGTATGCATACCTGTATATTTATTTGTGCTTGTTTACGTAATAATTTTTCACAGGATACTGGCACACCATCCTATGGTGGTAGTTTTTGAGAAAATGCAGCTTCGTCAGTGAGCGTGCAGCATGATTAAACCACAAAGGTCCACATAAAAACTGAGCTACACCACAGCTATACAGTTGCCCATACAGTATATAGAACTTTGAGCACAACAGCATTAAGAAACTTGACCTTAAACTGTTACTTATTTATGTTTATCAGGAAATCTGACAGCTTTGTAATGTTGGAGGAATTTGCTAATGATGCTTTTCATTTGGGTATGGGAAGAGATATATATGAAGTCAATGCCTACAACATGGAGGGAGCGGTCACAATCTCTTCTTATTATGTGACAATAATCAGTTCCAGAAAGTTGGCATTTCATTGCTGTTTTATGAGTTTGCCTTACTGTGAACATCAGGCTTTAATGTGATACTGTATCGCATGAAGGAAAAGTAAAGAGCACTAATGGTTTGGGGGTTTTGCAAAAGACTAAAACAACTGTGAGTGACTTATTTTAAACTGTTTGAAACATTAATATCACATTATCCTAAACGTGTGCATTTCAACCATCAAACCAATTGTGAAATGTTTGTATTTCATGGCAAAACATTGTCAATTACAGTCATATGTGTATACAGTATATACTCATTTTATCTTTTAACATTAACTACACATGACTACATTTCTACACATCCTGTGAGTATCTTTACTTTTAGTTCAATTTCAGGTTCACATTAAGATATTGTTTATACTAGTGTTTCTTTTTAGTAAAACCTCTGGTCTGTAGTAGTATAATTGAACTGCTATAACTCTGCTAAAGACAAACAGACTTTGTTTGTTGTGGCTGTGTTCTGAATTATTTTGTGTTTAAACTGTCCAGACAGTCACTGGAGGCTTTTGTCACCTGGATAGTATCCAGTTCCTGGTCCAGTGCCTCCTGGTCCAATCCCAGCACCTTGTGGCACATACACACCTGGAACACACAACAGAGAAAGCAAAGGTCATCCTCTATCTCAAACATGCATGACACTAGCTACAGTAAAAGTGTGGCCAAACAGTTCCAAGCCATCAATGTCTTCTTTTTTATTATTATTCTTTTATTGCAATGCTCGTAACAGCATTTCTGAACAATGACCCCATTTATTAGATAAACATTCCCAAACACTTTCATCATCTGTGACAGACATCAAAATTGAAATCTGCGCCGGGTCACAGCAGTGATGGGGTGCACAATGAAACAAGCAAGACCAGAGCAAATGTGAAAGCAAAAAAAACAAAAAAACTTTATAGGCTTGATTAGGAGAATTCCAATTGTTTTCATTCTGATGAGGTATTGCAGTTGGAGACCTTCTCGCAGAAAGCTGCTGCAGCACTGTAGACACCCTCAACCCCCACCTACATCCCCTAGCCTCATTTCTCGACTGATTTTTGGCCGCGACCCAGAGTGACTCCTGAGATGGTCGTTCTGGATCCCAGACATGGTGGCCTCATGTGTGCAGAAGAACAGAAATAAAAGAAAGGGAGGATGAAAAAATGGCTCCAGTTGTTCTGGGACGACTAACAGCTAAATCCAACGAGACTGGTGAGCTAAGGCCAAAAATACAATATATTTTCGAGGGAAAAAACCTGGTTTCTATCACTAAAAACAAAATGCATGGAGAGAATGTGGCTGCAGGACCACAATGATTATGTTTAATGACCCTTGGATGTGTTGGGAGGCCAATTAATTTAAACCACATGTCAAAGGCGTTCATGTGTTTATTAGTGAATACTGTGTGAACACTGTGCTTTGAGTTGTGTCCACTGAGTGTGGCCATTAGGGGAAGAACATTACAAGGTATTACTGTCCGATTTAGTTGAATGAAAATCCATGAAACATGCCACTGAAGAATGCCAAAAAGTACAAATCTATGCAGTTTATTAAGTATGCCTGCATATTGCTCCATTGCACTGAAGAAGGCTTTGACCTTTTCACTAACAAGCTGTGGCATATGTAATAGCGTTCGTGCCATGATAACATCAGTATTCTGAAAGTATTAAGAAAATGAGCAGTCAACGCCAATCAATGGGAGAAACCAGTGAAGTGCATTATCCAGACGCATACTCTAAGAATCAAGTGTTGGATGGGTTCTGAAGATATATACAGGATACTGAGAACAAACAAAAGTGTGGGATGACTGGCTCGTAAAGAAAATGAGCAAGGGAGTATGCCTTCATTTTTGGTTGGAAAGTTTAGAAAATCTGAAACTACACGGCAGAATCTGAAAGTGTTGATATAACCGCGAGTTGTTTATGTTGAAGTGAGCAAGGACAACGTCGTCATATTTACTTAGATGCTCCAAATCTGATAGAAAGGGGTAAAAAACTTTTGTCTGTTTTTGTTTAAGAGAAAAATTCTTTTCTCGAGCAAAAAGCGGTGAGCCAACAGGGGTTTACAAAGTAAGTTTGTGTGCAATCTAGGCAAATTTGCCTTAATTTTATTTTTTTTTCAGCAGATGTGGCTTTTGACACAAAATTACTCCTTGGATGAACAAATGGACTGATGAGAGGGAGGTTTTAACTCATCCTGACTCATTCAGAGCTGGATGATGGTAGAACTAATCAGTTTTGTTTGGGTCTGGCCATGTAATATTGAGGACTGACTGAAGAGAAGCGACTGAATCCTGCAGGCTCAAATAAAAATGAGGAATAAATAATAAAGTCCAATGTTAAGTCAATGCAAGTAATGTGTGTGTGCATGTGTTTGTGTTTCTCTGTCAGTTTGCCCATGTCATTGGCTCCATGGCAGAAATCTCAGGTGCAGGCACCACACGACGGGGTTGGAGGGATTGTTCTCAATTCTGCTCCTTCATTTCACAATCAAAAGGAGGATTTCCTGTCTCGGCACTGCAAGCGAGGAAAGAGGGAGTGTGTGTCTGCTCCACTTTTCCTCTGGCTTAGAATCCCATCATGCTACTGTTACCGCTTTTACAGAGTGCATTGAGTTCACTGAGACCGTGCTTCCAAATAAGGCACATAATGACCTCTGCCAAGTGACCTGACCTACCTCAATAAATTTGAAGATTTCTTTACGATTGTCTTAATTATCGTCATCATGCGTTTACGTTCCTTATGAACTCAGCCAGGTCATGGGAATGTGCTGGAATGTGTGTGACTGACAAGATTGACTTGTGGAGCACAAGGGATTAGACAAGGCAGTCAAGAGTTTGCCGTGAGTGTTTATGATATGATTAATGTTTGTGAATAAAAAACCCTGGGAAAGAAGATTTTGAAATGTATTATAGTGTAGTGGCTTTTATTGCCGAAACAATGGCTTATGTAATAAAAGATAAAAAAGTAAGAATGTCAAATACTGTCTCATGTGTACAATCCAAACAAACAAAGATGACAAGTTAAAAGTCTTTTCTTAACTATCTCAACTATATTATTCAGCTTGGGGCAGGTTCATTACACTGGAACACAGCAAGGTATGTGGGAGAAATTTATAACTTGTTAAGATAGATGATGTGAGAAAGGACAGATGCGGAAGAATCAATAAATTACAGAAGCAAGCAATAAGCCTTCTTGCCATCAGTTAAATACAATGACTGTTGTGAAATGATGAATAGACATTTCTTACGGTCGCAGTGTGAGCCCAGAGTTGCTCTGAGTGCATTAAGAGGGTGATGATGTACATGCACTCGCAGGAATCCTAACAGTGATTTGAATTTATCATCACTCCACTTAGTTTGGACTTGCATGTGGTCCAACTGTAAGACTCACAGTTGACAGGGTGTCAGTAAGCTAGGAATGCAGCCAGTCATCAGCACAAGGGAAACTGGAGACCATCTTGTGATGGGATCACACCTGCAGCAATGTCAAATCAGGCCAGGGGCGTAAAGTATGTAGGGGGGTCAATGGCACCTTCCCCACTTCCTACCCCCCTTCTTCCGGCGTCCTTGCTCTGACTCATTTTCGAACTCGTCCTTCATTTTGATCTGAACTACACACCTGTGCAGTTTCGTGACTGCATCTTGAACGGTTGTGACACTATTATGTTGACAAAAGCTGGATATGAAACGGATATAAAAGGTACTTGGTCCGAGAGTGTGATACTGACACTTCCTGCAATGTCTCTATGTCAATAACAGTGTAGAACAAGTCTTGGGACTAATGTATAAATTAACTCACTGTCAAAATGTCCATATGGGTGTCACATGGGTTATTGATGGGCTGAAATTTGTGTCCCGTCGGCTATAAAGTGCAGCCCATATGGGCAACCCTCAGCCCCACATGCGATATCTGTATGTTACCACTTGGGATAAACATGGGTTACCATAGTAGGCTACATTTTAAAATAATTAATACATTTTTTTTTTTTTAAATGTTCCCAGTGGTTTCCCAATCCCATCTCACCACACACATACTGTATCCCAACCAACCAGTAGGAGTAGCTCTACTGCAGGGAGAAAGACGTGATAATTCACCTCATTCACATGAGCCCACCTTTTAGAGGCACTGCGATTGCACACAAAGTTGAAACAAGAGACGGATGTTTTGAACACAGACTTCAAAAACTTTTAAATAAAGTAGGTAAAGATGAAGAAAGAAAGGAAAATCAACTTCTATGCATTCTGAAGTGACGTTGAGGATGATTGCAGACATGCTAAGGCATCTCTAAACTGTCTGCATACTGTATATAAAGCCGGTGGACAGATTTTATGGTTCCCACTGGAGGTGTACAAGTTTCAGCCAATGTAGAGGCCCACAGGGACGTGGTGGCGGGGTTACCATTGTAGACTGGGTTTGCAACCGTGTGTTTTCTTTTTGTCTGGAATTGTTTTCCCATTTTCGCTCAACCTGGCTTGTCTTGTGATGTCGTACTGATTTCCGACATTTCCAAAAATCCCTTAGCAAACCCCAGTAGTATGTATAACAGCATTAAGCTTTTTTTTTTTTTTAACAACAGGGATGTGCTTCAGGGTGAATTTTTCCTTTTGGAGGGAAAATCCTGTCACCACTTCATACTTTCACATGGATATTAAATCCCAAATCTAACAAGGCGGCGAGAGAAATTTCATAACCAGAATTCAGTTTCCAGAGGATTTATAAAACACAAAAATGACAATGTGTGAAAAGCTCAAAGGCTTAGATAAAAAACATTTTCATACACAACATATGTGTATGCGAGTGTTTTCGTCTCACCAATTCTCTTGTTTTGAAATTTGATAAAAATTACGTAGTCCACTAGACACAAGCTAACAGGTGGAAAGGACCGTATCCAGCGCCTTTTATGTTTAGTTTTGTATCATGTCATGCTCTGCGTGTCGGCCTAGAAAGTAGGAAGTGACATGTTTATCAACTATTTCGCAGGCAAGATGTTTTGCCTGAGCATCAAAACTTGTGATACGGCCTACGGGACAAAAATCAATGTGATTCATGAATTTATCCACAGTCTATGTGTACAGTTTATACGGTCTTAAAACACATTTTATGGGGGGGATATGGGTTATTGGGCCCATAAATCATGACGGAATACAAGAGACGTTAGGTAATTGTAAGTTAGAACTTGTTTTGTTATTGAATAAAACCAAAGCCAATGACGTGTTTTTCCGTAGTACCTCCCATGTTAATGACAGCTTTTGCAATTGCTCTTTGTGACTTGAAAGAGTTTAGTTTTACTTCAACTACACCGAGCTGATGACTAATGTGACATTTTCACGACCCTGCGCTGGGGTTGTAATAATAATTGTTCTTTCACTAAATAATTAAATGCCATAGAGTTGATGGAACAATTTGTATGGTACTTAGGCGTACAAAACAAACATAGGAGTATATACACAACACTCACACATGCAACTTCACGGCGTTCCCCGTCCTTTACAAAAGACTTACCATTACCATTCATGATCTGCTGCGCTCCACATAGTTTGGGAAGTCCTGAGGAAAACTATTCTGTAATGTGTTTACACCAATACGACCACCTGCCATTTACACAATTCTGCACCACTAATTCCATCACTTTTGATAAAATGAAAAAATGTTTTGGCAAACTAACAACCGCTTGCTGGGTTCAGACGTATCCAAAACCACTGTCCCAGATGAGGGAGGTTTGGTTCTGTCTTTATGGAAAGCTCTCATACTGCAACCCAGAGCAACAGTGCAGTGAAGCAAACACTGTGGTTGCTGGCACCCTTACATCTCCCGTTATCAGACATGTGACAGCTGGCCCACTATCAGTCACCCCTTGCACTGTCTATTTTCCACAGCGTGTTGGAGGGTGGAGGAGGAGAGTGTGAGGAGCATCAAAGAAAGTAAAAATTAAAATGGGAAAGTCCATCTTTTTCTTGCACCAAGCACAACCTGACTCCACCTTCGCTTTCTACACTTGCCCAACCTTGTCTCAGTGACACTTTTCTGAAGTAGAACATCGGTTTGAGTTATGCACCAGCAAACAAACTCAATGCCTAAAAAGACCTGATTTTAATCTTGTCATTGTTCAATTGCTCGCCTTTGGGTGTCTTGCGTGAAGTCTTCCCATGAGCAGTTGACAGGAAGTCATTACAGAATTAGGAAAGACATGCCTTTGAAACTAAAAAAGGGGTTTGTAACAGCAGTGGAAGTATTTCAGTGCTGAACATGACGAAAGAAGAAGCCATGGTTGAAGATGACTATCAGCCAAGTGAAATCACAAAAGGCTAGTTGAACAAAAAATGTACACTATGACTCATTCCAGAAACTGATTTATTTGACCATATCAGAACTGACACTGCTGCTGGGCGCAATGTCAAAAGGACCATAAGGAGCTTCAATCACTATTGAGAGAGATGTGAAATGTCAGACCAAATACGATGTGCTGTCTCTCTTTTCCCCCCGACTATCTTAAGCTCTTTCAACAAAATATATACGAAATTAACCGATGCAATACCTGAAAATAACAGCAATATGACTGATCTGCTGAAATATTGAGTATAGGACATAAAGCAAGTTTTGTTTTTCAAAACTGAAATTGCACTTTGGAATGAAATATTGTGGCCCAACATCTGAATTGTGAGAAAGAAAATGACTGAGGGAAGAATCATCAATCAGATTTATGAACAATATATTGACAGTTTTACTTTTACAGTGTCCTGGCAAGGACAAAAGCAGTTTCCTAGTACATGGTTGAAAAGGGAATGTATAAAATCTATGATTTATGTGAAAGAGAGCAAAATGCATGTTCATCCAGTCCAGTCTGCAATCATTTTACAAAACAAATATGTGGGAATTGGACATGTTCTCCAGTAGTTGTGTTGCTAAAACCAAACAACACACTTACAGACATGCTGTTTCATTTGGTTTAGACCAACGTATTGATGCCAAAGGCCAAAAGGTGCCATGTTTACCCCCACCTTCTCCCACAAAAAAGTGCACGGAAACTAATACAACACAGCATACAATGTTTTCATGCCAGAGGATTTTGATTATATTGATGTAATATGTTTAATCAGAGTTCTATTTTATTTCTTCATCAGTTATAGCTTTTTAATAAAAAAAACATCTTTATGCTAATGTTTATGCTCATGTTGTCATGTTGTTTGTAAACCTAGAAGGACTTGGACGTCAGTGGACAGTGGCGGGTCAAGCTGAAAACATTCCTGATGGGAGCCATTTCAGATTGCTAGCCCAGTGAGACTGCTCCTTGCAGCGAACAGCCTAGTGAAGGCTGCTTGCAGAGTGGCTGGAATGAATCATCTGAGTTAATATGCTTCTTTGTTGAACACTTGGCAGCGGTTGATTGCAGACCAAACATCTGACTGGGAGATGTTAGGTCTGACATTCATCCACAACCAAAGAGTACTGTAAGAGCTACAGTAAATACATTATTAACTGATATTTGTTTCAATAGTGAGGACACACTATTGCCATATATCTACATATATAAAAGTGATGCCTTTGTGAGAAACCTGTTGGCGTTTGACTCGCTGATTTGGGATCCAACATTCTTACAACTCAGTCATCCATCTATGAAGGAAATGGATTGCATCGAACAGTCCATCAGGTTTGCAAAGTTACGACTACTGATAGTAAAAAAATATGAGTATAGTGCAAAGGAGTTGTACCCTAGGCATTTACAGTGCAGTCCGTTTGAATTACATGTCTATTAAAACAACTCATCCATCCCAAACCTCCGGCCTAATCCCTACAACACTTAACAGTAGTTACAGTAAAAATGGTGATAGGAAAAATGTTAGTAATCGCTTCTGGCTTGGAGCTTTGAAGCAGAAAGTGACTTCACAGCCAGCCAACATGCTTTAATGTAAAACTGCGAACCATGGATGGAATTGTCCAATCTCCTACCACTTTCCCAGCATGTATGCCAGACATGAATATATGGAATAACAGTTGTTTCACAATAGCAAAACTTGGTCAGTCAGTGCTTGTAACCAAAAGGCTCCTTCCCAAATGAATACTGAATGATGTCACCTCACTACAAATCACACCAAAACCACTCAACATCAACAAATCAAAATGCCTTTGTGGGTCCGGCAATAAAGAAGTTGAAGAAATTGAACGAAACCCGCACTGAAGAAAAACGTCCATGTCTTGCTCAGACGGTACTTCAAATGGTCATTTTCTTTAATTACAGAGTAGTTATTGAGCCCTGGGATGCCAAATTTATGTGTCACATTAATCCAGTATGCTGTGGTTGGCAATCAACCTTCCCAGAAGAGGGATCATAGAGCCAGAGAGGTGTCCACAACCACTAAAGCATTACCAAACACTAAAGCCTGAAGGGGTATGGGGAATCATGACAATCAGTTTGGGTATCTAACATCTGACAACTAAGGCATGCCATCCAATCTGCACTGTTTAACTTTACCTACAGCCAGGCGAGTGTCACTGATTAATGTATTAAATTCCTCTGAAGTCTCGGGGCTGAATCTGGCTAATGCCAAATGAGGCATACTGGCTTCCAGCAGCACTAAAGAAAACATCTCACGCTTTAATTCTTCGGAGACTGTGAAGGAACAGAGCAGCTATTTTTCCCTTTTCATCTGCCACTAACCCGTCACAATTGTGCTATTACAGTAACTATGTCCGTCATAAAAGCCAAACCAATGACTTTTGCACAAGTCCTCCAGTTGGTTGTTGAGGTTTTTTGGAGGAATATCACATGTCAAGTTGAGAGACAGAGGACACTTGATACACTCTGAGCATTTACGTACAATGTAAAAGTTGCAAAGAATTTGCGAATACTTTATGAGCTGTGTTCACTCTTCCATTTATTGGGGCAGTGAAAAATAAACTTGATTAAATTCCAAAGTTGAGGAATCTATTCAAGAATTTTATCAACCGTCAAAGGTCTGGGATTGATTCAGTTATCAAATGTAGCAATAAAAAATAGGCCACTGAGCCCAAGCTGTGTCGACACAAATTTATTTTGATAAGAATAACATCCAACTCACTGTATCCATGTGACAGATGTTTGTTTGTAGAATGTACGGTAAGCCTGCGTCCTCCATCATATAAGGGAGAATCAGCAAACATGCTTAAGTACCTGCACAGGGTTATAGGGTAAAATGACTGCAGGCATATTTATTAACATACTCCTTCCCAGATGTTTCCTCTAAGACCATAACTCATTTACACTTGTCTGTGGAAAACATTCAGACAAGCCTCGCACTACACCATAATTCTAGGGTTGAATTTCGCAAGTGTAAGAGGTGTTGTCTGTGCAGAGGCATTAAATGAGCAGATTGGGTGTTAATGAGGTTCATGTTACTCACAGATAATTGACCCTTGGACCACGCCAAGAGAGGTTTTTTATTCCAAGTTAGAGTGCGCAGACACAGATGGAACTAGTTTGAGCGCCACAGAAAGGTTTGATACGGATGATTCAGCACTCAGTTGAGATCAAAGTTGTGCTGCAAAGCCAATATTGATATTTGCTGGCTCCTTTACCCGCTACATTATATGCCTGAATGCACCTCGAAATGTGGCTGGCACAAAGAAGAAAGGATAAATGTGTTTCGAGGCAGAGAGAAGAGGGTCAAGTACATTTTTAGATGATACAATCTATGACCTGATAAAAAAACAGACTTGGTAAACATTGTCAACATGATCAAATTAGATGAGGCCAATAAAACAGCTAGGACAAAAATGAGACTGTATATGGACAAAATGTTTCTTTTAGGAATCTAACAATCTAAACATAATGCATCTGAAAGGACACTGGAAGACAAGGAACGCCAACAGCTGGGACTTTTAAGCAAATAAATACAACGGAACATGGACTGGACTCCAGCATACTCAGCCCCAGATGCTAAACATGTTTTCCAGTTGGGGGCTGAACTCAGAGAATCTCAGCCAAAGTACAGACGAAGAACCTAATCAAAGCTATGCAGAAAGGGGCGAAAAAGAAAACGCATTATTTGAATGAGAGTGGGAGGAAAGGCATGCTCACAAACTCTCTCTCTGTGTGAAACAGATAAGTCATATCTTTAAACTGCACTTGAAGCTAGCCTCTCAAATCTGCATGTGGCTGCTTCATGGATTCATGGAAAGGCAGAACCGTCCTCTAACTTCAAGAGAAGACCTGGTCAAAGCTGTGAAGGTGACACTCACATACACTGTCTTTCCACCTATAGGAGTTCATCAGGGGTGAATTTAAACCAAATGTTTAAGAGGTACCAGCTGGAGAATCTTCTCTTCCTGACATGTTATAGAGTATGGTCTGCAGCCATGTAAACATACACTAAGTATGCATAAGTGTGTGTATAGGATGTGAATTAACTCTCTAGAATACAATAAAAATGCATGACAAATTATTATAGAGAACCACACAATGAATGGTTGCTTAGTTTCAAATTAGCATTGTTATAAATTTATAATGTAGGGATATTTCTTACTGTTAAACCCAATAACAATTTAAAGTCATTGTAAGAAAATATCTGGTCAAGCTGTTGACAGCGCTGAACTTCACCTCTAACTTAGCAGCAACGGACATGTAAATGCAGAAGAAGACAAACTTCCTCTCTATCTATTACAGAGTCTTCTTCAATGGTGTGATGGAGCAGAACTATTCAGGGCTTCAGTAAAGAGTGCAGAACATCAGCCAGATCTTTAATTTCCATGACTGTAGCATGGGGCTATATATGATCAATGTATTTAAATCATCAAACCAGAAATACATTGCAATGCAATTGCAGAATTATCCATTTTAAGTTATAACTGGGATAAAGTCAAAAGAAACAATAAAACAATCAAAGTTATCACTAAATACAATACTTTTATTTCATATAAATTTACACAAAATTACACTGCAACAGATAACTAATATTTGGCTTGTATAATATATAAAATGCCTCACTTAAAATAAGTGAAAGAACTCATTGATATCTTTTGTGCAAAAGCATCAGCAAAGCTTTTAATTTAAAAGAAAATTGCACCTGCTCCAAGTCTGTGGTTGGTGCAGCAAAAATAATTTGCTCAGTTCACCTGTAGCTCACACTTACCTCCTTGAAGAGAGGGCTGAATCAGTGCTAAGAGGAAGAGTCCACAGAAGAGCAACAGCATGTTTCTGTTAGCCATCTCACTCGAAAATGCACCACCCCTCTCCCGATCAGCTGGTTTTATTCTCTTCTAACTAATTACTACAAGCCACGAGTCTTTAAGAGTGGGGAAAAAGGTGAAAAAAAGGGAAAAGATATGAGACTCTACGTAATTAAGAGAGGGCAAAGACTGTGGTTCAATAGATCACTTTGCTTTTTTTCCCCCTCTATGTCTGGTGTTGCTGTTTTTATTCTGGTCACTCCTGCCAACAGCACAGACGCTGCTGCCAGCAAGGAAAGAGAGAGAGAGGGAAAGAGACACAGAGGGAGAGAGAGTGAGATAGACACCCCCCCTCTCATCCAGAAGGAATTGAACTGTCTGCCAAGCATTTGCATGGATACTGAGCGTACTTATCTATAAGAGTCAAGAGACAGGCTGAGGAAGAGCAAACCACATACCCAGATAATTACCTGTCCTCAATGGCTCTAATTTTCAGCTGGTTGGTTTTCAACACAAGCCGTTACTTTAGTTTTTGTTGTTTCTCTTAAAGCAAGGTATCCAGAAAACTTCGAGGCAGAGGGAAAAGAACACAGCAACTATCAGCGTATGTCTACAAAATATCAGAACAAGACATTACAAACTCACTGGCGGTAGGAATAAGATGGAAATAGCAGTGCACTGTGTCTGGCAGCCCATGTGTGGAAGCCAGTCACAGGGGTTCTAGTAACGAAATGAGAAAACTGTCGGCATCACACATAGATGACAGAGAGCAAAGAACCCAAGAAACGTCAGCCTGCTATGTCTGTGCAGTCTCTCAGTGGATTCATCAGGATAATAGTCGTTGTCAGTCGTGTAACAGAGATCAGAAGTGGAGCGAGGACCAACCTCGGTCCATTCTCAACTTCAGAGGGCTTTAGTGACGGCTAGAGGACCAAATCGTACATGTGGCTTGAATATTTCTTTTATGGGTTTCCAAAGTCAGAGCTCAACATATTGTGCCGAATCAGACTTGGAAGGATTCTCCTCTTTCCTGATATTATCTGTACATACGTGGTCACCTCTATCATCACACAAACATAGGCTATTGGACCTTTATTTTTATATGGGTAAACACTAGGGCTGTCAAAGTTAACGCAATAATAACGCGTTAACGCAAATTTCCGATTTTTAGGTTGTAGCGATTTTAAAGTTAGTTAAAGTGTTAAAGCTAGAGTGAAGATACTGGCATCATATGAAACTAGAAACTCTAAAGAATCCATTGGTACCAACCATGTCATCCTAGCTTGTCGCGAAGGAGGTAAAATAAGGCTCCAAATTTACCCTAAATTTTGTCAAGGAAAAACTGGCATGGCCATTTACAAAGGGGTCCCTTGACCTCTGACTAGGGATGTGCATTCCAAGCAAAAATACTATTCGAAAATCACTGGGAATTATTCATTTATTATTCTAATAATGACCGCGCTAACAGAAAAGAGCCGAACTGAACTTGCCACACACGTTTTACCGGTACTAACGTGACTACCAGGCAGCGCCTACAACGGTTAATAAGAGGGAAATATATATGTTTTAAGACGGGACGAATAGTCGCATAAAACATTAAATTTTTTTATAAATAACGACCATTCAAAAAATCGAAAATCATAACTCATCCCTACCTCTGACCTCAAGATATGTGAATGAAAATGCATTCTATGGGTCTATGGGTTATTGCATGCCTACTTTATGATAATCACATGCAGTTTGGGGCAAGTCATAGTCAAGTCAGCACACTGACACACTGACAGCTGTAGTTGCCTTTTGGGCTGCAGTTTGCCATGTTATGATTTGAGCATATTTATTATACTAAATGCAGTACCTGTGAGGGTTTCTGGACAATATTTGTAATTGTTTTGTGTTGTTAATTAATTTCCAATTATAAATATATACAAACATTTGCATAAAGCAGCATATTTGTCCACTCCCATGTTGATAAGAGTATTAAATACTTTACAAATCTCCCTTTAAGGTACATTTTGAACAGATATAGAATGTGCATTTAATCTTGATTAACTATGGAGAATCATGCAATTAATAACGATTAAATATTTTAGCCTAGTAAACACTTTTGGCAGAACATGATCCTATTTTGACAAATTGTTAACACTGGTGAAAAAAATGATAAGTAAGAATAAACAACTGCTACAAAAAGCCTCGCTGTATTTCTAAAGCATGTTTTACAACTATTAACAAATCATATCACTTTAAAACATCTTTTTTAAACTCCTGGCTGATTAACTGATTCACAGATCTTGTGTCGATAGCAGATTTGCATTGGAGTTCAATCGCTAACAGGACACATCCTCTCCAGACACCTGTGTGCAGATTCATCTTGGCTTAACATGTCGAGCCATAACTTAGGAAACACCTCACCTCAGACAAAGCTGTCATTGTCCATCTTTTTGTTCTGCACCAGGACACATTTTTGGGATTTCAAGTAGAAGAGGTTGAGCAGAGGTAGTTTTTACTGGCAAGAGCTGCAGCCAAAGCCGTTACTCTCTCAGACACAAACCTGACAGACCGGGCTGTTGCACGCATGCTAATGAGTTCTGCTTTCCAAAACACACAGTATCCTTCATGGTAGCGACGTTCATCATTAGTGTTCATATTCCCTCATGCTGATTTCCTTAAAGTTAGGTCAGGCGTACCTACAATATCAGCTGTTGAAGGTTTGTAAAGGGCTGAATGCAAAGCACATTTTCGCTTGAATTATGTAGTAGAGCACAGCTACGGATAAACCTATACTTTTCACTCAATAGAAACTATTTCTATTAAAGCTGATGCATCTTCTCTGCAATTTGTGCGGCATAGGGCAAATAGGTTTCTGTTACATTTGTCATGCCACTAATTTTCTCTTTACTTTTATTGTAAGCAGACATTTCGAGACCTATGTACAGTGTTATTTAAGCTAATCAAAAAATAAGTGTTTATTGGGGAAATCTCTTTGTTTCTACCACATACAGATACTGTAAAAAAAAATGTCAGATGTCAGTTTATTTAATTATTCTTGTTATTCTCATGTAAACAGAGAAGTGTACGAGTGCTCAACGCATTGCAAATTCAGAAAACACAACACAAGCAAATGAGGAAACATCTTCCCTAACTTGACGACTACGGCTGGGTATCAGTACTCGATACCTTAAAGGTACCTTAAAGATACCTCAAAGGTATCGACCAAAACAACCCAGTACCTAGTAATATCAAATATCAAAACCTCTCCAGTCAAACGATACCTGCAATTGATCGTTTTTGTGCCCGAATCTAGAAAAAGATGACTGTTTTGCTCGCAAATCTTTCGCAAAACCGCAAGCGTTCTTTGATTTATTGCGACGTGTGATTGGCTCAGTACCGCAGCAGCTACAACCCATACAGTCGGGCTTTGTTGCCTGTACACGACTCTGAACACGAGATTTCTGAGCCGCTAACAGTGCTAACAGTGCTTACAGCGCTAACAACGGCAACGAGTGTTGACAGAGCTAACACTTAACGTGGGGGGAAACCAGAGGGTGGCCGTTACGCTTCCGCAACAACGTGGTCCCGCAACAATGGGTTGGTGTTTTCAGCCGTAACCGCTGAATGAGCGGTGTGCAGTGCAGCGGTGATTAGCTAGCCAGTGGGACACACAGACAGCTTCCATTCACATGATGGGTATCGAATGAAGTACTCTATTGGTATTTATATCACTGTCAGGGTACTGGTATTGGCATTGGCATCGTAATTTATTTACACAGCCCTATTGATGACACACGAAAACATCAATTTGATGACACATGCACATAAATCTTTTTCATATGTCTTCATTGTCTTTAATATTATTGTTATTTTATTATGTTGGTCTATTCTGTATGCACGCCATATATGGCACGTCTGTTCATCCTGGGAGAGGGATCTCTCCTCAGTTGCTCTTTCTGAGGTTTCTTCCATTTTTCTCCTGTTAAAGAGATTTGTTTGGGGAGTTTTTCCTCATCCGAAGCAAAGGTAGAAAAGAGCAGAGGGTGTCGTATGCTGTACAGATTGTTAAGCCCCCTGAGGCAAAGTTGGGTTATAAATATAAAATTGACTTGAAATACAATGAACTGCCAGATTTGGTTATTAACTCAGGTTTGTATATGAGCTCACTGAATTGTTTTGACTAAACAATTTAGTCTTGCGTTGTTTTTTCCTCAGGGCACACCTGAGATTCCGTTGCACTAGCGTGCCCTACCATTTCATTTTCACTTATAACGGCTTACAATATTCCTTTAATCATACATAATGGAATGATGATTGCAACGAGTGAAACATCTGTTTTTTCAGTGAACTCATCAGATACATGACAAAAACCACGCTGAACAAGTCCAAAAAAATATTACCGTCAATAACAAGGAACATTTGAACTGCTCTCAGGTCTTATGATTACAGTAACTCATTAATTACAGTCCAAAACATCAGGACGACACTGACCTAATGCTGTATCCCGCATGGTACTATTCTTTCCACGTTTGATTTAAGACCAAAAGCCCCAGCTGACTAGTCTGTTTGGGAAGCAAAAGTGTATTCTGGATGAGGGTAGTGTTTTTCTCCATTTATTTGTCTAAATGTGTATTTTAGCTCATGTCTGGTCCTCCTCCTTTGGGCTGAGTTGAAAGGTGTTTTTGCCAAAAAGACTAAGAATGAACATAGACTTGGGTGAGGGATGATGAGGGGTCACACAGAACTCACTGTTATTAATTATAATATAAACTGTTGGTCCTTTATAACACTTAGTTGGCTGTAATGGCTCGACAAAGAGTAATTGTTTTCACTTTTTCAAGATGAGAAACTGATATAGAATGTAAACTGTAGTTTGCGGTATAGTCATCAGTGGCGTATTCTCAGTTAACTAGTTTGACTTTGGTCACCAATCAAAAATGTGGTAAGTCATTTGTTTCACCTTAATTTCATGTCTGTATTTTAACTGTGTACATCATTTATCTACAGGGATGCAAACACATGTATGGTGAAAACAGAGAGAGCTACTCAAAAAAAATAAATGGACAGTGATATCATACCACACGGTTTGTAAATAGCTATTAATATTTAAAACCAGGCCTATTTCTGACTGATGAGAACTTTTGTAATTCATAATCATTAGACCTTACTTATTATTTTTTATTTATTGACACCTTCACTGTAAGGTTTACCAAGACATGCCACAATGATGGTTAGTGTATTGTTTTACTAGAAACTTAAATTTCTTTCTATACTAGAAACTCATATTCAACAGAAATAAACAAGGTTATTTTAAGTGGGAACATGTTTTTAATCCTATGTCTTATGCAGCCTATGTATTGGCTGTAAATTAAATCATTTAAGTTGCTGCCACTGGTGTTTTCCGAAGTAGTTTAATGAGGATGTCCCCTGTCTGTGCAATCAATGCAACTCTTAATGTGTTTTGTCATCAATTATTTTTCTGATATCTGTCAAACAGTGAAGACGATTCTCTGCTCTCTACTCTTCAGGACGCAACCTCTCAGCTGAGCGCACACACATATTCATATAGAACATGTGGGGGTGGGACGGATACTGACACATTTCTCTATCGTCATGCTCGCATTGTTTTGAAAAGGAGGCTGGTGGTCGTAAAACATACACGCATAGCGAATCACAACTTGTTGATCAAATCAAAACTGTTTTATTAGAATCATAAAATTGATATAATAAAGTAGCCGGCTTAAACTGTTAAGTCGGCTGTTTGGTCGGCAGCCGGTGCTTATGTCTGGTGATCATGTAAAGATTAGTGGTATTTCATGACAGTGGCAGTGTTGCTGTTTAACTATACACATAAAGAAGTAGAAGTATCTGGGCTGGGCTAATGTGTGGTAAGAAGCTAGCAGACATGCGCTAATAAAATTAAGATTGTTCTTTCACTAGTCCCAGGCCACTGATGCACTGATTATGAGTCTGATAACATTGAAATCAAGTGCTTCATGCACATTAATCTCTATGAGAGTTTGGACCTTCTTTGTGTCTTGGTCACATTAAATTGCCCAACATGCAGTCATCCTTGGTTTTCTCTTGGGAGACAACCAAGGATTACAAAAGACCCTTGCTTTAATGGCTCTGCATCTGCAGGCACACAGTTGGCAGCGCTTCACAACATAATCCACGTCAACCTTCCAAGTACTTTTGGCTTTGGTGGGGGGGGAATTAAATCTGCAAAGACAACTTTTAAGGTCACCGCCAGAAACCATGTCAACTCACGGAGGTAGAATTATATTAAATTCCAAGGCACTGGAGGCTTTTTATTTACTAACAGACATACTAATTACTTCTCTGCTATAAAACATAATGATGTGGTTTTCCCCGTTCAGCAACCACTTCAAGACCAACCATGCAACTCAAGTCAGCTGCAATATTACAATTAAAATAACCTGTTCCCACAGACAACAACATTGCTCTAAAAATGTATTTAAGACAGCAGACAGATTTTGGTGTATCTTCTGAAATGAGATAAAGTCTAGGAAAGTTATCGATGCAGTAATGGAAAAAAAAAACTGGATTACTGGTTTGATTTTAAAATTAGGAAGAAATGTTTTCTGACATGAGGTAATGGTAAAACAAGACATTCTCTATGGCCCTTTTCAGACCTGGCATTAACATGCGTCCTGGGTGATCTGATCACAAGTGGACCGTGCGATGTACAGGTGTGAATGCAATCAAGACGCATTGAGATTCAATCACTCAGACCACATTTGGAGGTGAATGTGTCCTGGGCCACATTAAGGACCGCAAAAGCGCTTGACTGCCTCGCGGCATGGCAACGGCTTCTGTGCTTTACTGTATCCTGTCGGTACAACTGTATTTTCTCAACAGGCTATAGCAACATATTAAAATATATCTTATCTATAGGCTATATATCTACAGACTAGGCACGGGAAGTCCATTATTATCATACTGTCTTTGATGTGTTGGTGCTTTTGTTCCAGTGCTTTGCACAGATCTGACATCCACCTGCCCCGTACCCCACAAGCCCTGTATGCCGCTGTTGCCTGGCAAAGGCAGTGGTGTAGGTCCCCGGGGGTAAACAACAACCCTATATTTTCATGTTTAAGAAATGTACCCAAATTCACTAATATGTAAGATACTGACGTTCCGTAGTCTGCTGTATTAGCCATGTGTTAACCACGTGTTTATTTGCATATAGAGCAGGGAAGTGAGATCAAAACACAAGTGGTCACTCAAGAATGCATGTGGAGATGCATACTAATGCCAGGTGTGAACAGACGTACTCACAGCCGTCCACTTGTGATCGGATCACCCAGGACGCATGTTAATGCCAGGTCTGAACAGGGCCTGTGTGCCTGTGTGTTCTCACATCACACATCAGCCATGGTGACAGCAGAAAGTACAGCAGGATGTGCGTCAGTATCAAGCAAAGGAGGAGGTACTTCCTGTTGGTATTAAACAACATGCACAATTTAATTTGATACTGATGTGTTTTGGTAATATAAACCAGACAGAGAGTTTGAAATGATTTTGATTGAGAGATATAATTGCTGGGTTGCCACAACCAATCAATGTAAATACAGGATTTAGCTGCATGTAGCTCACCATTATTCAGAAGTGGGGTGGTCATTTTACCAACTATTGACAGTATATAAAAACAGATAGTGACTTTCAAATAAGATGTGTATTTACTAGGGCTGTCAATTGATTAAAATATTTAATCATGATTAATCGCATGATGGTCCAAAGTAAAGCAAGATTAATCGTAAATTAATTGCCCATTTTTATCTGTTCAAAATGTACCTTAAAGGCAGATTTGTCATGTATTCAATACTCTTATTAACATAGGAAAGGGCAAATATGCTTCCTTTATGCAAATGTATGTATATATTTATTATTGGAAATCAATTAACACAAAACAATGACAAATATTGTCTAGAAACCCTCACAGGTACTGCATTTAGCATAGAAATACAATATGTTTATATCATAACATGGCAAACTGCAGCCCAACAGGCAACAACAGCTGTCAGTGTGTCAGTGTGCTGACTTGACTATGACTTTCCCAAAACTGCATGTGAATATCATAAAGTGGGCATGTCTGTAAAGGGGAGACTTGTGGGTACCCATAGAACCCATTTTCATTCACATATATTGAGGTCAGAGGTCAAGGGACCCCTTTGAAAATGGCCATGACAGTTTTTCCTCACCAAAGTCTGGAGCGTTATTTGACCTCCTTTGCGACAAGCTAGGATGACATTGTTGGTACCAATGGATTCCTTAGGTATTTTAGTTTCATATGATACAATACCATACCATACCATACCATACCATCATCACTTAGCTTTTAAAACTGAGCCTGCTACAACGTTATTAATGCAATAACTTTGACAGCCCTATTATTTACGTTGTTCAGATGCTGGAACAATGGGGAAATTATTACTCTGAGCTGCTGGCACTTCAGCATTGAGAAGGTGATTTAAATTTTCAACATGTTTACACCATGTAACTTCATAAAATTGTATGTAAATTGTATAGACTGTGGCTTCCAATCTCCCTTTCCAACCCACTTGTACTGTATGTACAGGATGTCGCATGTGATAAATTCAACATCTGTTCCCTGAACAGAAACAAACGTGGCATCCACGGTGAACTGATTTTGCTGCCTGTGATGGCCTCAGGTTCAAATATATATATACTGATACAGATGGTGTTATTTTCTTGTGTATTTCTTGTAGCAGGAAGGGAAATTACTGTGTAACACTCTACACATGTACTACTATGGGTACAATGAACCGTTGTTCACTGGGTAAGTGTTCACATCTTGCTGTGGGGGGCTGTATTGGATCAGCTCTGAGATCAGTATCATGCAATAATGAGTGAAGTTGGCCAGCTGTGTTGGGTGGTTCTAGCGTAATATGCATCGGGGCATGCCAAAGATTCTTGGATCTTTTTTTGATATAAAGCTGACATTGTACAGATTAGTTTGAGGTCCATCCACGCTGTATTGTCTTCAGCTACCAAAGAACATGCAAAAAGTCAACCGCAATGGTCAGACCGCAGATTGAAGCATTCTATCAGCCTATGGCTACGGTCTTCATCTATGCTCAGCGGGACACCGCAGAGTGAAAACCACCACAGACTGGTAAATGAAGAGTGCCCTGGTGCAATATAAACGTCATTCTTTTAATGGTCTGTGGTGTCACCAACCAGTGTGTAGGCTGGCCTACCTCCAAAGTGTGATACACACATCCAGACCACACTCCAGATGTGGTTTCTCTGCAGCTAACATTGCTCCGTATACAAAGCAGGTTCCAGTGAACCTCAGCACCAAGCCCAGGCACCCAGGGAAAACTGATGAGTTCTGGTAAGAGCCAGACCAGGCAGCCTGGTGACTCACGTTTGGCATTCACATCTTCAAGACTCCAACTTTAAGAGAGCTTTACATGCACACAAGTAAACCATTCAAGTATCTACCTATCCATTCTCCTTCAACCTTTGCAATGATCATTAAATTCACTACATGGGTTTCAGTCACATCCACGGTGAAGCCAGGCTAAGAGTTTGGTTACAATGAACACAAATATTAGGATTAAAAATAAACAATAATTCATCACACCATCCTTTAAGCAAGACTAGTGTACTGAGACAGGAGTTTCCATTATTAGTTGTTTGGCAGGAGCACCACTGTGAGCGCTGTGTATACGTTCTTTGTTGGTTCATGTGCAAAGCTTTTGGCTATGCACAGCACTTAGGAGTGTTATGCACAGTTTAGATTGCATTGAGGATTTAGAGCTCGAGTCAATCACATAACAGGAAGTAACTTGGTCTATTCTATCTGTAGTGGAAAGGTCAATTTCAAATAAAATAGTAATAAATAAAAACAATTCAGATAGTGTCAAAAGTAACTATAACAAATCAAAGCAACCTTATGCCATTACAGGACTTTGGTATTGGCAGGTGATAATGTGAGCTCATAGTCGTAAAATTAACAGAGCACTTTTACAACAATGAATGAGACCCATAAATAAAAGAAGTTTGGAAAACCTTCCCCTCGCTAAAAACGAGTACTTTACAGGTTTTGGTTGTGTTGAGTGCAATTTCTGAATCTGCACAATATTTTCCATCACATCAGTCAATTACAAAATTAGTAACGCGAGCACCACCCAAAAGTTCTCACTTTTGCCTTTCTAAAAAAAAAAAAAGCAGTGCTGGCAGGGTAAAGAAATGACATAATTCACAGTGAAGCTCAAATATCTGTAGAATGTTTGATTTTCAGCTTATCAGAGTGTTTCTCAGGCTTTTTTCAGCAGGTCCGGCAATGTGCCACAAAAGAGTGTGAGAGAGAGTGAGGGGAGCAGAATTTATGGTCAATATGAAATGCTGATGAAACAACTTTTCATCACGTCAGATGGCATCTAGTAAAAGACATGCTGAGGATGCCGAAACCATTAACTGAGATGTGAACAACATGCTGTTGTGGTGTACCTAAGACATGGGAAAACCATTTAAGTGAGGCCCAAAGTGAAATTTGGTTGCAGTTAGTTTAACCCCATTTCTCAGGGCTCAGTTAAGTGCAGTGACACTGATTTCCGACAGACACACTAACACACTTCCTTGACATTGTTATAACTTCCTTATGTCCCCCATAGCGGAACTTTTGGGGCCAGCTCTGTGGCCAACAGAAGGGAGTTCACCAAATGTGATAAGTACTCAGTGTGTGTTCTTAGTGGGTGAACATGAATCAATGGCAGACTGTGACAAAACTGACCCTATCCAAAGATAAGCTAGCAGGTTCTCACACCAAGTCAAAGTGGGTCACACCCTCAAAGGAGACGCTTTCCAAAAATGCGCTTTTCCAAAACAACAAAAGGAACCATGACATCCATTTCGGAAACTTACTGAGGCCCTATACTCATTCAAGAAATTAACTTTTATAACCAAAATGCAGCTCTCTCTCTGTTTCTGTCTCTCATTCTCAGCACTCTCCTCATCGGACACTATGCTGAGTGCTTAGAGAAAGGGAGTACAAACGGTCTTCAGGTTTACAAGAACATAATGTGCAAGTGTACCTGCAGATGTGTTTATGGCTGTGTGTACAAAAGCAGTAAAAGCTCAGTATGTTCTGAGAACAGAAAATTCCCAATCAACAACCTTTACAACAAACTATTTGACCACTAGGGGGAAGAAATAATCCAAAACAAAGCAACAGCAACAGAGCATCTTGTGGATAATGTGTAGGCCAACACCTTGCACATCCAGCAGAAACAGAGCAACACAGACATCCCAAGGAAGTCCCATTTTTGACTTTCTGTCCAATATAAATACAGTATTCATTGCAGCTAACTCTTATCCTATCCCTGGTTTGGTTGCAATTCCTGACAAAAATATCTGAGTCTATTTGGCTTGCTATTATAAATGTATGACTTTCTAGTTACTAGTTCAACTCACAACCTTCATGCTGGACAGGTAAGGTCCAACCAGTTTTTGTGTCATGTGAGCTCTGAGAGTAGCTGCCCATTGCATTGTTTGAGAGTTATTGGACCATCAAACGATCCTCAGTTCCTTTCACACTGCAGCGAGTAATATGATTTAATGATAATATCTATAATATTCCTTAAATAAGCTGTAAGTACTGTGACATAGCATCTTAACTATGAAGAAAGTTCTAGGATGAACTGAACACACAAGTGCACATTAACAGTACTGGTGAACCATAATGTTTTGCCATAAATCATGGCAGATCATAGTAAAAGATACTTCAATCAAAGCAAAAATAACTCAAACTAAATGGTACTTAATGAGAGATAACAGCATACTGAATCATGGCAGCTACATTCCAGTATCAACACAGCAAATTATGGCCATCAACCTTCAATAAGACATGGAGAACAGAAAAATTATGTTTTGAAAAGGGGGGTGGGGGGGAATCAACTAAAACACAGCCTCCTTTTATGGTATATGAAATAAAATAAAAGCAAAGACCTGTCATTAATATCAAATAAATACATTTTCTGTATTTCACCATGAACGCATTTGTTTGTATGCCCGCAGTGCAACCTTGTTCATCAACCTTTAGGATCAGTTTATCCAACTGTGCGCTACCGATGAAAACGTTTCCTTTGTCCTTCACTTACATTACATATAGACAACACCCTTCCTCAAATTTAATGAAATAATCAAAGGCTACTAAGGTTACTTGCACTGTAAAAAAATTGGAAAATCGTGCTGTATACTCAGAGGATGTCATGGTAATATCTGGTAAACTGTAAGGAAAGAAACATTTACACATTGATTGGAAGTAGACAGTTCAGAGCGGTGCCTCTGAAAAGAGGAGCATGGCTCTGGAGTTTGTCTTGGCTCAAAACATCCATCCCACAAAACAACATAAATATCAGCTTCATTTAATGAGGGTTCTTTTAAACTGTCAGGAAGCCCCATGAGACATGAAATAACTGCTGCAATAACTAGTGTTATTAAATCATTATATCATTATGTAACTGATACATCTATGTCTGACATGCTTTGCGCCAGCAATTGAATAATATAAATATATATATAAAAAGGGTAGCTCAAATCAAGCAATCTGATTGGTTCATAGCCATGATATAATACCCACATCCAACGTGTCTAACCTTTGCACTTTCAGTATCAGAAAATGTTAGACTCATGGTTGCTTTGCGGCAGGGTCACGGGCGGATCACTTCCGCCAACAGGGACCAAATTACAAATACAAAATGGAGGAGTGGATGGAGTAGTGCCCATCTCCAGAAAAAAAATCCACCTGCTAAACGACCATCCACAATGTTGCCCAGAATATGCAAGCAGGCAGGAAAGCAGCAGAAATACATTAACCACTGCCTCCGCAGCACCACGATTCAGAAACTATCTGATGCAGGTCTTGACACGAGAGAGATTATGGCCATAAATTGATTGGGAACCGAAACTCAGAGACCGGAGCAACATCCTCGCCACGCCAAGCAACACATCTCCTCCCAACAAAAAAAGGTATAAGCTTAGTACAAGCAGTTATCAAAGTCATCCTAAGGTCACTGGACAGTTTTTCAGTGGTTGTACAATAAATGGCAACATACCATAATGTAAATAAAGAGTCAAATAATGAAATCAATATAACGCTAGTTTGTGTTGTTGTATGTTCCATAGCAACCGCCTCGGTATGTGCAGGCAGGAGGGCCTATTTTATTTTGAACAATATTATTTATTAATAAAAAAATATTTCAATTGGAATGTGTCTATAACTTTCATACTGCCATACTTAATGGCTGTTTTATAAAAACTCCCCTGCTATACATACATATATATATAGTTAGATATAACCAGGTCACGTATTCTGGTTAAACCCGTATACCCTGGGTACACACCTTTGCACAATGGTTTGCTTTTGGTTGAACAAAAAGCCACTGTCTGTTTGTTTGTGCAACACAAAGTGAGCCAGCTGTTATTCACTTATGAGATGAAAAATAATTACACATAAAGAGAGTAACAAAACAGAAAGATGGAGTCATATGAAAGAGCACACAAGAGGTTTGGGGCAGATTGCTTAAAAAATAAAGACAACAGAGCAAAATGAATAACAGGAGCAGCTGTTCTGCTTAGCATTTCTGACCACACAGGTAAACAAACTTCGCTGTGTTGGTCACAGACAAAACATGTTCGTCAGGAACTTTAAGGTAGAGTAAGGAGAAAATGCAATATTAAATCCTTTATGTATATTTGACTATATGCAATTAGTCTGATCGTACTTCTCTGCTTTGTTTTCCAACATTATGTTCTGCATGCTGAGATCCAGTTGTAAGGGAGGACAATATACTAATACAACATTTCCACTGACACACAGTGGAGTTGTTGAAGTGCAAACTTGATTATTGGTTGTACATTCAACAAATGGTCCCCATCCAAAAAGCTCTCACAATATCACACTGTCTATCAAAGACTGGTCATAGCCTGCTCTGTATGTTCTGTTGAAAAGTCATTACATTTCCTGTGCAGCTGCTAAAAATTGCATGCCAGGTCGGATGTTTACCTAGAGTGAGATCACATCAGATAAAACCGCAGCACTCCAAATGTCACAGAGTAGAGTATCACTACAATAGCACCGCCATTTAATGTAGAAGTGTAATTAAATGCAGATTTTAACACAGACATCAAGCTTCATTATGACAATTCCACAAGCCCAAATTAATTACCCTCCGAGTTCTTGGCACTACCGTCTTTCTTTGTCTTCTAAAGTTACAAATTTACACAACAGTGGTCCAAAAGCTGACCAATACATAACAGTAATGTGTTGGTTGGGAGAGAAGGCCATGGATGTTTCACCTGTATAAACATATACAATAGCTTAGAACAATATGCAAAGATAAAGATATTTCAAACTGAAATAAGAAAGGGCTTTTGAGATAAAGGTATTGTTTAATTCAGGTTCGTTATGAAATCTGTCAATGATTGTCTCTCATGTATGCAAGATGAGAAAGAGAGTTAACTATCACACTTACTAGTGAATGAACTAGTAAGTGTGATAGAACTAGTAAGTGTTTGACCTATGGTTTGAAGCAATAGAAATTAAGGAAAAATGTAGAAGCACAAAATGTTAAAATGGAGCTAGAATAACACTGCATCAGTTGAAAATACAGTAGATCTACCGTACATTCAGTAGATCTTTATGATTAAAATAAACAGTTAGTTTGTATCCCATAAAAGTACTAGAGAATAGTAAAACATTTAATATTCAGTATCTGTCTACGGTATATTGAGTCCCATCCTATTAAACGGTGCAGTAGGCTTATAAATTGTATTTTGATTTTGAAAATAAAGTTTGAACGTTATAAGAGCTCGCTCTGTTACATGATTGCTTTTGCATGTGGTACTGCTTACCAAAACACAGATGCAAAAAACAACAAACAATCAGACATCTTCTTATATATTTGACCAACCTGAACATAAATTTCATGCCATATACTGTTCTTTGAGGCTATCACTTAACTGATGACTCTTCCAGATCACAGTAATGCTGTCTGCAAGGTACTCCTCCGTGTAATGATCCAAACAGCTGACAGAAAAACAAGCAAAATATAAAAACCTTTGCATCAGGCACATTATACCACAGGCCCTGTTTGCAACCTTCACTGGTCAAAGCACACAGCGGTTTTCAATATGATGAGCCCCCTTATTCAATACACACCTTTACCTAAATTACAAATTAAAGGAGACGTTTGGATTTGTTCAAGTCTATCCCAATACATTACTCACCTGTCATAGAGACGTTAAGAGAGTTATTGGTCACGGACGGTAACCATTTACGAAGTGGGGCACACAATCCACAGTCCTTGTTCTGAGGAAATGTGCATTCTTAATGTTAGCCCAAGCTAATATGAGGATTCAGCAGTCTGAGTTAACCAAATCAAGTCATTTTCTTAGTCATGGTAGTTGCTTATGGTTTTATTGCCATTTCGTTGCCTGTCAATGCAACTTCCAGGAGATAAGGCTCAGCAAGGAAACACTATCCGGGGGGACGCATACAGGGAATTTTGTATTAAAAAGGGCGTAACTTTAGAAGATAGCGACTCAATTTGGCTAAGTAAGACTGCTGAAGCCTCATTTTATCTTCGGCTGGATTTCTTACAGTGTAGTTGTAGCAATAAGGATGTCTTCATAGCCAGTATAGTGTACAGTGACCAGTAACTCTCTCGATTGTGTATATATAGCATGCAAATAATGTATTAAGATCCTTTAACAAAGTGTAGCAGATGAAGTCAAACCTTTTTTCTGATCTATAATTATGATAATATATCCAAATTAATATCTAAGGATGTCACTGCTTTAACAATCATATTCTGTTGATCGATACCCCAAACAAAGCAAATGGTAATTTTGTCTAAATTACCAAAACCACCTGCTCTTTCACTTTGGAAATTCATGGAGAATGGTCAGGAAACCGTTTATGTTTGATCATCCACCATAATCCTCAAAGGCGCCACAAATTTTATTCCAGCTTTCCAGTCTTGTAATAATTCCAATTTGCTCAGCTTCACATTGCGAAATATGTAGCCTCATTCTGCAGCCCTGTTATTAATTATGAACCCTGTTCCTAAATTTCCCCAGGAGATGCTGTGCATAGTTAGGTTTCCAATAGAGCATTTATTCGACAGATAATCTAGTGCCTTCCATTTATTAATAAAAACACCAGGGCTTTTTTTTCTGACTAGCTGTGGCATACAGTTTCATTCATAACATCTTCATTTCACTTTCCTTCCAGTCTATTCTCATAAGAGAGATGAGCTAAATAATTAGAACGTAGCTGCTCGTCAGTGTAAACGTGCCCTGCACATGTAATCCCTAAACTCTATCCTGTAAGCATTAATGGCCCTGTTTCTTTCATTAAAGACAGAGCTATATTCATTAAAACTCTTTTGTTTTATTGGTTTAAGCACAAACAAATTTGTCATATTTACTTCTGTTTACTAGTATCTAACAGGAGTATTTAGGGGAGGAGTAAATCATGTTTTGGTGCATTAAACAGCAGCAACAGCAATGCCACATCATCATAACTCGCATCCGTTTTTTCCTCTGGTAATGCCTAAAATGGTGCACGCTGCTCGCTTGACGTGGAGGCAAGGCCAGGCTAACAACCACACCATACTGAACTTGCAGGGAAGGGCTATGGATTTCTATTTCTCCTATCTGTGGGGCCATCCAACTGCTGTAAGCCCATGCCTTGTGTAGACATTTACTGATTTTCTTTTATTGTGGCAAGTACTGCTTTTCTCACCTTTTGTGCCCAAGTCACATTTTCCATTGATTTCACAAACTTTCTTGTATGTTATGTTTGAACACAGAAGTAAGCTTGTTGGATGAAAGCTGACCTATGGTACCTCATAATCAAAATGGTAGTGTAGCTGCAGCACAACCACGTGAGGCCATGTTTGCAAATCTTTCTAATGAATTTCTTTTTCCGCGCACACGATCAATCCAATGCTTACTGGCACCGCTGTTTCGACAGACATTTGTTCTGTTCACTTGAAAGAAAAGGCTTAAGAGTGAACATTTCCTCATGAAACAGATGTACTATTCAACAGTAGAGGCCTTTTCCTGACAATCCCTTTGGCACATTGTTGCAGTTGTCTCACATTCATATAGCTATAAGCTGGCCTGTTAATTTCTGGATGTGGTTCTTGGCATGGAAATATGCATGCTTAATGGGGCAAAACCACTGCGTAATGTCTGTGATATGTCCACTGAACATGCTCAGGAAGGGTTTGGCATTATTGTTCTGTATGCAAGCTAATTAAGTAAGCTCTGCCAGCTTGGTCAGAATGTAGACACTAGGGAAACAAAAACACCCCATTCTCTGTTACTCCAGTTCTCCTGAAGTGCCTCTTGTTCTCTTGTTTTCCAGCAGCTGTGCTCGCCTGGGAGGGAATGACGAGAGGAAAATGTGAACTAAGATGTGCCCAGGATATGCCAGTTTTTTTCCTTTTTGTTTTTTGAAGTAACTGATGTCTGTTGTCGCAGTCTTCTCCATAGTCTAAAAAGTTTATTGTCGGGTCATGTGTTGTGAGCAGCACCACCATAAACTGATGTAACAGGTGGCACACATTACATTGTTTAACACCCGTAACTGCTGCATTAGCGTGGCAGTGTGGCCAAGTGATTAAAAAGCTGCTGTAACCAACTTCAGTTACCCACAAACAATGTGTTTATGATTTGAAATAAATCAGTACAATATTGCTACACAAAAGTTTCACGTACTTAGGTCCAATAAAAGGACACAGTGACAGTTTCACACAGCTGAACTTAAAAATGACATAATTGAAATAAGGACTGACATAATTGAAATAAGGACTGACTAAGAGAAGCAAGCTCTATACATCTTGCAGAAATTCAAAATAAAATGCGCATTCAATTTCAGGAGTCTAAATATGCTTTCATTTTAGCAATACAGATTAAGTAGCCAATCCAAGAGACTGGGTCGGGACCCACAGGTGGGTCGCTGTAGATTTTATTGGGGTTGCCAAATACATTTGCAGAATTTCTTCCATGGTCTTTTATTCAAGATGTATATCTGCAGTACACCTTTGAGCCACATGAGGGAGTCTGAATGTTCGTATTGTTCTGATAATTGTAGCCTATTTACAACATTGAATCTAATATGAAAGGCTTGCGTACATTCTGTTTGTTTACTGATGAGAGGAAAATGAACCAACCCCGCCTAAATGCATTTATTTGGTCTGATTTAAAGACATTTTTTAAAAAGTATTTCACGTGTATAAGTTGTGATTTATAAAACATACATCTCTACGAAATGGCTGGTTAAGATAATATACGGGGATGCGGGAATGGCAGTAAAAATGGTCAGGAATGTTCATTTTAAGGCCTATTGTGAATTGGGTCGCGATGGTTTGTCATTGTCTACAGAACTATCTAAAAAAATTAAGAAATCTGTCTATGTTTTGTTCAAATTTCTGAAGATAGGAGACTTGAACATGAGACCTAACATTTTCCCAGTCTGCTTTAAAAATTTAGTTTTTCCAACGCTGTACATTGTGCCAAGAGACAGTATAATTTGCCCCCATATTTCATCAAAGTAATTCCCTAAATCGAGGTCAGATCCTTCAGGAGTCTCAGTCAGTACAGGAATATACGAAAGCATTAAAAAGCATCGGAGGCTTGTATCTTGTGACCCCTTGCAGATATTTTATTGGGAATGTGTTTCGCTTTTACCGCAAGTCATGTTTTACAAAATGGCTTAAAACTTCATAGCACTCAGAGGGAGTTTATAGTTAGAAAATATGAGAAATACACACTATTTTATGGCTGAGGCTGCATCAGGAACTCATTTTTTGATTCTGTTTTCAGCTGTTTTCAACCAAATATAAAAACTGTATGCTACCCTAGACGGTTGTGATTCAAGATGTGACAGGCTCAATAGATCAAGATTGCTACATCAGTTGAGAATGTTTTTGAGAGTTGAGCAAATGGTCGTTTTAAAAAAGTGAAAACATATTTGGAGATTCTCTCACAATTCCTGACCAGCTTACGTATTTAAATGAATGCTGACTTTTAACTTATCTGAAAGCACATCACTGTCAAGCAGCACAAAAGACAATGACTCCACAAACAAAGCACTCTCAAACTAGATGAGGAAGATGAGCCACAAGATGCGTCATTAAACAGGACCACTGCTAGATATGCTGTAGTAGCATCACGCTAACTTAAGTCATTTCCAAAATCATATCCAGATAAGCAGATGGAGGGTATTCAGTGAAGATGTGATTATTCTTGTCATCACTGTCTCTTTCCAGCTGGATACTATTCCTGTCTGTGATTTTTGACAACTGGCAATAGTCCTGCTTGACATCACCTTAAGCCAATGAGGAGCAAGCTGAGAAAACCGCAAGAATGCAATATTAATGGACACCAGCTTTTGAATCATCCATCATCAGTAGGTACGCAGCTTGAACAACATTATCTGTACTTGTAGTAAAGCTTCAGCCAGGCCAGCACGGCACCTCTGCAGCGGTTGCTGCTCCTGCTCTTTTCATCTAATCTAACGAGTGCTGTGTGGCCTGGAGGACTGCTGGGCAGGAGCTTGTGTCTGGCTATTCTCAAAGGTTGTGAGTATGCAAGGGTCAGTGTTTGGAAAGTATTGGCACCTACTAAAGTACAGAATCGTTATGAATAATTATGACTTACTATGGTTTCTTTCTTTAAAACAGAAGGTGCAACTAGCTCAATGTAAGTTAATGAAAACTAACTAACTAACTAAAAAACAATCTGTGGCAATACTGGTATTTGGAAAGAACAAGCCACTTTAATTCATTTTCATGTGCGCTATTCATTCAACTTCTAATAATAGAAATCTGAAATAATTTCAGTGTGAAATCTTGAGTACTCTTTTTGTTTTCATTCCACGGTTGTATATTATATATTTTCCATTTTCCATTTACATTTTGGGACTTGGGGCCTCATATGACATGGCACCAAAATACCTTTGAGAGCCAGGGGGAGACTAATCATAGATGTAAAATCTATCTACTGTGCAAGGACAGGGACTTTCGGGACATTCAGGCCTTCTTTTACATTAGCATGGCAGACTGCACATGCCCTCCTACCTGAGCTGAGTCAAACCTGCAAGGCAGAGAGTGGCAGCTTTTTGTTGAGTGTATATTATATTAGCACGTCTGCGAGTACACAAGGGTCCATGTGACAAAAATGTCATCATCAGAGGGTGTAGGCTTTGTGTGGATGTCCGCGTACCAGCAATTTGTTGTGACTCAGCCACATGCTACAAGTGGTAGCATAGTGTGTGTGGAACTCGTCCTCCAAGCGGGCAGTATGAAGAGAACTACTATTCACCCATGGTGTCCGCAGCTGTCCGTGTACGCGTCCATCCGGGACTATAAACGAGGCTTTAGAACTTCATGGGCACCAGTAATTGCTGAGAAGAAAACTGCATGACCATGACGAGCATGAGAGACTACATGACGTTCTGTCAAATTATCACAATTTATATAGGATTGTAAAAGAAAATATTGGCAGGAATCTTTATGTGCTAACAGACCACTGTGACAAAGTCATGGACATCTGATGCACGTCCAATTTTACAATGGTACAACTTAATCTCAGATTGTGTAGGGAGTAACCCCACTAAAATATTTATTTTAAAAATAATTTGTCACCCAGTTGCCACCCTGTCACTGCTGTTTGTATAATCAGGTGTAAAAGACCTATTGGTGCATTTAATGCTTTACGACAAAACATATGTATAAGATAAAACAAAGATCTTCCTGACTGACTTGTATTTTTCATGTCAATACACATCTGTAAACCACGACATCCATGATAATGACTGAGTATTTCCACCCATACTCATAATGTATAATCTGTTTAAAAAAATCTGGGGCTCTGTGCATGCATGTTGTTCCTGTATCATCTGTTTTCATCTTTAAAATTATATAGATATTCCTTGATCGGTTAGAAAGATATACGTTGATGAACACTCAAACTAAGAAGCGCTGCTTCTCGTTGCCTCTGGTGATAATAAAACATTCACCTCTGTTAATCATGTGCATCCTTAGGTGATAGTTCCCTGGGAACCTATTCACGTTGTCTGTCTGAACAGTGCCATATTTTGAAATAACAACATAGGGATTTTATGTCGACTTAATATCTACCAGAGGATCAATAAATCATTTAATAGCTTTTCTCAGAGTCACTGGTGGAACACAACTGACTCATTTCCTGGCAATGCCTCTCTCAACAAATACTGTCTGACAGACATATTATGGATAAAATAAAATCTTCTCTGCTATGTTGTGAAATAAACCTTAAATTCACAAGACTCTTGTTGCATGCAATAAAAGAATGCAACTGGATAACTATTTAAAAAAAATTAACTATCAAGAAATTAACAATCAAAAATATGTTTTGTACACTGAAGATGACAGTGAATAGGATTCCTCCCAATGTAAAGATGAGCCTGGTACGGAGGACAATTAATATGCAGTGCTCACAAAATATAATCAATGGACGCTGATATTTGTAATACTAGATGACCTTTTTCTCTGCCTATAGTGTCTCACTAAGCAGAAGACATGGAAATACCTCAAACAGGTCACGAGTCCACCACCGCACAAACAGAGATACTGTAGACAGACACAATACCTCTGGGTAATTATGAATTTACAGTCCACCTGATATTTATATCATTGGACTATGGCAGGAAACCAGAGCCCCTGGAACTTCACTTGTAAATAAATTCAACGAAACCATCCATGTCAAGATTTTACTTCTCCATTTCAAGAACAGCCTAGCTAAGAGACCAAACACAAAATGGCCTACTGAAGGTGCTCTTTGGTAGGGAACACAAAAGCGTAAAAAAAAAAGAAAAATCTGTGCTGTGACCCAGCTCTATCTTGCTGATAACAAATTAAACTCATAATCTGCACTAAAACATGCAACAATGAAATGAACTTTGCAGGTTAATGAACATGAAAATGAGCATAACATGGGACCTTTAAACTGTAAAAAATATGTATAATACGTCAGAGGTAATATTTAGATTTATTATATACAATCGTATCAATTTGATACAGTTTCTCGAGTTTCTGCCATCGAGTCGTAGTTTCTCATTTCTCCAGTTTATGTGCATACGCATGGGTAAGATTTATCGTGAAGTAGACAAACCCTTCCAAAGCTTGCTTAGAAAGTGGCCTACACCTTCTGTTATCCCTACGCAATGTTTATAAATGAGGCCCTACGTTCCTCCCACCCATTCCCTCTTTTACCCCTCAGTATATATACCAGCCCAGGTTCACTTGCCATTTGCCAGATTGTCTAGTGTTTTGCTGCCAAACTTTCCAGTGTGTCATGTTCATGTTCTGCCAGACCTGCCTGTGTTTGATCCAAGACCTTGCCTCTACTACCTGTCTCTTGTTGAATTTGTTTGCCTGATTGACTGATTTCCTGGTATCTGACCTTTGCCTGCCTGACTAAGTAAACTGAACTTTAATAGTTACATTGCCTGTTACAGTTGGGTCGATTTCCAGTTTTGCCGGTCCGGTGTACGAGCTTACACTGGTTTTTATTTTAGGGGGTAAGGGGCGCACGTAGCACGTTGTGTTTGTTTACTGGAAAGTTCATGTGTTTTCAGGGGTGACGAGACAAGACGGATTTCCGTCAGTCAGTATATTGCAAGCCCAGCGGCCCGCAACATTAGCGAGTGTGCGATCAAGAGCGAGAGAGGGAGGGAGCGAGCGAGCGTGTGACGGGGAATGAAGTTAGTAGTAATGTTATAGCTGTGAACGTAGCAGTGCAGTGTGTGTACAGTTTAGACTGTTGGTGAATAAATGCTACAACTCCTCAGGACCGAAGCCAAGTTCCTGTGTTTTGGGTTCCTATCTGCCAGTTTCCTTGGAAAAGTTACAAGTTTAACAGTATCTCTACTTTCGGTGAACAGGTTCATAAAGGACTCTAAATATGGGTTACGTTCTACTGTTATGGCCCACTTTGTCAGGCTCATTGACTTTTTGAATTGTTTTGGCTTGCTCTGCTGTTCCTGCCATGCTGTCTCCCATACCCATACCATGTTATCACTGGTGCAGTTTGAATGCTTTTCGTCTCTTCTAATCAGTGCCCTTAGCTTCTGCGGTTTGATCTGTCAAGACTGCTCAGCTCTGAGAGGCCGTGAAAGCTTGACAGAGTGAAGGATTGTTGGCTGACAGATGACTGCACATGGTACATGATCAGTGCAAACCCTTATAACAGCCTGTTGGCTCACCTGACAGTATTTATAGCAAAGGAAAAATACAAGCTGTCTACCATAAACTGCTTGTTTTTTTTTTGTGCTAATACGATCATAAGAAATCTATTAAAATGCCATAGATGTTAACATGCCATAGAGTTTCATGATATACTGTGTGTGCATGTTGTAAAAAGCAATGACTGCTAATTACTCATGTGGTCGGATACGAAACTAGCCTGAAAATATATTAATATATAACTGGAAATTCCAAGTCACTCTACATCATGTCGGCCACAGTGTGACTTCACTATAAACTCATTAATCACAGAGTAAAGCACACTACAGCTGGCCAAAATAACCTCAGAGATGTGATATCAAATGTCAATGTGATATCAAAACAAAGCTCAATAACACATTGTGTCAAAATGGACACAAAAAAATAAAAAATAAAGATGAGAATTACTTTGTCAAGATTTTGTGTCGCTGCTTCATAAATCATCGGAGTAGAATGACTCTTGTCAGAATTATTGACGGGCAGAACAAACTATGTTACTGAAAGAAAGCAGTAAAAGCTCTGAGCAGACATTTTCCACAGACCTTGCCAGGAAAATAACAAAAATGTTTTTGGTGTAACTATGGCATGGTACTGTACACACCTATTGGACCCTTTGTTTGATCAAATTGCTGGCATGGAGGTGAAAGGTCTGATGAGAGCTCCTGATTCACAATCAAGTGTCTGTTCACATCTGGAAAAATACTACATTATTTCTTGTATGTTTGTGAGGCGTTTTTGAGGGCGAATGGGTGCATTATTTTTTAACATATAACAAAGATTTGGGATTTTTGCCACTTGTAGTTACAGAAATAGAGCTAAATGCATGTCCTTTGGATGACTGTCACAGAGCTAGCTTCCCAACATTTGGTTCAGTTTAAAAAGTGTAAATTGTCGGAGTGATGAAATTGCAATAGCTCGAAAGAGGGTGTAAACACCATAGGTTATTCAATAGTAATTTATGACTTGGTGATTCAGTGTACGATGGAGAGTGGACAAAAGAGAGCACAACCTTTTGAAACAAAAAGTTAAACATGGAGCAGAATTGTATGTTTTGGAGCACAAAAGCTTGTTGCTGGGGCAGCACCTACCCGATGGAGTTACTGTACGGTTTTGTTTCTTGCAGCTCAATTTTTTTTACCAATTCCATTTGTATCTTAAAAGTACAATTAAGTACCCCTTGCGACCACAATGTACATTTAACCCATACACATATTAAACATATCTTAGGTTTAGGAGAAATCTAACTGTATTAGGAAAGAGACATGGCTCCTTCTTTTAACCTCTCCGTGACCACCAACATATAGAGGTGTTCACAATGTCCCCAAATGTCCCACTCCCCTCCACACAAACAGCATGACCAACCAGCGGGACTCCTTACCAGCTTTCTAACCACTGAGGGCCCTGACACACCAAGCTGACTTTAAAGAACTTGCACCACAGGCACACAGTGCAGGACACAGCACAAAGTCATTGCTGTTTTGGACTGCTCACTAAGAACTAAACTGCTAAACCGACTGCTGTATAACTAACAATGTGGTTCTAGTTTAAAAAATCTAAATATGACATCCACCAAAACTATCAACCTTTATAAAGGAATGCAAAACTATCAGTGTGGTTGTGTCCATAACGTTTCTCAAGGAAATATAAGAAACCATATCCGATAATGGACATTTACAATGAAATCAATCAATTTCCAGTAATGAAACAGCAACTGTAAAGTATAGCAGCCCTGACCAGCCAGACCATCATATCGCTCGTCAATCATTGGCTTGTTCATATTCTCAATCTAAATATTTAATAGGAGCCCAGAGCTCAAGAGAAAACATATGAAACGGATTATTTTATACAAATAACAAGTTGGGCCCAATACAGCACAGAGATGGATGTAATAAAATAAATCAACAGAAGACACAGCCAGAGACCAGTAACAGTGGATGTTTTTTTTATCAGGGACAAACACTAGCAGACCAAGAATGTAAGACAGTGCTGTCATGCTGCTAACTTGGAGCATGAGACGGCCACAGAGGTGATGTATTTTGTTTTCAATGTCATGCTTTCTTAGCAACGGCTAGACTTTAGATTTCAAAGGGAACCTAGTCTTGGCGAATCAAATTATTTGGACTACAACATGTTTTTTGGAATTGAGATTAGTTATCTGCATGCACATGTCTGTATGTGATAACAACTCGTAATGGGCTGATGTGGTATGGTACTTGAAGAGTTTTTTTTAATCTATTTTCCATGATGAATCTCCAGCAGACAAGACAGCTGTAACAAAACAAATCACGGAAAACGTTGTTCTCATTATATTGATTCAAACCATAATTAATAAAATAACATAAAGCGGGTTTTATTCAGTTGTGAGGTGCACAAGTAAAATAAAACGGCAAATACCAAGAAATATACTATAGAACGGTCATCGTTCCCAAGGATTTCATGTTAAAATGACAACATCTATCATGATGATAACATCTATCATATTTTTAGTCAGGTAAAGAAGAAAGACTTAACCAAGTGAAATAGTTCCTATTCTGTCTTTATACGGTTTTACAACCAAAAATAAAAGATGGTTTAAATCTTGTAAATTACAGTAAATACAAGACGGTGTTTGAGGTTCACCCGAAATGTGAAATAAGTGTATAAAGCTGAATATTAAAGCAATTCAATTGTGTAAAACTGATCCATTGTCAAACAGACAAATATTAATCCCTGAAGATAAAAAAATATATATCTGAATAGGACCAATAGTTCCAAAAACCAAAATTGGTCAAAGACATTAATTGTTATTGCAGGCTGGTCTCACCAAATGGCGAATGAATAAGACGCCAATCTCTTAAGTCATTTCGCGTGCTATCTCTATGCATTTTTTGATTTTTTGCGTATCATTTCACACCGCAGCAATAGACGCTCAGAGCAAGTCCTGTGATGTTGCATAAACAGCGAGAAAGTCCACGTAAGGAGAATAGAATTCCTTTATTGTCATTGCACAAAGTACAACGAAATTAAGTAGCAATCCTGACGGTGCATACACATATATCATAACATATAACTAATAAAAATATAGAGTAAAAACATTTAAATATATGTGACCTAATATATTGCACCTTTTCTGAGTTGTATATTGGCTCTATATACAAGTCATACATACAAAGGTTGGACTGCAGTTGGAATGTAGCTGTAACTAAGTATTGGTGCTGATAGTAGTGTTTGACTGTGTCCAATTCTCGTATGGCTCTGGGATAGAAGCTGTTTTTGAGTCTGTCTATCCGTGATTCGATGGACCTGAAGCGTCTGCCAGAGGGCAGCGGGTCAAACAGATGGTGTCTGGGATGGGATGGGTCTTATATTATGTTGGCTGCTCTGGTGAGGCAGCGAAAGCTGAATAAGTCCTCCAGAGAGGGACGTGTTGATGACCCTCTGAAGGGCTCTCCTGTCTGCGGCTGAGCAGCTGCCATACCACGCAGTGATACAGTACGCCAGCACACTCTCGATGGAGAAGCGGTAGAAGGACACCAGCAGCTTCTCCTGCAGGCTGGATTTCCTGAGGATCCTCAAGAAGTGGAGTTGCTGCTGTGCCTTCTTGACTACTGGTGTTGGTAGATCAGGAGAGATCATCAGAGAGGAGGAGGTCTGGGTGGATGGGTGGGTCAAACAAACATGACTTTCATGCAGGAGACCGCTGTCCATGTCCCGTGTGAAACCGGCCGTTGACTTATTTACGTTGACTACTTAACTTATGTGCATAACTTAATTTACGTAACAAACGTTATGTAACAAAATGACAAACATGGGCGGCTGTGGCTCAGAAGTAGAGCAGGTCGTCCACCAATCGTAAGGTTGCCAGTTCGATCCCCAGCTCCTCCGGTCACATGTCGAAGTGTCCCTGAGCAAGACACTTAACCCCAAATTGCTCCCGAAGGCTGTGCCATCGGTGGGGGAATGTGTGTGAATGGGTGAATGCTGACATGTAGTGTAAAGCGCTGTGAGTGGTCAGAAGACTAGAAAACGTCCTTATTTTAACCCAAACCATGATCTTTGTCTGAACCTAACAAAATAATTTGTTGCCTAAACATAACCAAGTAGTTTTGTTTGAATTCACAATGTTAACCACGTGTTTAAAACTGTGACCGTGTGTCCGTATGTGACTAGTTGGGAATGAGAACAGTGTTAAATGACACACGAAAAGTTTAGAACGCCTGACATGACACACAAAATGTTCTTAAAAGTGGCGTGCTATTTATACACCTTCCCATGAGATCATGTTGGATATTGTAATATGGCCACTAGCATTATCCAGCATTTATTCAGGTGGATGCTTTTTTGTCTGGGTATTAGGTCTGGCAAGTTATCATTATCACTGAATCTGACTTGTATAACAAATGAATGGCGGAAATTTTAAACAAACTGCCACACAGATTTATTCAATTAAATTTCTGAAATATCCAAAGAGACCACTGGTCAGTTGAAAGAGATTCCTGATTTGTTTACCATCGTGAGATATGCCAGTAGTCGTATTCAGAATATACTGTATATATATGAAGTAATTGTTTTAAGTTCTACATCATTCTATGTTCACTGTATATGATTATCATATAAAACCACTTGGCTTCACTATAGACGAATGAGGCAAGAAGCATAAGGTGGCAGGCTGCAAGTAATTTCACATGACCTCTAGTTTAAAAGTTAATAAATCACTCTTAAAAGATTTAAGCAATCCTGGGAAAGCTAAACACAATAAAAACAATAACGCGATAAGCTTTGAGCTGTGCTGCAGTGTATCCCGTCTGTCACCATGCTGGCAGAGTAGCTTACTCTAGGAATTTGCAAAATCACACTAATGCAGACGAATTGTAACTGTATGCCTAAAAAGATGTCTACAGTATAAAAGCATACATTGCCAAACATCTGAAACAACATTTAAGGAAGACATGGGATATTTCACTATTTGGAAAATATATTGAGAAGATTATTTTGTAAGTGTATAGCATGGGAAGAGTAGGGGAATGTCTTTGACTTGTGCTTTATCATGCATACTTAAGAGTATTTGAGGGTGATCACATCCATATAGAGGGAATGCATTGATATCAACTTCTTCATGCGATTCCACCCCCTTCACCACCACTGAGTGGACAACAAATCCAACTTGGATCTAACTTGCTTAAGACTAGACAGAACTTAACAAGAAGGAGGAAATGTGGCTGCTGGAAAAGCATTTGTAGAGTAGATACCAAGTGTCCATTGATACTGTTTCTATGAATCACAGGCAACCAAATATTAAATATATAAGTTGAAGTTTATGTTAACTTTTGTAATTTTTTTGTTTCGTAAAATTGGGGGACTATATATTAAATGGGTTACAGTTTCTACATAGATGATCTGTGTGTGCACACATTCAAATTAAAGCTAAGAGTCAGCACCATAACCTCACAGTCATTTTTCTATTTGAAAATGACAAATTTTGCAACTTTCTTCATACTTTCTGACTGCACTATAAGTGTATGGATTACAAGCATTCAAGGCATTGAGTTCATGTATTCATTTGGGTATTACTAATGAGTTTAAATTGACCCTCCGCAAAGCACCACCCCATGCTGCTACTCCGTCAAGCTGTCAGAGCTACCATAGCGCCCACACTGTCATTAACTGCACCCCCTGCATAGCAGACAGAAGGGTCTACACTCTGCGTTTAAAGGACATATCCAGGATGTCAAACTGATTCCGCAGCAAAAACAGATTAAAAAGATAAAGATAGAAGCCAAAGCCTACAGATTACAGTGTATAAGTGAACCACCATCACCTGGCAATCGAGATAGAAGACAATGAAATTAAGGAACACCGTTCCTGTAAAGCTGGGGAGGTCTTTATTCACTGTTAACTTGCTATGATTAAAAAGCAAAAGCAGCATGTGTATATATTCAGTATACCTTCTGTAGCTTGTGTAATATAGTGCTAACGCTAGTTAATAATAATTAACATTATCTTCTAATGTTAGCTCCACATGTTTTTACGTAGAAACGTAACATTTTAGAAGTGTATATCTCCTTCCAACCTTCTCTGAAATCTGAAATGATTGCATGAGAGTCTATGGAGCAGAGCCAGATAGTTGTTGGACCCTGGTCGAAGCTGGCTGATGCTACGCTATGATTGGCCACTCTGCATTCAAGGGGCGGGACTTAGCAAAGGGTCAATTATTGAGTCTGTAAAACCATTCTACCTGATTACAGAATCACCACTTGAGAGAAAATGGTGCCGTGTTTTGTCAATGTGATGCCTGACGCTGGAGGTAAGAATCTGTGAAAGCTCTGTCAACACAATGAACAGAATGGGAAACAATAGTACACACGGAAAGCTTGCAGTCTAATTTTTGCCACCTGTTTTCTGTCTTTACATCATCAGATGGAAATCTCTCAGGTTCTGTTCATGCCATAACTCTTGAGTCACCATTAAGACATCAGACACCAGGTACTGGCTAGGCGGGAGGCACACATAAAGCCTACTGTTTGAAATGTTTCAGAGGATGTCAGGGAATATTACACAACATAAATTCAATAATGGATTAAATGTGCTTTTAGGCAGCAACAGTTCATCATTTACATTGTCTCAATGGTAATCTTATGGATGAGACAACTGCAAACTATGTGGCATTTATCAGTGTTATGTTCCACTGAAACTGTACTATGTGTGAAGATTGAAGTTAGTTATTTAAAATGAAGGCTACCTACTACAGGATGTGGTAGAGTCACATGTAAACTAGTAAAGACATCCAATCTTATTATCTTATCCAATCTTTCAAAACTACTCTAACTGAATTTAAAATACAGTGGAAACTGCTTATAGTGATCACGGTTAAAGTGATCATCCGCTTATAATGATCAAAAACCTTGGGACAGAATCATTCCTGTACAAATAGTGTTTAAATAATTTGCTCATAGTAATCAAGTAGTTCGCTTACAGTGTTCATATGGGAAAACATTTTAAAACTACGTTAGACTAATGTTAATTGTTAATTTTGTTTTGTTTTATACTTTACTCCTTTGAGACTTTGCCTCAAGAATGTCTGCTGATTGATATCATGACGGGAAAATGAATGAAAAACGAATGCGCACGGGGAAAACACCTGTGGCTGAAGCCGCCCTCATCAAGTGGATTGATAATGCCTGATCACGTAATGCCCCCAAAGCGAAACTTTGATGATCCTCAACCGGTTCCCAGCAAAGGAGCGCCGTTCTGCATGCAAAAACGGCAATGCCTCACCCGTGGTGAGGTAAATGTGTGGAGTGCGGAGTGCCAAAGGTATCCAACCAAGGGTAATGGCATTTTTTTCAACATAGCAGTAGGACCACACATACAGTATAGCTTTACAGCTTTAGATGATAATTCTCTTGAATTTTTTTAAAGATTGTTCCAACATTGTATGTATATAATATGAAATCCACTATGTAATGTTTCAGGTGCTCATTTTAAATAATGTTAACTTTTGTCAAGCAGGCAACCTAATGTATTTTCCAGGGATAACATTAATGCAGCTGATGAACTGGAGAGCCAGAAATATGAGATCACATTCAAATAAACTTCCATGTTATATGTCACTGTCATAAATGCACAATGGGACTATACAAAATATGTGCTTGTTTCACTTTTTTGCTATAAATCACCAGTGGTGTCACATTTTTGTCATTGTTTTTATTTTTCCCTGAATAACAACCCTAAGAGAAGTATAACTCCATATGAAGGGTGAAGGGGTCATACAGTCCATCAGCTACTAGTCTGCTTTGATAAGAATGATGCGACTGCTTTTCTGCTAAATAAATTGATGATCCTCCCGACAGTTTGTCAAGGCCTCTGGTTGTTGGTTCAGCTGTGCTAGTGTTGCGGGAGGAATTAAATGACATGTTGCTCTATGGTGTACATTTCAATTACACAGATCATCATCAGTTTACCATTAATTTTAAACTCCCAAATGCATGACAAAAGGTTTTTGAACTCTTGTGCCTCAGGTTATCGATTGAAAAGGAAACAATTAACCTTTCCACACAAGTCTAAATTATGTTTACACACTGTAGATGGAGACTTCCTCTTTAAGTATCTGACAGACAAATCAAAAATCAAAACGAAAAGACAAAATAGAAACAAGGTGTCTAGTGAAGTGCCTGTAGATTAATGCTCTTTGAGTTGGCAGTAAAGAACTTACTGCATGCAATCTAGAAAATATGAAATGGTAATCAATCTGCAGTACAACATGCCATTCACTGACTGTATTCTGACTATGCTTGGACTACATCTCAACCATGAAAACGAGCTAATGTGGATTCAATATATGAAAAACTGTAAATAAAACAAATTATAAAAAGATCAAAATGTTTACAATACATTCATCAGCTGAATAAAAACCAGTGTGTCTGCTGGACACATCTAGATATAGAAAATAAATGGTGATACCAATAACAATAGCTAATTTAACCTTTTCGTGTGACACCCCACACAAAAAAAAACATTAATCATGTTTATGAAAAAACAGACAAACACGCTCATGTCAAACTGGGTTTTCTAGTGAGCACTAAGGCGCTGTTGAAACAAAAATGATTCACATCTGGGTAGCATCAAAATTCAAAAGCCTGAATCAATCCTTAATTTCAAGGTCATGTTGGCACAAACTGCACCAAATGATTACATCTGTTTTTTGAGTGTGTTTGGCCTTTCAGATGTTGAAATTGCATTGGCGACATCAAAGCTGGATTGGCAGAGTCTAATGCCCAATACACAGTCAAATAACATCCAGCAACAGCATTGCTAAAGAATGTTATGTGTTGACAAACCGGACTGCAACATTGCGTTCATGATTGCAGTTGTGGAAAGACTTGGTGGGATTACAGCTAGATAGTATTACAGCACAACATGAGTCCCCTGCCACACTACACGGACCCTATTAGCTGTTTTGATGACTGCTAAAGTGAGAACAGAATGGTTCAACATACAGTACATTCCCTGGCTGGTGTGAGTTTCTGGATAACCACTATGGTTAGCTGTTATTTATAATCTAATCTGGTTTCAGGAAGAATAAGGGCGCTTTCACAAGCCAACATATTAGTCCGTTTTAAAGGCTTTGACACACCAAGCCGAAGGTCAGCCGTCGGACAGTTTGGGGCCGTCGGTGAGCGTCTGTCGGCCTAGGTTTTTCGGTGTGTCCCGCACCGTCGGCTCTAGTCCATGTTGGAGGTTTTTAGGCCAAATCAGCATGTTGTATCGGCGGTGGCGCCCGTCAGCTTAAACGAATCAGTGCACGAGAAGAAAAATGGAAGTGAGGAGAGCGAGCCATCTTCACATTATCTGAACAAAGAAGAAGGTCTTTTTGGAGCCACAGGTCAAGGCGTCAGTCAGATGAGTTTAACAGTGACTTCAGTAAATTACTGTAAATGAAAACATGGCTAGGTGGGTGCCACAATTCATTATGCCTTGGGAATATGGACAATCCGTGAAGACTAAACAGCTGTTAACCTTTGGGTATAATCTTTTTCCCCAATATTTCAATTTGGAAACATATATTATAAATTAAATGAAGCTTCCAGGACTAAGATCTGGAGTGATCATTTCCCTAACTTCAGCCATAGAGAGCTTAAATCCCTCTTCACTGACTTTTTCCAAGTTTTAGTTTTGTTGACTTATTGTGCAGGCCAAATGGTGGAGCAATTTCACACATGCTGCATATCATCATCAATGTTTTAGCTTTCCCATAATACACAAACATGGAATTTTTGTTTTGAAATTGCTGGAAAATAAAGAGTTATAGTGTATTATTACAGGTTGAAATCAGCTGGAACAAAGATAAGAACACAAATAGTGTTGTAGCACCGCTGTTAATGCATGCCAACTGTAACGTAACTAAACGTCTGTTCCGGACATAGGCTCTTGGACGTGTCATACACATCACATTTTATCGAATATTCTGTGGTAACAATGAGGTAAATGTAAGCACAGACAAGAGCAGTTCCAAACAATGTTGTCATCCGACACTGTTTTCTGTTTCTCACGAGCTTGATTCCAACGAAATCAGTGCATTTAATGAAGAAAGTAATGTTATGTCATAAGGTTTGTCTTACCTGCTTAAAATCAGAGGACATAATTTGACATGTTTCTATCAATCTAGAGTCCACCAAAATAAAGGGAAAACATGCTTCATTGACTTTTCGGTGCATTTTTCCTTTCTGACGTTGTTGACTTTGAACATAAGCAGGAAATCACTCTCATATGGAGGCAATGTTTGCCACATTCTGTCAGAATATCTTTCCATTATTATTGACAGAATCATCTCTTTTGGAGGACCTTCTCATAATCTAACTGGAACACCCTGCTGGTTCGGACATGCGTGTATCTGCATAATAAACACTAACCACCATGAGAATATTATCGAACAAGCAAAAGCCACAGAAAAATAAACCCTACAGGATTTCCCCTTCAAGTAAAACCATCTGTTGTTATCCTCTACAACGAATGGACCCAACATCCTTAAATCTAATGCATTAGTGACATGTTTTGCACTCTTGCATCTCTGCCAAATACACTCCCTTAAATCCAGTCTGATCTTTGACATCTTTTCAAAATAACCCTGTGTCGGGTGTCATTATGAACTTAAGTTGAAATAACAAAATATATTTGCCATGTCGCCGTTATTTGTATTGTGTGAAACACATTTTGCTCTACCTCTAAAGCAGTCAGGATACACATCTACCTTGTTTTTTTGTTAAAAATTCAACTTAACATACAACTCCATGCCTATACATCTCAATTTCATTCATGGAAACTGTGTTTCATGATAATGATATTCAGATGTGCAGTCTGGCTCAATGTTTTTGAACAGCCTTCTGCATGTGATCTAATACTGCAAACATTCGGCCGAGGGTAAGGTAACATACTGTCTTATAAAATGTTGATAAATGTCAATGGTACTTATAATAAGGAGCTAAGACACTAGGCATTAGGCATCTCAACATGTTTCCTGACCCTCTACCGTAAACTATCTAAAAATGCTGGATACTATTAAAAAAAACATACACATGTAGTTTAAAGCAGCAGAGGGTAGAAATGGAGCAAATATGATTAAAAAAAGTTATTATCACAAATGGTCACTATATCCTGACAATAGTGCATGAGACAGGTAATCTCGCCTCAAATGTTTTCAGATTTTTTTTCAGACATTTGCTGTTTAGCTGTAAAATGAGAAAGTTGAGATCAGTTGAGGAAACACCAAGCACCACCCACCAGCCGGAGCAAACTTTCTCATTTTACAGCTAAACAGTACACTACAAGATGTTTCTGAAAACATTTGAGGAGAGAAATAGGCATTACAGTAACAGAATATAGATTCATATATGATCAGCGCTGCCTAGTTCGACTGTTTGGTCAGAGTTTGTGAGTGATTTACAGCTGCCTCCCATCACGGGCTAGATTTTTTAAAGTCTGAAAACAGAGCCATGAGCAGGTGCAGAAGTTTTCTCTCAGAACACTTGAATTACAATATGCTGAAAGGTTGTTATGGACCATGACCTGCTATGATAACACTAAATCTTACCTTTTGTATCCTTTCCTTTCCTTCCTCAGAGTACTCTTCAATGAGTCAAATTTGCTCTTCTTAGGTTTCTAATGCTTGTTAGTAGCCTGCGGAACGCCTTTTTCTCCTGCTTTGGTGGCGTGAATGCGCAGGTAAAAAATTCTCACTTCCAATTTCAAAGTCTGGCTGTAATCTAATGCAACATCACAGCTATGTTGTGTAGGATGCAGCATGGGATCTCTTACCTCAAAAGTAACGGCCACAGTCGTCCATACGGTGAGCTCTCACATCTGTCCTTTACTGCTGCAGGTCTGAGTTGTAGTGCTGTGGTATTAGGGGAGAGGAAACATAACATTATTGTACCTGGGGCTGCACAATTAATCGATCATTTTGGCTTCACACAATTAAATGAACATGATTACCTCAGATATTTAAGTTTAAAATGTGTGTTCTACTCATAGAAAACTCTGCTGTATATCAAATCAAGCACTTCCTAAACTAACAGCCAGCCAGCCGGCAATCGAGATGTTTTGGCTTAACTTTTGGGTGTAGATATCATCGATACAACCAATGTGTTTATGATTAAATTGAGAGCATAAAATTGTTAATCTAGCTCTTAATGTTGCTCATTTTGCTCTTAAAGTGCACCAGATTGAACTTTAAAATGTAGCTCACAAAAGGGTAGGGTGAATATTCCTGTATTTTTTCATGTTGCAATATTTATAGATGAAAAACATATTGCAATGTCAGTTTTTCCCGACATTGTGCAGCCCTAATTTGTACATTAGCAAGAACGTTGCACAGCATGGAAGTGAAAGCAGTGCTCTGCTTATTTTAATGTGAAAGTGCAATAAAAAAAATCTGGTGTCGCTAAAAATCAATGAATAATCATGATAAATAATCGTGATATCAATATTGACAAAAAATAATCATTATTATCATTTTGGTCATAATCGTGCAGCCCTAATTGTACCTTGTACCTAACCTCATCTTTAGCAATGAACACCAAAGCCTGTCAAATATAAGCTCAAATTAACTCCACTTTTCACCAACACTGTCGACTATTCACTACTATTGTCTGCTGGTCATGTGTGCTTACATCATGATTGCTATACAATCTTTTGAAATGCAAAATTCATTTTTTTCTCTACATTTATTTAATTATTTATTTAAGGTTTCTATCTTACCACCATGAACTATACAACTGTAGTACTTATTACTTTTAAGTCTAACTAATTAAATTATTTGTATGTTATTTTTTCTGTAACTTTACCTCTAGGGGTGGGATGAAGGCTGGACCTGTCTCTGTGTGGGAGTGGGAGCCGATGTGTATGTGTGTATTTATGTATGTACATATTAAATGTTAAATGTAAGATATAATTTTTTTTCTGTTTTATGGCACCGGTGTTATGTTTTGTTATGTTTGTTATGCTATGTTTGGAGAAAAAAAAGGAATAAAAAGAATTTTCCAAAAAAAAAGAAATGCAAAATTCATATAGTTAAATACAAATATATAACATTACATTTGTCATTTGTCACCATAATTACATATAGACACAATGCTCTCAGTAATCATATAGGCATACTATACAGGGGGAAAGGTAACATTACAATGCACCTAAGATACAGTCAAGTTAAGCAAAAGTTCAATGCCATTGATGTGAAGATGATTAACATTAACATTACCTTGAAACCTTGGCCTTGAATAGGAATGTTCCATCTAATGACTGTCCTTCCTTTCCTTCTAACATTACTGTCCACATTCAACTGTAAAATTAACATATTAGCATTAAAGTTACTGTAAAACTGGGAAACAAAGCACCCAACCGTCATACTGTTGCTACTAGCAACATGTAGGCTAGCTAACATCGATGTTACATGTTTAGCTGGCTCGGGTTCAACGTTTTGACCCACTTACCCAAAGTCAACTTTTTTATTTGAGTCACAGAATAAGCATTTATCTCAAAGACAAATACAAGACAAACTCACCGCTGCTTTCAGACATTTTAAAATGTCACTACTCCCCGGTGAAAAAGATGCCAGGTAGGTGCTACACTTCATACAGTGACCACAAAAACATGGCAACCGGAAGTGACGTCTCTCTGCTCCGATACCACCGAAAACCAGATTTTATTTATTTTATTACATTAGTTTTATTGGCAGGTGGATTTATCTATATACAAATTATTTTCCACTATTTTATATTTTCGTATATATTATAATAAGTTAATATTTTTTTTCTATTTTATACAAAACAAGCAAGAGGATATTCAAGATTCAAGATTCAAGATTCAAGATTCAAGATTCAAGATTCAAAATTCAAGTAGTTTATTGTCACACCGGTTATACAAGTACAATCGTGTACCTTTTGCTGGAGAGCTCCATTAAGAAAACAGTAAGTTAAGTAGCAAAACATAATAAAATTAAAATAAAAATAATATGGTATTTACAAATAATATACAGTATAATAATAAAGGAAGTACTTGGTATATGGTAACTATAGAAGCAATATATATATATGGGAGCAGTAGAGGTTGCATACTATAAAATATATTGCACAGGCATTTATTTTTAATTATTTTATTTTTATATTGCACATATTGCATTGATTGAAGTATTGCACTTGTTTATTGCACTTTTGGTGAGGGACTTACGGTCCACGTTGGTGCAGTATGATATGATATATATATAATGATATGTTATTTCTGGTTTAATGAAAAAACAGTCTCAACTGGGGGAAATTAGTAAAGAATCTATTTTATTGTCCAGTTTACACAATATTTTTCATCCCAGAATAAAAGAGTCTTTGAGGAATCTGGGTGTTTCGTCAAAACAGCACAGATTGTGGACAAACTTTAGTTTTTCAAAATATTGGCTTGTATTTATCTTTCAAAAAGAAACTGTTTTTAAAAATGTTTAATAAGTTGTTATATTACGGTGCAGATAATATGACAGCACTATTAAATGTTATTTATCTATGTAGGAGGTAGTTTTGGTCAAGTATAATCCCTGTGAATAGAGCTAAATAAAAAATCAATAGAAATACGATTTTGTCCATCAAAAAGTTTATTCAAGTGAACTTAAAATAAGAGAGTATACTTTCAGTTTACTTTTTATGTACTTATCAGAAGTATACTTAACAAAAGTATACTTTGCTCATACTGACAAGTTAAAAGTCTAAGTATTGTATACTTGGCTTATACTGACAAGTATACAGAAAAGTCTAAGTCTATTTGGCTCATAGGCCTATACTTACTTAATCTTTTGATCAAGATATCCTTAAGAAAAGTATAATTAAGTATTCTTGCCTTATAGGCCCACAGAAAATAATACTTGGCTTGTAGTTGTGCTTACTTTTTGATAAAGTAGCCTATTAAAGAGTGTGAGAGTTTGTAAAAGGATATTTTGATGTGAATTTACTTCATTTCATCAAGTTTTTGTATTATCCGTTCACTGTAGAGGCATGCAAGAACAGCACATTTTATAATTTTTTTAGTCTTATCACAAATCATCAAGTCAAATAGCAAAAGGAGGATGTCTCTTTATGTAATACATAAATCATTGGCTAAGTACTGAAAGTTAAAGTATACAAAGTAAGCTTTTATGAACTAAAAAGTCATTTTTGCAAGTCCAAGTCAAGTTTCAAGTCTTAAATGTTGGAAGTGGCAAGAAGTGGAATTAAAAAAACTGAAACAGCATCAATATCACATGATGAGCCATCCATATGCATAAGCAAACCTTTGCCAGATAGGTTATTTGTTCGGATAGTTATCCACATGGGGATATTAGGCCATTGCATTAAAAGTAATAGGCTTCAGCCCCTGTGACCCTGAAGAGAAAAATATTTATGTGGAAAATGAATGAATGATTCTACAGATATAACAGCATATAAACCTGTAGATATGGCAAATTTTTCCGTGAGGAAAAAATCCAGGGTACTGTGAGGAGTATTTTATATATCACTGCATTTAATTGTGTTATAGTCCACTTATAATAATTTTAGAAATGATACAAAGCCTTTGAACGTTTTCGTTTTGGTGAGAAACACTAAAATATGCCTGAGCACTGAGCAGATACTAGTTAAGTTGTTCCAGTTGCCGTGGGCGGATGATGTAATCAGGAGAAAATATGTGATGAAATACCAGCAAATGTTTGATAAGGACAAATGAGAGAAAATATTTAGGCCTACCGTTCATCCATCAAAAGCACGTTCTCTCATGCATGCTCACTGTTGAGTAGAGGGAAGACACGCTCTTCTTCTGCCATTTTATAAAAAAAAAATAGTGGAGTGACCTTGGTGCCTGTGATGTATAAGAAAAACACCACTGTAATCTGTAGAAACCTTTCTGAGATGTAAAGGCTAAATTACTTCCAGACAAACATCCCATAAGTGAAACACCTGGCACATGAAGGCTGTTACCGCCCTCTCAAAAATCTTATTTCTGGCCTTGAGCAATGACCACCTAATTTTTCATTCACACCTCTGACCTTATGTCTGAGTATTACTGTATAGAGAAAAAGTGCAAAACTGCGGCAGCTGAGACAGAAAGGATAGACAGACATCCGACGTCATGAAATACCACAGTAAGCACACAGGATTTCTTTATTTCCCAGAACCCCATTCTGTCCATTCTTGGAAGCTGATTGAGTGTTAGGGTCAAACCGAGCCAGAGAGCTCAAGCCTGGACCAGACAGAGGAGACTTGTGTTGGACTGTCCAATACAAAGGTTAAACCTCAGATGTACCCTTTCATAATGTGATGAATGTATTGGTAATAAATCTTAATATGTTTTTTGTGTTTCCTTTACAAATGAAACAGCAGCACTGTGGAAGAGACATTTCACATCGTAAAAGGTAATTTGGCACAGAATGGTATAGCTTTCAACTCAAGCAATTCATCTGATTTTGTACTTTGTTTTGTATAATTTCACACCCTTTGGTGTTACAATAATTCACATTAGACTTGCCCTTGTGAGTTTTCGTTTGTGTCAGTGACTCTGCCTTCATAAATAATGGCTCTTTTCCTCACTGTGTAAATAATATCATCTGTCATTCAGTATATTGTAAGGCTGCGAAAACATGTTTCATGTTGGCCTACAGGGCAGTAATTAGCACAGCAGCTGTAATATACTGTAACCGGTGGGAATGTATGTAAAGAGGTTTTAATATCCTAACAGAAATCAAGACACAAACGGGTGAGACAAAATTTCATCTCACATGAGGTGACCTGAAATTACAAGTGCAAGGTGGTTTGCATTTAACTTTAACACCTTTATTACAATGGTTATGATTACATTTTAAATAGCAGCAATCACTCAACAATCACACGCACAACATGAAATCAAAAACATTTATTTAGAAATGTATTCAAGTCACTGTAATTTTACCGTTGTGTATATTTTTTTACAATCATGGTGCAACTTTTTATATAGACTGTACAGCGGTAAAATGTAAGTACTCAAATATTGTACAACCTTGAGCTACTTTACTTGAGTATTTCAGTTTGACAGATATAGTTACTTCCTACTTTGCAGATTAAGATGCATCAGTAATAATAATCCAATAATCGCCTGCTTAATTCTGTAACACACTGGGGCCAATTTTCTGCCATGACTGCTTTTACTTTTGATACTTTAAGTGCATTTTTGCTAATAATACTAATATACTTTTATTTAAGTAACATTTTCAATGCAGGACTTTTACTTGTGATGGTGTATTTTTTATTATCTGAGTGCTTCCTCCACCACTGATAGCACAACCAGTTAGATATTGAGAATATGGGAATATACATATAGAGGAAATAGGTCTCGGGGCCGTGAGATACTGATGGATGTAGAGAATCACATTGTCTTCATTGGTCAGTGTTTAATCTGGACTCTGTACAGTGTTCCTTAAAAATTGCAGACACCAAGATATACGACTTTGTTTTAAGACTGAGTCACTGTGGTCACTCAACAACCAATATATCACTCCAGAGAACGTTTCAGATTGGGCACACTCTGGTAATTCTTGGCAACAGTCAGTTTCTTATCTAAATTACATTGTTTAAATAAAAACACAGACATATTCCAGGATATTAATCTGCTCACATCAGACATCATAAATGTTTTAGTTGCCACTGTGTGCAGTAGTGCCATTGCGTTCACTCACCGCTGTGCCCGGACACGATAAGGAGTGAAAAAAATTTAAGTATTTTCTCACAAGTCCAACAGCATTTCTTGGAAAGCTTTTCACAGAAAGCATGTCTGTAATAACGCCAAAGATAATAAGAGGAGGGAGAGACAGCCGGTTAGATAATTTGGCTTGGAGATATTCATTTTCCTGAAGATCCACCCAGGACATACTGTATACGAGAGGCTGGAGTGAGGGATTTAGCTATGTGGGTTCAAAAGAGTTGAGCAAAGACCATTTTTTAAATATTCCTAAACTCCCTGATGAATGGCATCCATGGTTTTCTGGTGCATTAGTGAAGGATTCATATCAGCTGTTTTCACAGCTGTTCTTCTCAAAGCCGTGGTTTAGAGAAACTCATCGCATCCAAAAGCGAAATCTGAGTATATTGTAAGGGATTTTCGAGCTGCAGGGAGGCACCGAACCAGTACCGGCATGATCTTGCACCATAGAAAGGAAGAACATGAATCAAAAAGATCCATACAGCAGCTGTTAGTGTGCAGTGTTGAGCCTTAAAGCTGCAGTGGGTAGAAATGGAGCAAATATGATTTAAATAAGTTATTTTTATGAAACGGTCACTATATCCTGACAGTAGTGCATGAGACAGGTTATCTGAAAAAAAAAAAAAATGTGTCCTCCGGTGCTCCTAACGGCATCTGCAAGATTTCACAGACCGGAGTAAAACAACCAATCAGAGCCAAGCTGGAGTCTGCCGTCCAGCTGTCGTCTATGAGAGCCGGCTGTCAATCACTCACAAACTCCGATCAAACGATCAAACTAGGCAGCGCTGATCAAATATGAATCAATATTCTGTAACTGTAATGTATTTCTCGACTCAAATGTTTTCAGAAACATCTTGTAGTGTACTGTTTAGCTGTAAAATTAGAAAGTGTGTGACCCAGCAGCCATGTTGAGATCAGTTGAGGAAATACCAAGCACTGCCCACCAGCCGGTAACAGTACACTACAAGATGATTCTGAAAACATCTGAGGTGAGAGATAGACATTACAGTAACAGAATATTGATTCATATTTGATCAGCGCTTCCTAGTTTGACCATTTGATCGGAGTTTGTGAGTGATTGACAGCTGCCTCCGTTGACTGAACAGCCAATAGGAACGCTCTCTCTCTCTGAAATGACCTGTGATTGGCCAAAGTCTCCCGTCACAGGCTAGATTTTTTTAAAGCCTGAAAACAGAGCCATGAGGAGGTGCAGAAGTCTAGTTTTCTCTCAGAGCACTTGAATTACAATATGCTGAAAAGTTATTTAAGAATTTTTGCAACTTCTTGTTTGTAAAAGTCCTATGAAATCATAACAGCTACTGAGTTTTCATGTCAAATGATCCATCTCCATGACAACTGAACTGATGAAAACTGTGATACAGTTGAAAGCTCTGTAAAGATAAAGTAAGTGGACCTTGAGTTGGGATGAGCTTTCATTGAGTTGTGTTAAGCCATGAAAACAGCCCACAATATGCACTCAGTTGCCAGTTTATTAGGTACACCTAGCTAAAAGGAAATATACGTTACTATTACACGGCTTTGTTGAATACTCGATGTTGCATCACATGCACATTGACACCACTGACGAAGGTGCCGGCAAGATGGCAGATTATGACACACTAGACTCTTTTGAATGAGGATCTGAGCCAGTTAATTCCTGTCCAACACAGTTCATTTCTGCAAAGATTAGAACTGAGAGGTTTGTGTATTAAACTTTCCCCTAACAGGGCGATAAGACCCCTCGACATATGTTTTACTATAGCAGTAATGAGGCACAGTATAACATAAAACTGGAGTTCTTTGTAAAAGCTGATCTCACTTCTTCCATTAATAAAATGTGCCCTTTGTGAAAATATCCACGTCCAACTAAGCTCATTAAGAATACAGATCAGGCCATTCAGACATTATAGGACATTATAGGAACTGTACTGTACTGTTTTCCAAAGGGACAAGCACAACTGGACATCATATTTATATTGATGTTCATGGCTGCCCTTTTAAATAAATATACAATCAAATAAAACAGAAAATATGTCCAACAAATCAAAATGTTGGACGTTGGTTAAACTAGTGAAACCATGCATTGAGGTGAAAAAGTAAATGTTTTCCTACCCAAAATGAACCACGTTGATAGATTTCCAACCTAAAAAAGCGAAATTTCAGTGGATAAAATCATACTTTGAATTCCCAGACATATCCACATTTTGCCTTTTGTTATTCAAAAATGTTTCAGAGAGAAAACACTCCCTTATGATTCATGTCTTTGAACTTAAAACAAATCCCTCCATAGTTTCTGAATTCCACTGGTGGTAAGTAGTCTTTCTCCTAAAGCCAAGTAGGCTTTTGCAATATGGTCCCCGTTAGCTTCATAGTCACTCTGTCAAATAATAAATCAATCTCAACTGTACTGAATTCCTCCATGGTTGCAAACCCATTAACCTCTTCAGTATCCATGAGCAACTGGGTCGTACAGTTCTGATGTGCTCATCCTGAAGACCTAACAGCACACAAAAACACAATTCATCCATTACTTACAGCAAATCAGTATTTAACCCCCAGAGACCGACATTACTGTGTATAAGAGGCTGCAGCGGGATCAGTTTTAAAACTAGAGTGAAGATACTTGTATCATATGAAACTAGAAAACCTAAGGAATCCATTGGTGCCATGCATGTTGGGAAGGAGGCTAAATATTGCTCGTATGTTTGGCAAAATTTTGGCGAGGGAAAACTAGCATGGCGATTTTCAAAGGGGTCCCTTGACCTTTGACGTCAAGATATGTGAATGAAAATGGGTTTTATGGGTACCCACCAGTCTCCCCTTTACAGACATGCCCACTTGCAGTTTTGGGCAGTATAAATGTGTTATTTTCGCCTATTGTAAAAATGGTTTCTGCATAATTGTATAAATGACTGCTGAAAACTGAGACTCTCGTGGATCCAATGAGCCCAATTGTAGTCATGTGTGATGACGTTAGTCCCCAAAGTAGCCATTTCATTGTAGTGAGACCATTTTTTGAAATTTGACCTCACTGTATAAAATGACCTGTGATGACCTCTAGGATAATCACAGCTTCATGAAACTTTACAGCCACAAACTAAAGACTTAGAGCATTCAGAGGATGGATGGCTTTCCGAGGTAGATTGACAATAAGGGAGTTTCTGAGCAGTTTCCAGAACAGAAGTGCTCACTATCCAATTGCCAAAAAATGACACAGCATTGCTTTTTCTATTGTGTTTCTCAAGGTCTTGGTGTCTTAATGTGGTATTTTGGAGGGATTTTTGATCAATTTTAGCAGTTCTAAAGTGGTTAAAAAGGGTTCAATTTATCACCAAATCTGTGTAACAAATGGTATCAACCCAAAACTTGAGAGCATGGGAAGGGCCATTATATACCTCTATCATAATGGTTTAAGCCCTTGTACACTCTCACATTTTATTTTAATTCATTCATTCATTCATTCATGTTTATTTCTGATATATGGCCTAGAACAACTTGACACACAGTGCTGAGCTGCATCTCATATCAATCCTCAGGTTCCCAGCTTTAAGATGATGTACACCACTTCTATGTGACATCTACTGCTGTCTCCTGCTGTCTCCCCTTATAGACCCCCTGTACCCCCCTAAAAAAGACATAAACGGGTCAATGTTGGTCTCTTAGGGTTAAGAAGAACCAAATTTCCCCTCAAGAATCAGCATCTCATCTTATCTTTTTGTGTTTTTGTATGAGCTATATGTAAGTACTGCAAAGGTCACACACCCATGCCACCAGCCGCACACAAAAAGGTTTGCAAAGTACAGATAGCTGACTGTAGCTATAAGGGTGAGCATGGGGTAATATGTTTCACACAATGTCAAAGACTGGACAAAGTGATTGATCTGATGGTGTCCATATTGTTCATCTAACTGGACAGACACTGGTCTTATTAGTAGACTACACTGAAATTGCTGTTGATGGGCTATACATTGAATTGTAGCGCCTCCACCTGTTTGTATATGTTTTGCACACGAAGTTGCATTTTACATTTTATATTTGTTCTCACTTTTATCCTCACTGATACTATTACTACTTTCCTATAAATGACCATGAAGTTTGCACACCAGTGATTCTCATTCAGCTGTGCATACAGTTTTATATTCAGGTTACGTTACGATTGTTTATATGTTGTCTTTATTTCTAATGTTTCCTAATGTTGCACTGTTTTGAACTGCTGAGATGCATTCAAAGACAAGTTATATTAAGTATATTGTATTATATTTTGCATTAAAGCCTACAGAAGGGAGAGATTCCCACTCGTCTTCATATTCAGGGACCCGCATATCTGCCTGAGAGATTGTTGGATATGATGCACTACAGTGTGTGGGCTCAGTCTCTGACTGGGCTGATATCCACTAGAAGAGACAATAGGCCTTTTGTCACCACAGACGTTTTGGCATGTCATAGCAGGAAAAACACAAGTGTTATTAATAATCTTAATAAAGGTTGCATCATTGTGTTCTAGCTCCGGGGCTCTGCTATTGTGCCGGACCTTTGGCATGGCTTTATGAATAACACAAAGCCATCATTATTTATATCAATTACACCTGTGTTTTCCCTCTCGAGACAAGTTAAAACATCTGCAAATTAACTGGTTTTCTTCATCCTAAACGTAATAAAAGAGGTCTCTTTCACTCCTTGTAATGAAGTACTGTCCTGATGTCAGAAAATAATGTTGAAACTTTAAAGGTCCCATATTGTAAAAAGTGTGATTTTCATGTTTTTTTTTTATTATCAGTTATAATTGTACTGTATATCGTGCCCTATGGGCAAGTGTGTATCTCTGTTTTGACTATGTCTTATATGTGTTTTATCTATTAATTTGATTCTGTCAAAGACAAATTTCTGTTACCTGTGACAGACAATAAAGTTTTTCTTATCTTATCTTATCTTATCTTATCTTATCTTATCTTATCTTATCATATCTTATCTTATCTTATCTTATAAAACAGGTTTAAGTGCTAGGCTATATAAATACTGTGAAAGTAGGCTATCGAAATACTCAATCCATGGAGAAACACAGCCCGTATTCAGAAACTGTGGTGACCTCGAGGATAATCACAGCCTCATGAAACTTGACAGCCACAAACTGGAGACCTGGAGCATTCAGAGGATGGATGGCTTTCCTAGGTAGATTAACAATAAGGGGGTTTTTGAGCAATTTCCAGAACAGAAGTGATCGCCATCCGTATGCCAAAAAAAATGAAATTTGTGCATAAATCTCCAAATATCAAAAGTTTTTGATAACAAATCACAGTATGGCTTTTTCTTTGGTGTTACTCAATGTCTCTGTGCCTTAATGTGGTATTTTGGAGGGATTATTGATCATTTTTATCACTTCTCGAGTGATAAAAAATGGTTAGATTTAGCACCAATTCTGTGTAACAAATAGGGTCAACCCAAAAACTTATGAGACATGGGAATGGCCATCATATATTTATATAATAATGTTCTAAGCCCTTGTACACTTTTAAAATGTATTTTGAATTAATTAATTAATTAATGTTTATTTCTGATTTATGACTCGACAACTTGACACAACTTGAGCTACATCTCAAATTAATCTTCAGGCTACCATCTTTCAGATTATTTAGACATTTCAAATTTATTCCAATTGTTTAACAGACCCTGATTATTTTTTTTTAATTTGTATTCTTCTTTTCCTTTCCTTCTATCATATTTGCTGTAATTTGATTTTATTATATATTATTTTTATACTGTGAAATATATTTACTGAAATTGTTTTAATGAAATATCTGAACATGTTTATGTAACTACTGTACTTAACTTTAAAAATATATTTAGCACAAAATCTGGGATTTTAGATTATTTAGCCATTTCAAATGTATTCCAATTGTTTAACAGACCCAGATCTTTGCATCTTATTTGTTGTAGTTTTATTTTATTTTATTTTTATACTGTGGAATATATTTACAGATTTTTAACTTTAAAAATATATTTAACACAAAATCTGGGATTTCAGATTATTTAGACATTTCAAATTTATTCCAATTATTTAACAGACCCTGATTGTTGTTATTATTATTATTATTATTATTATTATTATTATTATTATTATTATTATTATTATTATTATTATTATCCTTTCCTTGTATCTTAATTGTTGTAATTTTATTTTATTTTATTTTTATACTGTGAAATATATTTATTGAAATTTTGCAAAGAACATGTTTATGTAACTCTTGTACTGAACTTTAAAAATATATTTAGCACAAAATCTTGGATGTCCAATTATTTAGACATTTCAAATTTATTCCAATTATTTAACAGACCATGATTGCTTTATTATTATTATTATTATTATTATTATTATTATTATTATTATTATTATTATTATTATTATTATTAGTAGTAGTAGTAGTATTATAATGATTATTATTATTATTATTATTATTATTATTATTTATTTATTTTTAATTTTATTTTATTTTTATACTGCGAAATATATTTACTGATTTTTGTTTGCAATGAACATGTTTATGTAACTACTGTACTGAATTTTAGAAATATATTTGGCACAAAATCTGAGATTTCAGATTATTTATACATTTCAAATTTATTCCAATTGTTTAACAGACCCAGATCTTTGCATCTTATTTGTTGTAATTTAATTTAATTTCATTTCATTTTTATACTGAAAAATATATTTACTGATTTTTTTTGCAATGAATATGTTTATGTAACTACTGTACTGAACTATTATAAATAAAGTATATAAAATAAAAGGAATACAAATAAAAATACAGTTTTTTGCAAAGAACATTCTTATGTAACTACTATACTGAACTTTGTAAATAAAGTATATAAAATGAAATAAATAAAAATAAAAGTACATTTTTTTTGCAATGAACATGTTTATGTAACTACTGTACTGAACTTTTTATTTAGACATTTCAAATGTATTCCAATTATTTAACAGACTCTGATTGGTTTATTATTATCATTATTATTATTATTATTATTATTATTATTATTATTATTATTATTATTATTATTATTATTATTATTATTATATCCCTTTCCTTGCATCTTATTTGTTGTAATTTTATTTTATTTTATTTTTTTGCTGTGAAATATATTTACAGATTTTGTTTTTGTAATGCAAATGTTCATATAACTACCGTACTGAACTATTATAAATAAAGTATAAAAAATAAAATGAGTAAAAATAAAAGTACAGTGTGCTATTAGAACTTCCTCCTGTCTGTGGCCCGTATAGGTGTGTGACTCTGTGGTGCTGCAGCTCCACCTGCTGGTCACAGGCAGTAACAGCTGCAGAGGAGGAGAAGTGTTGAAGATGGCGACTGGAGTCCTTCACAGAGTCAGCGGTGGTCTGGGTCGGGCTAAAAGCAGGGCCCAGTTGGCCGGACAGCTCGTCGTGTTGAGCAGGTGACGTTAGTCTTCAGTGTGCATGCTCAGTGTTCATCTCTGCAGGGTTTGTAGTCAGCTGTGTTGTCATTTCTGCAGCAGGTTTCTGTGTTGGCGATGAGCTGAGCATGGGGCGAGCTAGCCCCTTTGACTGCTAGCCAGTCCTCAGTCCTCAGTGGCCTTCAGCTTTACTCTCACATGCACACACTTCACCCTTAAAAACACTTTAATATTTAGCATTAAAGCTGTGTGTGTTTTGCAGGTGAAGGTGAAATAATGCAAGTTTCTGTCATCTTTTGTTATTGAGCATCTCAAAGGCTCAAGGTCAATTTGGTAGTTTATTGTGTTAATGTGATGTATCTGCTTATTATGTATTAAGAATAGTAGCTATGTAATACTGATACATGCAGTAATGTTAATACACTGTTAGCAGTGGTGGAGGAAGTACTCAGGTCTATTACTTTACTAAAAGTAGCACAGTGTAGAAATACTCTGTTACAAGTCAAAAGCATGCATATTAAAATTTGAATAGCATAAAGTACCAAAAGTAAAAGTGTTTATATTTCAGAATGGCTTATTTGGATTTTAAGTATTGATGCATTATTGCACTTTTAATGTTGCAGCTAGTGAAGGTGGATCTAATTGTTATTACATTATACTGTATGCTGCTGGGTAGCTTGTGAATTCCCATCCTGGGGATCAATAAAGTCTTATCTTAACCTATAATAATACATCATATGTGTTGATTATATTTTGTGTTTATTTATCTGAATCTGCAAAGTAACTAAAGGTATCAAATGAATGTAGTGGAGTAAAGTGTCCAATATTTGTAGGGATGCACCGATATACCGATACTGGATCGGATATGTTTATATACTATATGCATTATATACCGCAATTTTAATTCCTGTTTCAGTTTTGACCAATTTGTTGCTGCATTAAAAAGATTTACACTTGAATTATAATTCCTGTTAATTTAAAAAAAAAAAAAATGTTAACAAGTTGCTGATGTAAGATTTATTATTTTAATAATAAATAACAATTCAATAAATATATATCTATGTATTTATTTGTTACATTTTGTTTTACAAAGTTAGAAAAGCAATATTTAAGTCGAGCCCGATGTTGTCATACACATAAAATAGTGATCTGGTCTCTTCCACACAGTGAGGCATAGAGCTTATTAATTAAAGCATGGTATTGGATCGGTACTCGGTATCAGCCGATACCCAAAGCCCAGGTATCGCTATCGGGACTGAAAGAGTTGGATCGGTGCATCCCTAAATATCCGCTCTGAATTGTAGTAGAGTAGAATTATAAGGCAGCAGAAAATGGAAATACCTCAACATTTTACTTAATACAGTACTTAAGTGAATGTATTTAGTTGCTTTAAATCCCTGTGACCTGCTGTATTACAGTGTGTATACTATATGGATTAGAGGTACTGACATTTCAAGCCCAGTCTGTATTGTGACTGAAGTATTGCTCTTTACAACAACGGCTATAAACCTGAATTTAAGCGTTATTACATTTTCTGTCAATGAAGCATGTCGGCTCATATAAAGATAATAATAGATAATATATCTATAATAATGAATAAGCCAGTCTTGCTGTAGATTCATACCGGTCATAAAATAATTTCTCATCCATCCAGTTGTTGTTTATCGTGACTCGTCTGTGTTTGCAGGGGTTTTGCAACATCAAGCAGCAGAGACGGACAGGACAGCTGGTTTAAGTCGCTGTTTGTGAGGAAAGTTGATCCCAGGAAAGATACACACGCCAACCTACTGACCAAAAATGAGGAAAGTAACCTGTACAAAATTCAGTGTAAGTTCACTTCATAGTATTCATACTTAAAAATAAACCATTTATCTTGAAGTAATTATGAGATTGCTCTGATGTATGACCTTCTTTTTCAGTCCATAATGTCAAGCCAGAGTGCCTGGAGGCGTACAACAAACTCTGGTGAGTCTTATTTCATATTATTGACTAAGCTGTTATTAACTTGTACTTAAGCAAAAGTAGTGGCTGCAGTAGTAGTAGTAGTAGTAGTAGTAGTATGAGACCGGGACAACCTAGTACATGATGTAAAAATACTTGTGAGCAGTCTATTCCTGTGAGGTGATTGACAAGCAGGCATGACTTCAATCCTTCACAGACCAACCTTGCTCATACCTAAGATGACTGGACGCCATCTGCTTGTAGTTGGGGACTAATTTTAGACTTGTGACATTAGACAGAAGACATGTGACCACAAGATTGTTATTCAAATTGTGCATCAAATGCACCCGTGGTTAAACTGTATTTCAGTATTTGGTTGGTGTTTCTCATTCATCACAGTGAGGATGTTCTGCCCTCCATCCATGCTGATAAGTACTACCCCTGTGAGCTGGTGGGCACCTGGAACACCTGGTATGGAGAACAAGACCAGGCTGGTAGGATTTCATATCAACACACAGACATCTGCAGTGTGACAGGTCTGGGGTCTGCACAGTTTGCAGATCAGCAGGCATGTTACACTGCACATCCACACTCACGCACGTACGTACATATCCTGACAAGGTTTTTGTTTTTTTAAACTTAGAGAAGCTGTAGTACTTCCTCTCTCTTGGAAATCAGTTAACAACACAAAACAATGACAGATGTCACCCAGAAACCCTCACAGGTACTGCATTTAGCATACAGAAATATGCTCAAATCATAACATGGCAAACTGCAGCCCAACAGGCAACAACAGCTGTCAGTGTGTCAGTGTGCTGACTTGACTATGACTTGCCCCAAACTGTGTGTGATTTTCATAAAGTAGGCATGTCTGTAAAGGGGAGACTCGTGGGTACCCATAGAACCCATTTTCATTCACATATCTGGAGGTCAGAGGTCAAACGACCCCTTTGAAAATGGCCATGCCAGTTTTTCCTCGCCAAAATTTAGCGTAAGTTTGGAGCGTTATTTAACCTCAAGCTTGTATGACATGGTTGGTACCAATGGATCATTCGATTTTCTAGTTTCATGATACCAGTATCGTCACTCTAGCTTCAAAACTGAGCCCGCTACAACCTAAAAATCTCAAGTTGTGTTAACGTGTTAAAGAAATTAGTGGCGTTCAAACTAATTTGCATTAACACATTATTATGGCGTTAACTTTGACAGCCCTAACTACCTCATATGAGCATTCCTGTTTTCCAGGGTCAGTATTTCATACTTTTCTCATTCCACAACTACATTATGTTGTATTAATTGTTGTCCAGTAGCACAATGCAATCCTGAATTATTGTCTTGTCTAGTATTTACACAAACAGACTCATCCATTAAGTCAAATATCCATGAAAGATAATTCAGTGTCATTGCCTAATAAAACCTGTACGGACTAACAAATCTTTAATTCTGTGTTGTCTTACTAGTTAATAATCTTCAATTATCAGGATGCAGCTTATTAACTTTTTAAAATCTAATGGAAAAATATGGCATTTTCACAAAGATGTGTGCAGTTAAGGACATTCTTGCCATATATTGAGTCAACCCTCTCACACAGGGAGAAAAATTGTGCCAAAGGTTATACTGTAAATCTTACAGCTGGAGGAATGTTTTTATCATAGTATTTAATGATCCTGCTTTGAATCAATTGACATTTCTGTTGTTTTTTATGCATCTATGATATATTTTTTTCCCTCTCCCTAGTTCATCTGTGGCGTTACAGAGGTGGATACCCAGCTCTTACAGACGTGATGAACAAGCTCAAGCAGAACCAGGTAAAGACTCCTTCAGATGCATCTTGTTTCAGTGCTTTAGTAGTGTGCCTATAACGGAGTATAGCCATCAGTCGGAGTAAAGCTTATTGATTGGTGTCTGTCCGTTGGCAGGAGTTCACAGCTTACAGGAAGGAGCGCGGTAAGATGCTGATGTCTCGCAGAAACCAGCTCCTGCTTGAGTTCAGCTTCTGGAACGAGCCTGTTCCCAGAGAGGGCCCCAACATCTACGAGCTCCGGTCCTACCAGCTCAGGGTGAGTTCATCTCATCATTAGCCGTGCAAAATAATTTGTATTACACTACACTTGCACTGCTTTCACTTCCATGATGTGCTACATTCCTGCTAATGTACAAATATTTGCATCAAAATAAGAGTGGTGCTTATTCACAGTGCAAAATAAAATTGTACCAAAACTTTTGACCCAAATTAAATCAACAGAGCTACAGTGCGACATTCCTGCTAATTAACAAATCAAAATAAAACTTAAAATAAAGTTCTTCTCCACCTGAATGCAGTGCATTTCCGTTTGCCCGTCTGCTCTCTGTTGTATAACAGAACGAGTAAAGTACAGTGTACTCGACTCTTCTACTCTGTACATTCAGGAAAGTCTTTCACTGGCTGTCGCTGTAGTGTGCACGCGTAGCAGCATTACAGCTCCCCAAAAGTGAAGCCAAAACATCTCAATCAACCCCTGCTGGCTGTTAGTTGAGGAAGCGATTTATTTCTATATTTAGTGGAGTTTTCTATGTGCGAAGCATTTTAAACGTCAGCATCGCAGTCGATCATGTTCATTTAATTGTGGGAAGCCAAAATCGTGATTGCGATATTCGATTAATTATGCAGCCCTAGTTCATCGCTTTTATATAGCCCCCACAAATCACAAAAACAATCTGTAGAGCATACAACACCCTCAGTTAGAGTAGAGCTGAGCTATTAATAATCAGTATGTTTTGTCCAGGGAAAGTTCATTCACATTTTGCATCACCACCACTAGGAGCCACCCCTGTACAAATAAAGTCTTGTTTTGTTAACGTCTGAGCAGCTCCTCTGACGCAGCTGTAGGTCCCCTCCACAGCAGTCGTTGCAGAAAGGGACAGCGTTACTCTTTCACTTTTCCTAGCTCACGTTTTTGTGTTGAGACTGATTATCTCCAAGTCACATGCTTTGCTTCTGTGACCTTTAAATTATCTCTACTCTTACAAAAGCTTTCAGGATGAGAGCAGTGCTCAAACAGTCACCAGTTCTGCTATTTTATCCCCCACATAAACACTTTGTATCTGTTTATGGACACATAGATGAAACTGGCAATCCAGTGGCTCAATGGTTAAATTCACCGCAGAGTTAATCCTACATAATGCTCCATACACATCACGCCCTGCAGATTAAGTCGTTCTTCCCGATCTGACAGGAAAAAAACTGTCTCTAGATCAGCGCTCCCTGGGACATGTAGTGAACGCAAGATATTATCCCTCATCACTGACTGGGATTACATGTTGGGCGTTTGTTGTTTTAAGCACCAGAGAATGATTGAAGAAGCCTTCGTATGTAGTTGTTATTGCAGCTTATCTTCACAATGACAAAATACCTGTGTTACGTCTTCGCCATTTATTTGCGTTAACGTGTTTACTCTGGAAAGACGAAGAAGAAGGTGTGACACCAATCTGTAGTTTGGAAAGCTGTGTGATTGTAATAAAGAATATTGTGTTTTCTTTCTTGCAGCCAGGAACCATGATCGAGTGGGGTAATTACTGGTAAGGCAGCCTGAATTCGTTTCACTCACTGAACTGTAGTTACAGAACAGTTGCACTACATGAAACCCTCCTCGCCACGCTGTCATTAATAAGAGCTATTCCACAGAGAGGCACTACTTTGAAGCTGAACTGTCATGCTCTCAAGCCAAGATTCAAATACAAGTGGAATATTGCGCACACTGCAAATGTATGTACATAATAGTTCAGTATAATGATTCTTTTCTCGAGCCAACAGGTCGACATTTATCAGTTTGTGATTGCAATTGATTTAAATGAAGACGTGAGCTTTCTGCACACGCCTTATTTTTCCATTGTTTTTTCCCCCTCTGATTGCCCTGTAGAGGATTTCTCTCTTGGTCTTTGTACTTCTCTGACTTGTTTCTACTGGATTATATTTCACAACTTGTTTTGCACCTTCAGGGTTCAACACTAATGGGTTTTTTTTTGGGCCTGTCAAAGTTAAAGCGATAACGCAGTACACAACTTGAGATTTTTAGGTTGTAGCACGCTGCTCAGTTTAAAAGCTAGAGTGAAGAAACTGGGATCACATGAAACTAGAAAAACCTAAGGAATCCATTGGTACCCACCATCATACTAGCTTGTCGTGAAGGAAGTTAAATAAAGCTCCAAATGTATGCTACATTTTGGCGAGGAAAAATGTCATGGTCATTTTCAAAGGGGTCCCTTGACCTCTGACCTCAATGTATGTGAATGGAAATGGGTTCTATGGGTACCCACGAGTCTCCCCCTTACAGACCCATTTTATGAGAATCACATGCAGTTTGGGGCAAGTCATAGTCAAGTCAGCACACTGACACACTGACAGCTGTTGTTGCCTGTTGGGCTGCAGTTTGCCATGTTATGATTTGAGCATATATTTTTTATGCTAAATGCAGTACCTGTGAGGGTTTCTGGACAATATTTGTCATTGTTTTGTGTTTTTAATCGATTTGCAATAATAAATATATACATACATTTGCATAAAGCAAATATATTTGCCAAGTCCTATGTTGATAAGAGTATTAAATACTTGACAAATCTCCCTTTCAGGTACATTTTGAACAGATAAAAAATGTGCGATTAATAAGCGATCAACTATGGACAATCATGCGATTAATCATGATGAAATATTTGAATCGATTGACAGCCCTTTTTTTAATCATACATATTTTACTTGCCCCGGGCAAGCTGGAAACCCTTATTGTTGAGCCCTGATCTTTGTCAGTGGTGTCAGCTGTAACCGATAACTTTGAAATGTCGTTATACTGTCAACTCTTCTCTATCTTTTTCCAGTTAACACATTTGTGGTAATTCTTAGCTGTCATATGCATGATTTTATATGTAAATATAACTTAAAATAACTTGAATATCATCCAGGCTTTTCTGCTTTGAGGCTTCACATCGCCCTTCTCCCTATTAAAGCAGACATGATATGAATAATCACAGGAGAAAAAACACCTTTCTTTGATTAAATGAAGCTAGTATTCTTTTCTCATGTTTGCATTTACTTTAACCAGCCTGTATTTCAACAAACCTCTATGGTCATGTAGATTATGCCAGCAAAGCAATTTAAGGCAATTTCAATATAATTTGTGTAGTTGAAGGCTTAAACTTCTTCTTGGAGTTACAGCAACATGAAGAACTTTATGGTTTTGTATCCAGATGGTGATTATGATTTAAATAAGTACATCATGTTTGCTTTGGGGGGAAAATATTCCACTCATTTCACGTGGACTTGGCCCACGTTGAGATTCATAAACATGTATACAGAAAAGTAATGGCGTCACATCTTATGGTTGGATGTGATGTTGTAATGGATAATCACAACAACAAAACAGACTAAATCCAATTGTGTAAATGAAAAACAGTCCAGAATCAACAGTGTGTGTGTGCAGGCCTGGTCTTGTTATGTCAGATGAAGCCTTGGTGGTTTTTGGCCTGCGTGACTGAAGTTGTTCTTGTCTGCAGGGCCAGAGCCATCGGATACCGCCAGCACAACAGAGAAGCCGTGGGAGGGTTTTTCTCACAGATCGGCAACCTCTACATGGTCCATCACCTCTGGGGTAAGCTCAGATAGCAGCTTTATGGACAATTACATACTGATAGTGTGTAGATAACCATGCTAGTGCTGAAATAATTAGTTGTTCCACAGAAAATCAATCAACAATAGTTTTGATAATCGACTATTTAAGTCATTTATGAAGCAAAGATTTGCTTATTGTAAATATATTTGAGTTTTGGAGTTGTTTGGACAAAAAAGTAATTTGAATTTGTCATCTGGTCATTTTTCATTATTTTACAGCTTCACTAATTGATATTTTTTAAACCAACAATGGCTCAAATGAGTGTGTAATTTGAACTGGGTCACTTGTAGTGAAGAACCCACGTATAATTATCACCCAACATTGCAGTTCCTCGCAGCTCTACAGAGCGTTTTTAGCACTTTCAGCTCTTTGTTTATATTTTCTGGCCCATAACTTTTGTTTTGGTTTAGTCTCACCGCTCCAACTTGTGTTTCCAGTTGCAGCAGACGTCTGTTATCTGCGAGAAAGCTCTGATAAACTGACTACCTGCCCAGCACCATACAGCAGATAAAGTGAACACCGTGGAGCATTTAGCAGATTTTTCCCACAGAAGTTGGTGGAGGAGACCAAAACAGAGCTAAAAGGAGAGTGAATATTGGACTTAAATTGATCAGCTGGACACAAACATGACAGCATGAATGTTCATGTTGCTCCTTGTCTGCTTGAATATGCAGCTGTTTGCTTAAACATTCACCGCAACAACTTAATTTTATTTTTTATGGTGATAAGATGCCACCCCGTTGTTAACAGCTGAATTCCGCTGCAGTGTCCAGAAAAATCTGTTAAACAATTAATCAAAAAATTGTTTCCAGATTAATCAATAAAGAAAATAATTGCTTATTGCTGCACTAATTTAAGCAGATCTGCGTCTAACTTTTAGTGCAGTGACTTATTTTACCATGAGCAGTGCTATAATGTGTGATTTGTTGGTTGCAGCGTACAAAGACCTGCAGTCCAGAGAAGACACGAGGCACGGCGCCTGGCAGCAGGATGGCTGGGACGAGGTGGTGTATTACACAGGTGAGCAAAAACAAATCCTTTTCTAAACACAAAAGTGGTGATGAAAACTCATAGCTGTGTGACTGAGAACTTTTAAAAGGCTCTTCCTTCATGTTTTTAGGGTTGTATCTAATTTGTTTTGAGTAACAACATATTGAACTTTTTTAGAGCTTGCTGAACCTGATCGATATTAAAAGGACTTTAAACCATGAGGACGCACTAAATCAGCTCTTAATCTTTCCACCTTTCTCCAGTTCCTCTCATTCAACATATGGATTCCAGGATTATGATCCCGACAAAGGCTTCCCCGCTGCAGTGAGACGAGCTGGAAGCTGAAAAATCAAGTGGCACCCTCCTTTTTGAATGTTACATCCACCCAGACCATCGATATCACTGTTTCAACCTCCCGTCAGTGCTCCCAAACATCCCTTCTCTTTTCTTGTCCTTGCTTTATTATTTCAAGATGTCACCGGGACAGAGGAGGAAACTATCAACAACTAGAATAGTCAAAACCACTTACAGGCCTTGGCGATGCACAACTTTTGGTCAATTAAAACCTCCTGATGGTCGTTATATGTCTGACGTCTAGTGCCACATTAAAACTGGTCCATGAAGAGAGCTCATCTCGAAGTTTAGAACCAACCAAAGTTACTTGAAAAGATGAGCAGCTGTTTGGTGTGTAAGTAGATAGGAATAATATCGCTGCGGAAGCTCACTGCAACAATGCAGTAGCTGTATTTATTTAATGTAAATTTGGAATACATATGTTTTAAGTGTGCTTAGGAGCCATGCCATTGCTTAGTGGAGTGAAAGGACGCCTCTGTATATTCATGAAAACTGTTTTTCTGTTGCTAATCATGATGATAAAGTACGTCATGGTGTAAAATGGAAACCTCATTTTATATTTGATTGAGGTCTATTATAAATCAAACATTTTGTTTTGGCAAACTACTCCTTTCAGGTTTTTTTTGGATGTTCCTAGGTTCCCTGTCATGGTAGTGTTACGGTTTCATGGTGCTGTGTTTGTAACTATGGCTCCTACATTTTTCTTGTGAAGATAGCATGCCTGGTTTTAAAACCGGTTTTTAATCCAACATGTTTTAATGGGGCGTAACTATCATGTTATCCATCAGTGGCTGAGTGAATCTGGCACTAAGTGGGCATACTGCTGCATATTTATTGTTAAAGGAAGCATGTTTATCTCGTCTGTCTGTTCATCGGTTCATAGGGAACAGTGTGGAGGGGAGGACAAGAACGCCGACACAGATTAAAGCAATTCAAACCACATCTTTGACAGCACGTTCTTATGTTTAATGCTGATGTTCTTTACAGGACAGCGACATGTCTGGTTACTACCCATACAGACATAAAACATTTCTATGGCTCATTGCATATGTCATAATATGCACGAGTTAGTATTAGCTTACCTAAAGGTTTTGATGCAAAAAGTGCAAAAACACTAAAGTCTTCCTCCACATAAACAGTGTTATTCTTTAGTATCTTCTAGTATAAAAATCAATAGGGTGACATCCCCATGAAGGTAAAATTGGTCTCACTAGTGTAAACATTTCCATTCATTATAAAAATCTATTGAGAGTACAAGGAGAAATGTGCAGGGGATCAAACCGTCAGAGGCAAATATAAAATGTTAAAACTAGTAAGTAGCAGTACTCTTAACTTCTTTAGATCATTTCCAGTTCCTTTAGCAGCTCCCCGAAACTTGTCACGTACCACAAAGACCTCTCCTTAACTTGCTGCCTGATGACGTTCCCACCAAATCCGATGAAAGCATTCTGAGGACGAAAGAGGCAACGCCGTTAGTCACACTGGAGCTCCAAGAGAAAGAGAGTTTTAAGATGCACTGTGGACACTTACAGCAGGAGGGCATGCCTCGAGATCAGTGGCTCCATCTCCAATCATCACCACAGTCTTGAAGCCGTATTGTTCCTTCAACATACTGATGACTTTTCCTTTTCCGCCACTCTCAGCGGTGGGTTGGCTCTCGTCGAAACCAGCATACTCTCCTGGAGAACACACAGATGGGATTTAATTTAGAAATGAGGCATCTTCACACACTCCCCTGCAACAAGCCGACAGGAGCGTTGTGACAGATTAGACAGATTAGACAGATTAGATTCAGATTAGAAACAAGATCTGAGAGACTGCTTTGAACAAACAATTTTTTTATATTATCAGGATTGAAGCCTTGTCCGTCCACTCATAGGGCTGATACCTTATTATTTCACACACTTGTTCTTTAAGACAGACACACTTACAATGCTACGCTCGTTTATAAAAACAGAAAAGTCAACTCGAGCTCTTACCGTTGAAGTAGAACTTGAGCCGGTTGGCGTAAACGTGATGCAGAGGAATGTTTAGCTGAGTGGCCACATGTTCAACGATGCAGCGGAAACCGCCTGAGATGAGGAACACCTTTATGTTGCGCTGGTGCAGACGGTCCACAAGCTCCCTGGATGGAAACAAATGGCCATTTATCAACTTTCAAATTTTTTAATTACTTACATTTTTGTACAGCAACATTTCATTATGGCCAACCGTGGCCAGGCATTTTTGTACATAAACCACACACACACACGCACACAGCTTGATGTATGTAAATAAGCACCTATGCATGTGCACCAAGGAGTCGGAAAGGTTTGAAATGCTAAATATATGCATAGCATTGTCTGTAAATACATGTTCTGTGTTGGAGGGTTTGCAACCTAAATAAGCTGCTTTTTTTGCACAAATCACTTCCAGAGATACAAATTACCAATATGATGTAAAATATACTATTTGGGTGTTTTCCTACAAGATTTTTTTCGTTCTTACAGTTTTTCGTGATTGCTTAGACAAAAGCATCAAAACCGTAACTTCTGTAACCCTGCCTTAAACAAAGGCACTAAAAGTACAAAGACATTTTTCTTCCCCAAACTTGTTTGCAATTCTGCAACACACTTCTTGCAAAACACTACACACTGTTTCTTACATCAGACACAAACGTTCAAGAATGAAATCTCGTGCAACCATTGAAATCAAAATAATTGACAGATTAATCATCAATGAAAACAATCGTTATTTGCAGCCCTGACCACAACAATCAAAAAGCACCGTGGCCTTATAAACAGGGGGTTGTTTACCATAAATGGTCAATTAAAGTGATTAATTAATGAAGTGGCATCTTCACACACACTCACCTGATACCTGGAGTCAGCTGAGGTGGGTGGTCTGTTATCAGTTTGTTCACTTGTTCTCTGGAACATCGGATGATGGAGAGACGGTCGGTCAGGGCTGTTTTAAATGTCATTGAGCCGCCCATCGCTTTGCGAGTCCTGAATTGTGAAAACAAGCAAAAAAATGTGCTTAATATCTAAAACAAATCCAGTGATGATATCAGAATAAAAGGTGTACTTTTCCGTGCATGTTAATGTGATGTTGACAAGCATTTATCCACATACATCTCAGTGACTGCATCCCCCACACCACAAAACTTGGCAAGTTCATCTATGCCTTCTTCTTTGATGACTGTGCTGTCCACGTCGAAACAGACAGCTTCTGCTCTCCGGAAGACTTCCTTTGTCTGTGAAAGTGTTGCCATAATGCTGGAAAAAGAAAAAAAACACATAATGAGACGCAGCAGCAGCAGCATTTCAAAAAAGACTCACAACTCTGATGGCACAGATATCAGGCTGTATTAGGAAGTCATCTAAGGGTAAATCTAATAGACATTAGCAGGGTCCCGTGCTGAATTTGTTGGTTAATTCAATTCAATCTTTATTGCAGACTCAAGGTCCAGATAAGAAAAAAGAAAAAACAACAATATATTACATATAATACATTACAATACAGGAAGCACTATAATGTGACCTGAAGTCTCTGTAAGGTCGCTTTTTTTAAATAATTTATAGTTTTACAGTACTCTGGTTTAAAGGGGACATATCATGCTCATTTTCAGGTTCATACTTGTATTTTGTGTTTCTACTAGAACATGTTTACATGCTTTAATGTTAAAATATATATATATTTTCCTTATACTGTCTGCTTGAATATACCTGTATTTACCCTGAAACGCTCCGTTTTAGTACATTTCAATGGAATTGGTTAAAGATGAGGTCTGTGATTTCCCCCCTGCTGCAGCTGCATGCTTTAATTGTTAAACTAAAGCCCTGCTGCATGCAGTGGATGTCTTCTGTCCAGTGAAGCAGCAAATACATCCATTGACTGAAAATATCTCTATGTGCAAAACGTTTCTGCATGGACGGATCTCACAATGAAACACGTGTCCCGGTGGTGTGACACAAAAAAAATGCGTTACATAAAGCAGCAGTCTGCCTACACATCCCATAGGCCGTAATACACAGTCTATGGTCGTACTGGACACCCTCTGCACACATTGCGTCACCCCCATGCACATTATGTTGACTTAACCGCTTCATATACACACACACACCGTCTGTTCAACTGTCGACTAACTACTCAAAGCTGAAACACCACACTAATGTGTTAAAACAGATATTAAAGAGTTGTTTTCTGTGGTACTTACTGATGAGAGCAGAGCTGGTAAGGCACTAACAGAAGCTTCATAGATGAGGAAAAGCAGCCAGGAGATTGGACCAATCAGAGAGAAGCCAGTGAAGGTCCCGCCCACTAGCCCGCTAGCCATTGGTTGGCTGGGTTCCATGACGACAGCAATGGGTAAATAACTGCTAATTTATGCAGCCAGAAGATTGGACCAATCAGAGGAGAAGCCGGGGTAAGGGCCCGCCCACTAGCCCGCTAGCCATTGGTTGGCTGGGTTCCATGACGACAGCAACGGGCAACTAACTGCTAATTTATGCAGCTATGGTAACTTCAGTGACATGTTAGAGTTCATGTCTGTCTGATATCAGGACACTTTCCTGATAATGTGCCTTAGTGGGGTTCATATTTAATTAATCCGTCCTTACAATAACTGTATTAAAGTAGGTTTTACTGTTATTAAAGCTGAAGTTTCAGCTTCAAATAAGTGATTCAGGCTTGATTTATTCAGGTTTATTGACTCAGAGCCTGGTGTTCAGCCAAGGAGTTGGAGCACTGTTGACTTTCCTTGTTCATTCCTCTCTGGGGATACACACACACACACTTCAAATAAATAAATAAATAATAAAAAAAACAAAAAAAACAACCATCCTCACCACATTTAATATAATTAATTAATAATATTAATACCCCTTACAGACACATACCTTGACCAATCTTCAAAATAAATCAGAGCTCAAGTCATACTCATAAAGGTGCAATGCTATATGGACTTCCAGAAGTAATATTTATACAGTATATATACATGTCTACATACAGTATATACTGTAGATATATACATACATACATACATACATACAGTATATATACACATATATATTAAAGGTCCCATATTGTAAAAAGTAAGATTTTCATGTCTTTTATATTATAAAGCAGGCTTAAGTCCTATATAAATACTGTGAAAATATCGAAGCGCTCAATATACAGAGAAATACACACAGCCCGTACTGCAACAATGTCACTGTTCAACACTTGCTTTCTGTCCACCCTCAGGTGTTCCCAGTTGCTCTAACAATCACCTGCATAGAAAACGCAGACAGGTGAATCACACTGCAAACTAAATGACACCATAGGGGTCATCACAATATAAGAACTCGTGCTGGAGTAGAGTCTAATCTACTAGCGGGAAGTGAAACAAGTGATTTGGATGCAGATTTAAACAGTACTCTGGTTTAAAGGGGACATATTATGCTCATTTTCAGATTCATACTTGTATTTTGGGTTTCTACTAGAACATGTTTACATGCTTTAATGTTAAAAAAACTTTATTTTCCTCATACTGTCTGCTTGAATATACCTGATTCACCCTCTGTCTGAAACGGTCTGTTTTAGTACATTTCAATGGAATTGCAACAGAATTGCATTGCTAGGAAACAGCTTCGGTCCATGTTTACCTCCTGTCAGCTGATTCATTCATATACACTGCAACAGGAAATAAACTGAGACACATTTAGAATGTTTACGTTTAAACTGTGAAATGGTCTAAATATTGTAGATTTGTGAGATCACAAATGGACAGAAATCCTAACGGCTTGTTTCAAATGCACGATATCTGAATACGGGCTGTGTGTATTTCTCCATGGATTGAATGTTTTGATACTTTCACAGTATTTATATATCACTTAAACCTGCTTTATAATATAAAAGACATGAAAATCTCACTTTTTACAATATGGGACCTTTAATGAAGAAACATGCTGATGGTAGATAATGATTATTAACAGCAGGAAGCTGCACACAATGTTTTTATTTTTCGATGGTTTACCAAATTTGGTTAAGAATTTGGTTAAAATCCAACATAAAAACAAAGTGTGAATGCTTCAAAGAAATTATGCTCAGAAAGAGTTTCTAGGGGAAATATTACAATGGGGAATCTGCTAGGAAAGACATCTAAGAAAGTACACAATCTTCTAAATAATTACCTAAGGGCAACAGGAATAATGGAGAGAATTTAATTATTATTAATATTATTACTATTTTATTTTAGTTATTATTATTATTAATAATAATATTGATAATAATAATTATTCATTTTTATTTTCCTCTACACTCCAGTCCAGGCGGTGGCGGTAATGCGCGTAAAGTTGTCAATCAGCATATAAAAGGACACGAAGAAGAAGAACGAGGGGAAAACAAGGCCTATTGAAGAAGGCTAGAATACGCGTCATAGTTTAGGGGTATTGCACATGCGCAGTAAAATTTGGTCTGCACTCGCCGAAATTGAGCCAATCGCAGCGCACGACCGCAGCTTCAGTTACACTGCGCATGCGTTATAGTCCTGAGGATATGACGCGTGTCCTAGCCTCTTTCAAAAAGCCTTGATGGAAAACCGGAAAACCAGTGAAGAGTTGAGCTAACTAGACGATGATGCTGATACTCCTCATTGAAGTGGATTGTAGTCAACGGCACATTAAACATGTCGCTCTCAATCGTCCAGATTTGCTGTAAAACGAAACCAAGGTTTCCACAACTGACATTTGAGGCTGCAACTCAGCACAGGTAACTTTAGCTAGATAACATTAGTTAGCTTCAGGCTTTGGTTAACGGTGTAGCTGGCTAACGGTTCTGGATATGGACACGTGGTGGTTAAGCTAGCTATATAACGTGCATAGCAACTGGAAGCTGGTAGCTAGGAAACAGTTGTTAAGTCAGATAGTAATCTACAGTTCTTTAACACCACGACACTAATACATTTATTCACATATATTGTGATTGTATGGTCAAACAGAGTCCAGAGAGTTGCTAAGCGAATTATAACTAGGCTTTAAACTTGCATAGGAAATTAAGACCTACTTTGGTGTGTAAACTTATACATTTATGCTATTATGTGATGTTAACATGTTTGTGACTCTGTTGTGTGATCATTGTACAGGATACATTGAAGGCCTGACCTGACTCATCATGGAGGAGCTCCAGCCTGAAACTCACCATGTGGCAGCAGAGAGGTGAGGAGGAGCAGAGAGGCCGTTTCTTATTATACTGGAAGAGACACATTAAACACTGGGAAAGTGTGCCAATAGACCTTTTTTTTCAAGGCAGATATTTTGACATGTCATAGTAAGAAACAGCACAAGTGTTTTCAATTGGTCAATACATTAATGATAGCTGCATTCCACTTAAGGGTGGTCTTCGTTAATGTTTATTTATTTCACCTGTGCTTTTCCTGCTATTACAGGTCGAAATGTCTGCTGTGAAAAGGTTTTCCTTGTCAAATCAGCAAAATGAATTGCACGACAAATGCACATATATTTTCAGAATGTAACTGAGGTGAATATGTCCCTCTGTCAGGGCCTCAATCAAGGAATATGGTGTAGAAGAAGTAGGGCTTTATTAATCCCTGAGGGGAAATTCAGTTTTTACAATCTGTTATTATACATAGAACATACACACAGGCCAAAACAGGACCTATATACATGCATTAATGGAGAGATGTCAGAGCAGTTGTGGGTTTGGTACCTTGCTCAAGGGCACCTCGGCAGTGCCCAAGAGGCAAACTGGCATCTCTCCATCTCTACCAGTTCACACTCAGTGCTTGGTCCATGTGGGGACTTGAACTGGCAACCCTCTGCTTCCCAAGCCAAGTCCCTATGGACTGAGCTACTATGGCACCCACACACATGCACACATGTTCTACATCAAAATTAATGTCCATCACAGGTAAAGGAGAAATGTATTACCTCATACGAGAAACAAGCACTTATCAGCTGATTTCTGTTACTGAGCTGGTGTCTTTTTCTTATAGATGCCCTGTCGGAAGATGGGATTGTTGATGCTTAACATGGCCACGAGTAGAAAAACATGCAGAGGTAACACGGCACTTCATAATAACATGTATTTGAATGCATGGACGAATTCTGTTTTACTCTTGAAATAGTAAATGCAGTCAGACACCATGCTAAATTATTGTTTTCACACACTGACATAACAACTGGATAAGAGTGCTAATTATGTGCCTCATCCCTATGTCAGAGTGAATACAGAAACATGTGGCTATCTTAAATATGTGACACTTTGAATATGATTATATCTTACAAGGCTGAAACTATTATTTTCATTGATTAGTCAGACATTCATATTAATTTATATATTTTTCAAGTATATATTTATGTAGAATGTATCAAATATCCACCACAAGTCCACTTTATAAATGAATAAAAACTGAAAATCTTTGTATTTATGAAGCTGTAACCACAGTGTGTGTGATATTTACTTCAGCACTACTGTCTTACTCCCTGAAACTGACTCTTATCTGTGCTATTGACTAATTTCTTGCTTGTGTGAGAATACACCAGCTCACAAACATTATGTCAATATACAAATTCATCTCATAGCCCCTATTATACTTTTTTTTTGTTCCAGCATTTGTCAAAATCTGTCACGCTGCTGACCATCACACACTGGCCAAAAGAAACATGGTTGCTACGACTGACCTCCAGACTGAAGGCCTGAGGATGGTATGTTTGCACACAACACTGTAATGCAGCATAATTTGTATTCTTAGCACTGAAAAGTCGCCACTGCGGCATGGACGAATTCTGTTTTACTCTTGAAATAGTAAATGCAGTCAGACACCATGCTAAATTATTGTTTTCACACACTGACATAACAACTGGATAAGAGTGCTAATTATGTGCCTCATCCCTATGTCAGAGTGAATACAGAAACGTGTGGCTATCTTAAATATGTGACACTTTGAATATGATTTTATCTTACAAGGCTGAAACTATTATTTTTATTATTGATTTGCCTTTTTTTTTTTATTAGTCATACACACGCTGCTGACCATCACACACTGGCCCAAAGAAACATGGTTGCTACGACTGACCTCCAGACTGCGAAGGCCCGTGGATGGTATGTTTGCGCACACTGTTATGCAGCATAATTAGTATTCTTAGCACTGAAAAGGTTGCCACTGAGGCATGGACGAATTCTGTTCCAGCTGGTCTGTGGTGGATACAGTCAGACACCATGCAAAAGCCTCGTCTCATTCCTGCTTAATGACTGGGTGAGTGCTTCCCTCAGCCTCACCCAACTGTACAGGAATGAGTACAATGATACACTTTGAAGAAGCTGCTCTACCACCATTCTTGTTGGTATTTGTATTCATTTTTATTCTGTTTTGCTAAATTCTGCAGAGCAACGAGTGGCTGCATATGAAGCAGGAACATGAGAAAAATAGTCAATTCCTTCACCCTCTGGTAAGAACATGACATGGGAAAGTCTTAATACTTATGACCATACGCTGTGATCTGTTTAACTCTAAATGCTGTTATTGTTTTTTGTACCCACAGCTCCACATGGGAAAGCAGTGTCTTGTGCTAAAAGCTAGCACCACCTGCCCTTGGATGATGATGATAATAATAATGTACTTTATTTATCCCCTTTTTTTCTTCTTGATTTACACACAAATGTGGAAAGATGAATGATTTATACTTAAAGATGTACCTCACTCTTCTGCTGTAATAAACTTGTAACTAATCAGAATGGGTCCTGTGCATTAGCTTTTTGTATTAGGCTTAAAGTTGTTGTACAAAGACATAAAAAATTACAATCCAGATATCTTAAAATTAAAAAGTATCCCAAAAAGTTGGGCCTTTCCAATAACAAGACTTGGGATTTTAATTTAAATGCACATTTTAATAAATAAATCCATAGCATACATTTTAAAGTGCTATATAATTTAAACTTCCCTTGAAGCTGTTATCAGTACAGTAAAGTAGCTCAGTACAGTACATCTTGCATAATGATCAAATAGCCACACAAATGTAAAAGTCCATGCCATTTCAAGTTTGCAGGTTCACTGTTTCATAGTCCAGTCAGCTACATGATGTTGGTTATTTCCACAAGTTTTGCTTTGGCTGTCACAGTTCTGACAAAACAAATGTTTGTAGGGAAAGAGTAACACGTTGCTCCTGGACATCATTTAAAAATAAAATCTCTATATTCTAACCTCAAACAAAACATAGAAACCTGTTTTATATTCCATACAGTAAAAGATGAGGTGGAACCCTGGTGTCCACGTTGAGATATGGAGATTGTTCCTCCTTTCTGTCAGGATGAGAGAAAGGAGGAACGCTCACTAGTGCTGCTTAGATGCTGACCAAGTTGAAAATACAAGGTTTTGCATCGTGACCTCGAGTGTGCGACTATTTTCCTTTACACTTGCATAGTGTTAAAGAAACAATCAGTCTCTTTGATAACACAATGGGGCGGCTGCTGACTCCATTCGCTTTAGACCGGCATCAAAGAATAAGTACATTTTCAGTGAATACAGAGTTGAAAATGGGTTCATTGGACATTAAATATTTTCTCTAAACTGCCATTTTACTAGTAAATCTGTTATTTTAAAGGGGACAGATCATGAAAAACTCACTTTTTTAGTGCTTGTGTACATACATTTGGGTATCTGGAGTAACTTTCAACCCACAAACTGAAATGACACAACCCAGTCAATCACCCACAGCTTGAGAACTACTTTTGCAAAGGTGCCCAATATTTTTCTCGCAAGCCAATCAGAGCAGACAGTTTTTTTTTCAGGAGGGGTTCTTAAAGAGACCGGCGCTTAAACGGAGTGAGGGTGAAATACAGATATATTCAGACAGACATTTTGAGAAAAATAATGTTTTTTGAAGGTTATGTTGTAGTAGAAACCCAAAATACAAGTATGAACCTGAAAATGAGCATAATATGACACCAAAACAAAAAACTCATGAGCAAAATATGCTCTCCACATTAAAGACAAACTCAAATTAAACTTGTCTGGTTGTAGTCGGTTATGTTTTACCAGTTAATTTCCTTTCCAACAGTGAAGAGTAAAAAAAAAAAAAAAAAAAAAGCCAAACTGAGTAGTAGAATATCATCCCCATTAATCTCCAGCAGATGTGTCTTGAGGAACAGTACCTCATTAAGAGACGTGGTGGACCGGCTCGTCGGCCTCGGCCGCCATCGACAGCAGGATGGCCTTGGGAGTGTTCTCGAAAAGTGCTGCTCTGTTCTGAGTTTGGCCCTTCTTGACCCAGTGGCCATAGATCTTGAATGCACACGCGTCGATGAGCTTGCGGATGGGCTTCACAGCATACGGGTCGCTAATGATCACCTCCTTGGTGACGGGCTTGGCACGGCGGTAGTTGCAGTAGATTCGCATTGTGGCGAGAACAGTCATGCAAATGACCTGAAGGAGAAAGTTTTGAAAAGTTCAGTGGTGTCTCGGTGTGGGGAAAGTGTGCTTGCCCATCACCTTAATAATGTTGGAACAAGACCCTGTACACACACATAGTTCACCCACACTGGTGTTTTCACTTATTCTGCCTTATTAGACTGATTAGAGCTGTGGCTCAGAAGTAGAGCGAGTCGCCCACCAATAAGAAGGTCAGCGGTTCAATCCTCCAGTTGGAGTGTCCTTGAGCAAAATACTGAACCCCAAATTGCTCCTGGTGTGTGATTGAGTATTTAGATTAGATCCTGATGGACAGGTTGGCACCTTGCATGGCAGCCTCTGCCATCAGTGTATGAATGTGTGTAGTGTAAAGCGCTTTGAGTGGTGCAAGTGGTAAATGCAAGTCCATTTACCATTCTCAGGTCTGTGTGTGCAAAAACTGACATCTTTCTTACCCTCCTATTAGTTTTGTTGTACCAGCGTTATCATTCTTAAACACCTTTCCCACCTTCCAGGCTTGATTTCATTGATTTCATTCATTTCAGTGCACAATGAAATTAATTTATTTGAAAATGTACCTACAAAGACTTAAAAATTGTTATATATGAAACTCTAAAATGGCCAGAATTATTTAGGAAATATCTAATTCAGTGAATAAATACAGGCGAATGCTGTATATAAACGAATCAAAACATTAGAAAATGATCTTTGAAAAATATTTGAACTTAATTTTGGAAGGGTCAGTTCCCACTATTGTGTGGTATAACAGTTTGAATCTGTCCTTGCTGGTGTGTTCAAGGATGCCATCTCTCAAAGATTTGTCTGTTTCAAGCCAGAGAATCAAACTAATTTCCATGTTTTCCTTTAGTTTGTCTTACGGGCATGTACGTTATGGAATGGACCTGTTTGAAACATTGGTAGGTAGGAAATAAATCTAAACATTTATGTGTGTATGTGAATGAATAATTGAGAATTTTAGTTATTTTACGTCTCACCTTGAAGCGCCTGTATGGAGTGAACTGTCGTACTTCATTCACCACATACTGCGAAAAGAACGAGTGGTTGAGGACATCTGTGACTGTGTATCGCTGCTTCGGGTCCACCACCAGCATCCGAGTGATCTGAGGAAACCGAGTTTTATTTTAACATCACTAATTGTCATATCAATACATAGTCAAACATACTAAGTTTTGTAACATAACCCTAACCCAGCAGGAGTAAAGGTGAAAAAAATGAGCCTACCAAATCCTTCACAGTGTCTGAGCGGTCCTCCCACTCTGGAGACGAGAAGTCGTAGGTCCCACCCAAGATCATACGCAGCATCATCATCTGCTTCCTGTGCCAGAAGGGCGGAGAACCTGCGAGCAGCGTGTACATGATCACCCCTGAACTCCATCTGCAGGCACAAACCAGGAGAAAATCAAGCTCAAAATTAACAGTGTGTACATTCATTATCCTCATAATATCCTGGCGAAATATATCCTGAAAATATACTGCACAATAGATTCACTTTGCTGCAGAATTTGTACATTGACATTGTTTATTATTGTCTATGCACACTCACATGTCCACAGCAGTATCGTATCCTGCATGCCCTGCGTCCATGGAGCACTCGATGATCTCAGGAGCGAGGTAACCAGGGGTCCCACACACCTCTGCATTACAAGACATGTCAAAACTTGTGAATTTTAAAACCCACATTTACAATGCTTGAAAAATTCTTTCACCTCTTCGGGCTTGATGAAGAAATTCACATTTGGGCAGTGCAGACGTGCTGATCAAGTGATGTGTGGGATTAACTCCTGGCGCCCTGATCTTGTACTATGCTAACTGTGTGTCCTTCCTGCAGGTCTCAATACAAATACTTTATGCCATACTGTATAAAAGTCATAATTTGCTCAGGGTCAACTTTCCGGCTCAGACCTGCTCTGTGTCTGTAAGTTCACCAGTGTGCCGGCATGCTTCATTAAACTCACCACTACAGCGACATTTCTGAACTGGACTTGAATGACTTTCTTTATCAGGTTCTAGCAGAAAACTATAAAAGGTGCCATTGTGTTGAGCAGACTGTACGAAAAGAGACTGCACTTTAATCTGATGGGTATGGCTGGAAGGGGTATGTCCAAATCAGGGATACTAATAACCAGTAGAAGTAGAAAACTACTTCAATGTTGCATCCTCCTGACCGTAACCACCTTAATAAAATAATAATCATCATATTTATGTAGCAGTTATCAAAACCAGAGATTACAAAGTGTTTTACAAGGGGAAAAAACCACATGGTCAAAACAGCAATGCATTCAAAGCTAGGAACTATCATCACAAAAGACTTAGTTGTCAACTATTAAATTAATCACAAACTATTTTTACAATCAATTACAGTTTGAGGATTTTTTTAAGAAAAAAAAAAGTCTATATTGTCCGATTATAGCTGCTTAAATGTGAATATTTTCTGGTTTCTTTACTCCTCTATGACAGTTAACTGAATATCTTTGAGTTGTGGACAAAACAAGACATTTGAGGACGTCATCTTGGGCTTTGAGAAACACTGATAGACATTTTCACCATTTTCTGATATTTTATAGACCAAACAACTAATCAATTAATCAAGAAAATAATCGATAGATTAATTGACAGTGAAAATAATCATTAGTTGCAGCCCTATTCTCAAATATCGTCTAATGTGGGTGAAGCAAACTTGCGAGCTAAAAGCAAATCTGTAGTCTTTTCTGTACTTCTTAACCAAGCAAAAGTAGTTTAGCAAATGACGACAGATGATTTAAATAATAAAAAAAAAAAATTAACCAACTCAGATGTGGTAACTTGAGTACTTATAGTTACTTTCCACATCTTCAAGTGGCTTCTGTCTAAGTAGAACATCAATATTCATGACATCTATAACACCATTTACCTACATCTGAGAAAATGTATTGAAATCTTTCCCCTCAGTGTGCATTTAGACATTCATTTGGATGGCAATGTGCAGATAATTGTGACATGGTTTCTGTAGATATGCATGCATACCATGCTAAAACAGATATACAGTCCATTATAAAATTATACAAGGATGCACAGCTCCATTAGACATTTTGCCAGTTCCCACTGCGAATGATGTGATGCTCTCTGAGTCTTATTTGAAAGGTCAGTGAGTGCACTGCGAGTGTCTGGGACTACAGCAAATAGATCTGAGTGTCCTGTTGCATCTTAACCTTTGTAAGAGCAGCTAAGCTAAGAGGGATGGGAGCATGTTGAGCAACCAGACCCAGATTCTCCGCCGACCGCCAGCAGCTGCTATAACTGCACTGTAGGTTGTAAACATAGTAACTTTATTAGAGCAGGACACTTTATATACCCTCAGCTGAATATGTACCCGTGGGAATTTCTGTTGTGTTCATGTGTTGTTAACTACAGTGAATATGTCAGTGTGAGCGATTTGGGTCACTTTTGGACCATCTAGACGTGAACTTGTCATTCTGAAATGACCTTAAATGTATTCAGCTATTGTAATAATGTTTGCTGGTTGGTTTCCATGCAAGCTTTCACTGACCTTTGAGTTTCTGTCCCGGCTCGATTTGCACCGAGAAGCCAAAGTCGGTGAGTTTGATGTTCATCTCGTCGTCTAAAAGGATGTTCTCAGGCTTCAGGTCCCGGTGGACGATGTTCTGGCTGTGGAGAAACTGGACCACGTCCAGCAGAGCACGCATGATATTCCTAAAACCAACACACAACAAACTCTTTTAAGAATTAGGAGAAAATAAATAAATTGTTCAAATAGTGATATATAACACGCTCGCTGACCTGGTTTCCTTCTCACTCAGAGTGACTTTCTCTGTGAGGTAGTCAAAAAGTTCACCTCTCTTCATCCTGCGAGGAAAAATATAAAACATTTGAATAGCTGCTGCTTGAATTTCTTTAATCAATCTTAATAAAACTTGAGATTTGACACTCACAGGTCGAAAACCAGGAAGAAGAAGGCGTTGGACACATAGCAGTCTTTGAGCTGTACTGGAGACGAGAGAGACATTTGAGGTGCATTCAGTATTAAATGAAGACGGACAAAACAAAGAGGACTCTTTATAGATGGATCACCTGAGAGCAAAGGTCAATACTGACCATAACTGAGCAGGTTAGTGAGACAAAGTCCAGACAAGCTGTTTTTAGCATACAATATTTCTCAATATTGATAAAAATAATAATCGTGATTATCATTTTGGCCATAATCGTGCAGCTCTAGAATGAATGTGCTTACTGATGTTTTCCCCTCCGCTCACTTTCTTCAGGATGTCGATCTCCTTCACCGTCGCCTCTCTGAGCTCCTCAATCTCCTGCGGGGTGGTCTTGTCCGAGGGGGTGATGTCGATGATCTTCACCGCGTACTCCTGAGACGTCCGTTTGTTGATGCAGCGACGCACCACGCTGCTCACTCCCCTGAGGAAGAGAAAACATTTGTTATCAACAGCTTTGTCAGGTTACTTATTTCTTCAGGGGTTAATGTTTGTACAGCTGGACTCAAAGAAAACATGTTTGCGTGCTTTGGTCAAGAATTTCGGCAACTAACTGAAAATTACTTTTTCCATGTTCATCCTATATTCTAATCTTATCTATGGAGGAGTAGCCCTATCTTGATGTGATGAGCATAAAGGGAAAGATTGTAATTTCTATCTATGAAATTCATTTCAGAGGATCATTTAGAGGACACTAACTCCGTCCCCCTGTTTGTGAAACTGGCTGAGCCATGTGAGGAGCACTAGAGCAGCTGAACACATTGTCCAAATCCGGTGACCTTGTGACCTGCATGTGAGAAAGGGAGGGAAATTACGTAATCTATACAGCCCAATCCTGGGCAGCTCTCAACACTAAACCGTGGTTCAAAAACACGCTGGAGTTAATGAATGCAGCCTCCTCGAACACTGTGTGCTTTACGTAACAGCACCACCCTCTGACAGATGGTGGGTGGTGGGGAATGACAATGAGACAGAGAGCCTTGACATTTCTCAGGGACTTCTGGGAAACCATTCGGCTTGTTTCTGCTCTCTGCACACCAACAGTGTCTCAATCAAATAAACATTACTAATGTGTTGAGCTGTATTATATTGTGATGTGCTGTTAAATATAGAAACTGGGAAAAGTTGTGAATTTCTAGACCACAAATTTAAAAAAATGTTTTTTAACCATGCTATCCACATACATTGTGGTTTGACATTTTGTGGAAATAAATATGATTCTTAAATTAGCCTACAGTACAGAAGGGTTGAACCCTTCTGTACTGTAGGCTAATTTAAGACTTTATAAACATACCTTCCCAGAACCTCCTTGGACTCGTACTTGTCGTAGAACTCCTGGGCTCCCACCCAGTCGGGGATCTCGTCCTCTTTGGTCATGATTGCTGTGACGCTGCTTCACCAACTGCTCTCCTCTCACAGCTCACAACAGGTCGCTGACAGAAACTGTATTTTTAAAAGACACAACACAGCTTTAGGTGTAACAATGTTATCAGAGAGGGGAAAGTACGAATAATAAAAGTACATATTTAGCATCATGTGGAGCCCTATATTGTTATATATTATGTTTAGGGATGCACCGATCCGACTTATTCATTCCTGATACCGATAGCAATACCTGGGCTTTGGGCGAGTACCGATCCGATACCAGTGTTTGATTAATTAGCTGTATGTCTCACTGGGTAGAAGTGACTGGGATCATTCTTTTATGTGTAAGGCAACATCAGACTTGACTTTATATATATACATATATATATATATATATATATGTATATATATATACATATATATATATAATATATATATATATATATATATATATATATATATATATATATATATATATATATATGTATATATATATATATATATATAAATTTCCTGAATTGTTATTTATTATTAAAATAATAAATTGTACACCAGCAACTTGGTAAAAAAATCTTCAAAATTAACAGTAATTACAATTCAAGTAAACTTTTTAATGTGGCAACAAATTGGTCAAAACTTAAATAGGTTCAGTTCATTTCAACCCAAATACAATTTTTCTTAGAAACAAATGCCTCTCCAGAAATATCGCAAGCCACATTATGGGAGACTCTTAAAGTGTACCTCCGAGGACAAATTATTGGTTATTCCTCCGCAGTCAAGAGGGAAAAACAATCCAAATTATATGATATTTCTCAACGAATCCTAGATATTGACTCAAAATATGCCCAATCCCCGACACCTGATCTCTATAAAGAACGTTTAGGACTACAAACTGAATTTAATCTTTTATCCACTGATGAGGCAGTACGCCTCCTCTTGAAATCCAGACATAAGGTCTATGAATTTGGAGATAAAGCGAGTAGATTATTAATGCAAGCTCGTCAAGCAGCTACTGCTCGTTCAATCACACAGATCCAGTCACACACAGGAGATATGTTAATAGATCATGACGACATAAATACAACTTTTTTACAATTTTATTCTAACCTCTATACGTCGGAATGTAGTGATGATCCTGGTCTCACACACACCTTCTTTGAAAACTTGACTATTCCCACTGTGTCAGAAGAACACAATGCCAATCTTTGTGCGGACATTTCGATCTCTGAAATCATCATTGCCATTAAGTCTATGCAAAATAACAAGTCGCCTGGCCCTGATGGCTTTACAACTGAATTTTATAAAAAGTTTTCACTTCAATTGGCACCATTCCTTCAAGCGATGTATAAAGAGGCACTCTCCACAGGAATTCTTCCTTTGACCTTGAGACAGGCCTCCATCTCTCTTCTAGCAAAGAAAGATAAAGATCCAGTGCTATGCACATCGTATCGCCCTATTTCTTTACTAAATGTAGATTTTAAAGTGTTATCCAAGGTCTTAGCTAAGCGTCTGGAGTGTGTTGTTCCAGATATTGTTTCGCCTGACCAGACAGGCTTCATCCAGGGCCGGCATTTTTATTCAAGTTTAAGAAAACTACTCAATGTTGTCCACTCGGCCCGGCCTAAGTGTCCTGAGGCAGTGATTTCGCTCGATGCTGAGAAGGCCTTTGACCGGGTCGAGTGGAAATACCTTTTCTTTGCTCTCCACAAATTTGGCTTTAAAGACGAATTCATTGCCTGGATCAAATTGCTGTATTCCTCTCCCCTTGCGGCTGTTATCTCTAATAATACTCTGTCGAGTTACTTCTCCCTTGGAAGGGGGACAAGACAGGGGTGTCCCCTCTCCCCTCTCTTGTTTGCATTGGCCATTGAGCCCCTAGCAACAGCACTGCGACATTGTCAGGACTTTAAGGGCATATATCGAGGTGGGCAGGAGTTCAAAGTATCCCTTTACGCAGATGATCTGCTTCTGTATGTCTCTGATCCAGCACTATCACTCCCCTATATTTTGGATACCCTGAATACATTTGGAAAAATTTCGGGTTATAAATTAAATTTACAAAATAGTGAACTTTTTTCTTTAAATTCTGAGACAGACGCTCTCCCTTCTAGCGTTTCCCCCTTTAAAATAGTCAGAGAGGGTTTTAAATACTTAGGAATTGAGGTAACTCGTTCCTTCCCGGCTACTTTCACAAAAAACTTCTCTGCTCTTCTTAGTAAATGTAAGCAGGACATGAACCGTTGGGAATCTTTACCTTTGTCATTGGCGGGGCGCATTGGCTTAATTAAAATGATAGTTTTACCAAAATTTTTATACCTTTTCCAAAACATCCCCATCCTAATTAAAAAATCATTTTTCAAAACACTTGATAAAAGTATTATCTCTTTTATATGGGGGAATAAGCCTAGTCGGATCAGCAAGACTCTTCTCCAAAGACCAAAGCGCTCAGGAGGTCTAGCATTGCCCAATTTCCTTTTTTATTATTGGGCATGCAACATTCAGAAGTTAATTCACTGGTTCGAAGACAAACCGATAACAGAAAAGGCAGACTGGGTCCAGGTGGAGTTCTCATCATGCCAACACCACTTGGGCTCGGTGGTCAGTGCAGCCTTGCCCCTTCTTTGCAACAATCTGAGTTCAAACATAATAGTTAATCACTCTATACGAATATGGGCTCAGTTTAGAAGGCATTTTGGTCTGCAGGGGACCTCTATCCTCTCCCCCATTAAGTCTAATCACATGTTCATTCCTTCCTGTACAGACTCTGCATTTACCTTATGGTTTGATAAAGGTATTAGGTCAATCAATAATCTATATGTGGAGGGTACCTTTGCATCTTTCTCTCAGTTATCCCAAATTTATGACCTACCTAAGAACCATTTCTTTCGTTACTTACAGATCAGGAGCTTTGTACGAAAGATATTTAACTCATTTCCGGATGAACCCATAAAATCGCATGTCGACCACCTCCTCGAACTGACTCCAGATAGCAGAGGATTCATATCCCAGGTTTATGAGCTCATTAACAACATCAATCCACGCTCTACTGAACATTTAAAAAAGGCCTGGGAATCTGATTTTGGAATGGTTTTAACAGATGACCAGTGGGACACTGTCTTGGATTTGGTACACACATCGTCTACGTCAGCTAGGCATGGCTTAATACAACTGAAGATCGTACACAGAGTTCACTTTACTAATGCAAGATTGGCAAAGATCTATCCAAATGTTGATCCTCTATGTCCTCGATGTAGAGGCCAACCAGCAGACTTAATGCACATGTTTTGGCTATGCTCGAATCTCTCCACCTTCTGGATAAGTATTTTTAAAGCTTTTAGCAAAATGTTTGGAACCCAATTCGACCCGGACCCAATTTGTGCCCTCTTTGGTTTAATACCAAGGGAATCCAGCGCTCGTCTACCGGGCAAGGCCTGTGTGGTCGTTGGTTTTACTACACTCCTTGCGAGACGTTTGATTCTCCTAAAATGGAAACAACGCACCCCTCCATCCTTTTCTCACTGGGTCAAAGAGGTTATGTATTTCTTAAAACTAGAAAAAATTAAATACACCCTGAAAGGTTCCTCTCAAACTTTTGCTAAGATATGGAGGCCCTTTTTGGATTTTTAGGACTCTCTGCAGGAACCCCTTGACGAAGAGTAGAGTGGAAAACATGAACGTCATATTACAGTAGTGAGCAGCCCCCCTCCCCCCTTCTTTTTTCTCTTTATCTTATTTTTATTTATTTGTTTATTTTTTTTTTTCATTTTATTTTTCTCTCTTTATAAGTTATTTTCCTAATTATTTCTTCCCCCTCTCTTTTGTTTATTGTTTATCTTTCCTTCATGCAACTAAAAGTATACTGTAACCTGTGACCCTATGGGTGGGTGGGTGGGTAGGGAGGGGGATAGGGAAGGGAATTTGGACTTAACTCTGTAAACAGATCTGATGAATGATATTTATTTTGTTTGATTTATACATGTTTCTGTATCTATTATTTTTGTGGGATAAAATCTGTGAAAATCAATAAAACATATTTACAAAAAAAAAAAAAACTTAAATAGGAATTAAAATACCAGTATATAATGTATATACAGTATTATATAAACCTAAAATGGAATTGAATAGATCGGCCTAATTGTTACCGATACACAATCCGGTATCGGTTCATCCCTAATTATGTTTATAAATTATTATAGCTGATTTTAATAATATTTTATGCAAAAATGCCAAAGGTGCTGGTTGCAGCTTCTCAACACTGAGGATTTACTGCTCTTCTCATATATTTATATAGCTGTAAATTTAATATTTTGGGGTTTCAGACTGCTGGTTGGCTATCTCTTTGGGCTCTGAGAAATTATGAGGGGCTTTTTTTTTACATTTCATAATGGGGATGATTACTAATCACAGATTAATCTTTAACAATACATCAGGTTTTATGACCCTGTCATATGGTTTGTATGTAACATGTCCACATAAACTATAAACACATACTGTACAGTGGAGTAAAAAGTGCAATCATTTCTTCTGCAATGTAGTGGAGTGGAAGTATAAAAGAGAATGCAATGGAAATACTCTAGCATATTAGAGATTTAGACTGAGAAGCAACTACAGGGCTTTCTCCTGGACTAAGGGTTACATTAAAATTACTTATTTTATGAACTTACCATATTCTTAAAATGAAAGGTTTAAGAGAGTTTCAAGGTGTTCAATGGTGCAGATGGACGCATATATCTTAGGCTGGTCTCCACAGGTATTTGTAATAGGCTATTACAGTAGGCCAAGACATTCAAATGTCAGCTGTGTCTCACTCATGTTGATTCTAACAGTGTCACAGTGTATTAACTAGACCTCCCTCTCGTCCTCTGTCACTATTTGACCTTTAAAGGGCTCCACTAATAAATAAATAAAGAAAAACGCTTGGTCACTCACCGTGCCGGTCAGTCCCTGCAGTTATATAGGTCATCCATCATTATCACAATGTGTCAGAGAGAGACGGACAAAGAGCTCCTGTCAGACCCCGGTGCTGTTGCAGCTCTGTGGGGCTGCTGTCATTGCAGAGGAAGGGTGAGCTTTAATGTCAGATGCCAAAAATAAATTGTTGCTTCCACAGCAGCAGCACCACACTCTGAACGCGTGTCTGCACAAAAACCAGATCCATGAAATAACACCCTGCAGCCCTTGAGCTCGCCATGAGACATTTAGGGAGGCGAGAGAGAGAGAGGGAGGGAGGGAGGGAGGGAGAAGGAGAGACAGAGAGAGGGTTGTTCTACATTACCAACAGTACCCCCTCATGCAACATCTGAGACTGAAGTGACAGGACAGGTGCTGCTGGACCCTTGTGGCATCTAATTAAAGAAATTGTGTTGTAAAAATATAAATGATTCTTAGAAAGCCCAGAGTAATAATACACATACCTCACATTGTTTTTATGATTCAAGTGCTTTATTATTTTGAAACCTAAACATGTTAGAAACCAACTGCAGACATCCGTAATCCAGAAACTGGTGATTGTTTTACAAGTTATTATGAGCAACAAATGCCATTCAGCGATTTAAATTAAGCACTAAAGCTAATGAAAAACACACACAACTGAAATCAACACACAGCAAAATATATAAACATTATTTATAAGACTATCATAACAAATTCTGCAGCACTGTCCTGAGAATCAACGCGATGAGCTGTCTGATGAGAATCAGCTGTCAAACTAAAGCATGTTTATTGATCTATTGTGAATTAACACCTTAATATCCAGCATGGTTGCTTTATTACAGTTTGTGTGTGCGTTTTCACTCTCCAGGTTTTCGTTTCAGTCTCATGACAGACCTGTGGAGAAAATAAAAGTTCAATTAGATAAGTTTTCAAACTTAGTTCCCATGATTTGTAATAATTTATTTGCCAAATTTAAAAATCCTTCAGTACAACGCCTCCCTATGGCCACAATGTGTATTGCAGCACATTACATCACATCATGACGTGCATGGTGCAAAGTCATCTGGCTATGACGTCTGGATGTCACCTGGTAGAGCGGGTTCCCCATGTACCAAGGTTGAGCCCTTACCACAGCGGCCCGGGGTTCGAATCCGGCTTGCGGCCCTTTGCTGTATGTCATACCCTCTCTCTCCCCCTTTCATAACTATCACTGTCACTATCTAATAAAAGGCAAAAAAGCCCAAAAAATAATCTTAAGAAAAAGACATCTGGATGACTAAGTGCTTGTGCAATGCCTACTTATTTGGCAACAACAAGACTGCAGAGACAACAGACTGAATACTGATATAAACTAAGAATGTGAGTCTTTCAAAAGAAAAATGATAATGCTACAGTTACATTAATGGGCCAAGACTGCACTGCTAGGCTGCCAGACAAACCTCTCAACAACCTGTAACTCCATTGATAATCTAATTTCATACAACTCCTCTTTTCACTCACCGTTAAAGGACTTGCACTCTCTCAGCACCTCACTGAAGCCCTCACAGAGCTTGTAGTCGCTCTGGTTTTGGGCACAATCGATGAACTGTTTGAGCTCATAGGAGCAGGCCCGCTGCTGCTGAGGGGCCTCCTGCTGGTACATGGATTGTGGCTGCTGCTGGTACATGGGCTGAGCTTGGTACGGCTGGGCCTGCTGCTGCTGCTCCTGAAAGACACAAGACAGATGATGGGATCCTTCACACATCTACTGTACAAATGGTATTTTGAGGATAAGTTCTTTATTTTTCTGTCACAATGATAAAAGTGACATCTTCTCGTCAACACTACCAGATATTTTAACACATCCATAAAATATTGAATTGCCCAACATGATGATATGCCAGGCAAGTGTCAAAACGTTTGAAGATGTCTCACATGCCAAGATATACGACATATGGCTAAGCTTTACATGTTTCCCTTGAGATTTGTTTTAAGTTTGTAGCCTACAAGCTACGAGTGATGTTTGTTCATCACTACTTTGCCTCCTCCACCAACCCCCAAAAAACAAACACACATGTTTTTTTGTTACCGCTACCTACCTATCACATGTCAGACACAGTAATCTGCCCCGAGGCTATTCCAGTCTTAAGAGCCGGCTAAACCACAGTTTGTTTACCTGGTATGTAACGTCAGGCTTGGCAGACTCTGAATTTCCTCCGCCGAAGCCTCCAGTCATGGCGTGGCCGATGGTGTGTCCTACTGCAGAGCCCACCGCCACTCCGGCAGCTGTAGTCGCCATCTGGGCAAACATACCCGGCTGCCTGGGTGCTGCAGCAGCTGGAGCACCCACTGCAGATGGAGCAGCATGCATTGGAGCCGGTGCATAGGAGGGAGGGGGTGCTGCCCTGGCCATAGGGGGTGGTGATGGTGGAGCCCGGCTGTAAAGAGAAAGTTAAAATTACAATCTCAACATGATCAACAACTGACACAACCTGTTATGTGGTGGTATCAGTCTTAATGGAAATATTTAATTAAAAAGCCAAGCTTTCTGTCTTTACACAGTCATCGGGGCAAAAGTTTGACAATGGGAAACCTCTGAGCTTAAAATTACATACATACAATTTGGGGAACCAAATTATGGAGTAGCTTTTCACATCTATCAATAAACTGTTCATCTGTCAAATGTTTAAAAAGTCGCTTAAAGGGTCATTTAATTGGTCTTGTAATTGCTTTTCCCCCATGGTGTCCATGTATCTGTTTTTATGTTTTTTCCCATTCACAATGTTGTTGACTACGATTGCCCAGAAGTCTTTATAGATATTTAAATCAATATCCTCCTCACAGACACTAACCATACACTTCCACGCAACACACTTATCTTTTTTGATATATTTACTGTATTGTTGTTATTATATATATCTTGTCCTAATTGTTTGTCATCACTATTATGTAGTCATATTATTTATTTATATTCATACAGCCTTAAATTGTGCAAAACAAATAAACAAAGAAATACATACACATCTATGCACTTGATGAATCTTATACAAAAAGCTATTCAAAGTGATAAAACAGTAGAAAACATCAGTGCTATAACAAGTGAGTGTGAAACCTGTATGAAGCTCTGGCATGGTGTCACTTGAGGTCACATTAGAGCAACTTTAAAAGACCATGATGCAGATTACACACTGTCTGTGACCTTCAGTACATTTGTCAATGACTTTTGCACAATCACCAGTTTCCTGGTACAAAAGGAAGAGATTATGTTGAACAACAATAATCATGATAAGTTAGTTCAAGCTGCTGATTGTAGGTAAATATCCCTGACTAGCACGAGCTAACATACGTAGCTCTTTAAGCCTGCTAGCAGCTACATTAGCCTCCACATCATCCTCATGACCTGTTTTAACTATTTTATTAATCAAACGTTAAATATCAGATGTTACCTGGCTGGGGGAGCCATCCTGGAGGTCCTGCTTCTGCTTCCTCTCGGCATGTTGTAGATATTAGTGTTATTTATGTGTTTACTGAGCTGATGAAAGAGACGTGATGCTGCTATGTCGACCTTTAGCTGTTCCGGAACTTTCTATGTGTTACATCATGTGTCTCCCGGACAACTTCCGGTGTTATGTGGAGTACTGTTACACGTGGATATGTGTTCCCCCTACCTGACACTAAACCAACCATTGGGGGCGCCATCATTTTAACAGGTGAGGAACACTATTCGACGGGGGAACCGACTTCACCATAACACCGGCATGACGGAGAGATAACGTAAATAAAATAAAAAATGTTTTTCATACAGTATGACAATTAGTGGTTCGTGCTAATTTAATTAATTTGTTTGTAAGAATATGCAGCACTAAAACATAATACCAAACATATTAAATGTGAGTCCTGCTTTATTACCTTTATTTTTAAGAAAAAAAGACCTTTATTATTTCAATTTTGTGAGGTCATTTTGCATATTTCTGAATTAAAATAGGCCTATTTATTCAGGTTACCACAGCAAATTTGGGGTCAGGTAATATCTCAGCAGAAATAGACCCAGCAGCAAAAAGCCCTTAAGGTTATTTTAGGGGAACAACATCCCTGACAAAAAAGTAACTTTTAAAATCCACATGTGACTTTATTATATTTAAACAAGTTCAAATTTTAGTTTGCATGTGAAAATTTCATCATTTCATAATAAAATTCACATTGCACAGTTGAATTTCTCATTCTAACATGAGTGTGTATTGTTGCAGCGTGCTGAGCCGATCAACCTGCAAGACCACAACCACAGCAGAGGAAGAAGAGTCTCCGCTCGCCAGGCAAAGACAGCAGGGCGTCCACGCAGCAGAGGCGACCAGGTAGGACATTTGATTTTCATATTTTGGATAGAAAAATGTCCTAAATTTTTCACAATGTAATTCTCAAGAACTAGAGAATCAGACAGTTTTACAAAATGGTAAACACTTGGTGGACTAGATTGAGAATATGTATGATGTATGACATTTTCACATGACACATTTTCTTTGTGGTATTTCTTCAGGCCCTGGTGGACTTCACAGACGTCCTGGAAGAGGATCCCTCCTCTGTTGCTCTTCCTGAGGCTTCTCCCATTTTTCTCCTTGTTAAAAGTTTTTTTTGGGGGGGAGTTCTAAGATAGCTGTGCATCAGAGATGCTTATTCCTCCTCCTCATCCTCCATGTTCACCTCCAACTGGTGCTCTTCTCAAAGCTCAATAAATTCCACCAATCTCTGCATTTATCAGATCAGTCATTTGAGTCCACAGGAATTAGCATAAAACTGATTCCTTAATGTTTGACATCTTTTTTTTGTAATTTTGGAAGCTATTTTCTCATTTACTATCATTTTATTGCAGTATGCCAGCAGCTATTTGTTCATATGAACAAGAAGCTACGATGATGGATATGTTTAAACTTATCAGCATTTAAAGTTCAGTTGTAGCAACAAACCAAACCAGTCCTCAGACTTCAGTCCTCATGATATAAAACCTTTTGATTCAGTACAAAATGATAGTTTTGTTAACTTGTGTTCCTTAGTTGTGGAACCATTTCAGAACTTATATAATGCATGTGTTGACTAAATGTAAAACTAATTGTTCACTGAACTCAAGGTTTTTAGCTCACTTCCCAGGATGCATTGTATTTGGATTAAATTTCTCCAGAGAACCTTGTTTACTAATTTGGGGAAGGTTATAATTTGTTATATATTGTTTTCTACACAGCTTTTTAAAGATATGTGATAAAGTATTGATCTTTATTGAAATAAGGTTTCATCAGAGAGTTTTAGGAAAACTGTACAGATGCTGATCAGCCTTCAATTCCAATTTTTGGTTTTAATGGATATGACATTTTTTTGAGTAAGGTGAGCTCTCAGCTGCTTTTCACAGTAAATTCTGACTAGAGGGTTTTAAATGAGATACTTGTTTACATAAATTACATTGAGTATTGTGTTGAAAAAAAGATTTAGCTCACATTCTGCTTCAGATGCCTCTTTTGAACTTAAAGACAAGGTGTGTTCAAATCATTCACTTAATTGTCATTTGAGGGTTGCCTGGATTTAAACCTCGGAATTCCTGCCGAAATTCAGCTAAACACAGCTAAATAGAGCTAAACCAATTCGTTTTTCTGGTGTATTGTAAAAATAGTTAATAGATGAGAATATAATTTACATCAGTGTTATGTTTTCTCTGTAGAAAATAAAGGCTACATATTAAATGCTAATTGGTAAATAAACAGTCATTGCTAGGCTGTCTTAAGCATGCACCAATGTTGCACATTACATTACACAAAATATCACAATTCTGTGTTTAACAGGTTTATTATTTAGCAAACAAACCTATATATAAATGTGCAAAGCCAACACATAAAAAAAAATCAAATCAAGTATTATTTTCTCAACAAAACTTTTACAAAAATATCTGGTGATATACCAGTACATTATAGCAATGAGAAGCTATTTTAGAATAGCTGTATATGTACTATAACTAAGAATTATGGACCCCAATTTAAGAATAAAATCATATTCTACAGCCGTATTTCATTTCATGATAAGGATTTAAATAAAGAAACATTATCACTTATTTCTCAAATTAAGCAGTAAGAGTCTTCACCACATGTTACTCTCTTTTCCCTTTCTTCTTTTTTTCAGAAAATTTCTGTCGTTGATGCTGTCCGCCTCCGCCTCCTCGTCCTGACTTGTTTCCTTTCGCTTTTCGACCTTCCCACGCTGGCATAGGCGGCTCAATTTCCCCTGGTCGTCCTCCTCTGTCTGGTACGCTGCCCATCAACGCCTAGTGAGACAAAAGAAGAGTTAAGAGGCCAGATCTGTATTCTGAGCTCTTCATTCAGAAACACAGGCATGGTTTATAACTGTTCACGGTCATACCTTGTAGACGGGGGTGCTTTTTCCAGCCTTGATTGGCTCAATGAAGGACTGATCCTCTCTGGCGGCGATCAGAAGAGACGGGGAGACTCGGGAGGAGGTGGCGAGGGATGAAAGAGGAGGCACTGAGGCCAGCGCTTCACTGCGCTCCTGTAAATAAAGGACTGATTGAACTGGGATGTTTGTTGTTATCATATCTGTTGTCCTCAGATTACCTGCTGCAGCAAGAGATATATTTATACGAGAGCTGAAGTGAGTTTTAACAGATGCAGTGATTGCCTACCTTTTGATTTTCTCCCCATGCAAACGACTGAAGTGTAACCTGGAAGCGTTTGATCATCATTTGCCGCCGACACTTATAGTCCACTGACAAAACTTGATTGATCTTTTTAACTTGCACCTGAGAAACAGATAAGAAAATAAGGTAGTAATGTTACGTTAAAGCTCATGTTAGAGTTACATGATGATGTGTAATGAACTGGTAACATACCCACTGCTCTGAGCTGAGGCTGGTGTTCAGAAGCGGGTTTGTCATGACGCCACACGGCAGACGAGTAAGCCTCGACTCCACCTGCATTAAAATAAAAAAAAATCCTTTGAGTGCTTCTCAGCTTGTAGTCTTGACTTATACACATCTCAGGCTCTCTTATATCAGACTTACCTCACTCAGCACATCTGTAAATTGACAGGAGGTGTCCATGTCGAGGGCGTGCAGCAGTAATACCCATTCTGCCTGCATCTCCGCCTTCCTTCTCTCTTTGTCGGCGTCATCTTCGTATTCCTGACAAAACTCAGTGAGTTCATGGCTGCGATCTTCAGCTCGCTGCTCCTTTTCAGACTCCTCTCCTGTTGTCTTCTCCTCAGGATGCAGTTCCTTGTGCTTCATTATTCGAGCCGCTTGTAATTCTGATACTAGGAACTCTATAGGATTAAACAATGACACCCCTCATTTAAAAAGTTGAGCAGGAAATGTACAAATCCATGGGCACGACAATCATCTGTTACTCTACAACAGAGGTCACCAGACTCCTGTTATTTCTCACCAGTGACTTTGTTGAGGATGGACGGCCCCAGCACCTCTGAGGCCAGCGCAGTGAGGGGAGACATCATGTTTGACAGTAAAGCTCTCAACTCTCCCACCAGCAAGACGTTACCTGTCCTGCTTGAGTCTAAAACAGAGGAAAGACAAGGCCATGTTATTTATACAGCACATTTTAACAAGTTTTATATTAAAATGCATAAAGCAACAAGTACAGAAGAATATCATAAACAAAATAGAAGAACCGTCCTGTACAGTATAGTCCAGTATAATATAGTACACGGCACCCTGCACTTTCAGTAATGCATTGTACAACCATTTCTAATTTGCATCTTCCTTTGTTCAACATGTATATACTGTACATTCTTTCTATTTTCTATGAGAGATAGATTGATATGTCGGCTGATATTAGCTTATTGCAGATATATTGGTATCAATGTAAAGTACATGTTGGCCAATAAGTTAAAAGATATTGCAGTATAGAAATGTCAAACGCATTTTTTCAATAATGATCCCTTAATTGTGTCCCCAGTATATACAAGTTGGGACATTTGGATATGAAGAGTTCTCCGACCAAAACTCCGGTGTCTCCCCTGTTCCTGCTGGCTGCGGTCGGGAGGCTGAAGCAGGAAAAGCCATCACTAGGCTCAGCAGTGAATCATAAGACCTTGGTCTGGTCAGCTAACATTACTGCCAAGCAGGTGAAATATAGAGTGATATTGTGGTTTTAGCTGACGTGTGTCGCCTCACTGTTTTGAGCGATGCTCGTTCATGTCTATGTAGAATGAGCAAGCGCGAGCCCGACGCTGACTTTCGTTGACTTAACGGCCAAAGGTGTCGCTGTTAACAAGCATTTCTGATTCTTCCAAACAGTCCCTTTAATCGGTCGAGCTGTAATATATTATTTTTTTCATTTTACGATGAATGTATAGTATAAATATGTACTTATTTTGCTATTTATACTGAGCATCTTTAGTATGAAAACTTCTTTCAATAAAGGTCTATCTTAACAATAAAAGACAAAATACAAAACTACCACCCCCCCAAAGAGAACCACAAAAACAAACCACAGACTGTAATTAATACAAACGTTTTCACTTTGTTTTTAAATGTAGACAGTTTGAAATAGATCTCAGGTCACCAGCTGAGGATATTATTATTGTACTTTATGCACAGTTAGGAAAAAGCACCACCTGCTGATTTAACAGGTGTGAGTGTCGGACTGTAGTTTACTGCATCACACACAGACAGAGGAGGGTAATAGAAACCTTGTAGCTGTGGACAGAGAGAGGTGAGCTGTGCAGTCAGCCAGGTGAGCAGAGGACAGGGGAGTTCATCACAGGTACACTGTGAGAGACAGCAGCTGCTCGGGTACCTGAGCAGGAAGTAGATACTACAGGTGAAGTTACCTGAGTGGACCAGTGTCCTAATATACTGGAAATACAACTGAAGGCATGTGACGACGCAGCAAACAAGGAAGTAGTTAAACGTTACTCACCCTAAAGCTTTAATGGATGAAACTGTCCCTGCGCTCCTCTCCATGGTCACTATAATAGTAAACAGTTGATGTAAACCTGTTTCTACTGCCTGTTTCAGTAAGTCAGCTCTATCCAACTCATGAAAGTTCAAAGTATGTTTATAAATTGTGCTTCCTCTTTTTACAGTGTTAACTAAAGCTCACATACCGTCACCTGCTGGCTGGGAGTGTGTAGTGCTTCTAGAATAATTCAATAAAAATAATAATAATAATTTACACAACAGAGCTATAAAATAAATACAAGAAAAAAATTAAATAAATACTAAAATTACAAAAAAAAAATCTTACAAAATATGTTAAAAAAAATCTATACAAATTGAAAGAAAATGGGCTTTATACAATATACTATACATTAAAACAAATACTTGACAAGACTAAACGAGGCAGGTAAAACATAAAACAGGTAAAACACAGTTATAAAGCAAATAAAACAGGTAAAGTAGATGTAATGAATAAATATAAACAGATATTACAATAAAGAAACAAAATAGATGTAATGTAAACAGAGGTAATTGTACTTGTAAAATAGGTAGGGGTAGATGTAATAAATAAAATGTAAACAAAGGTAGTTGCACTTGAGGTATATATTGCATCAAAGGATATATTGCACAGTCAAATGTATTTCATATTATTAAAACTTTCTTGGGTTCCGGCAGGGCCAACCGCCTAAGATTCTCAAATTAAAGAGAGTGGACGACGGAATCATTTTAAGGGTGTTTATTGGCATCCAAACCATGGTTTCTGCAGTGCAAAAGAGTACATAAATCAAATTAGTAATATAAATTAAATACTAAATAACAATGAACAATTACAAGCTGTGGTCAATAACTGGCTTGAAAACAAGGTGTTACAAATTAACATAGGTCAAATAACAGGCTTACATTCGCAGGGACGCATGGCCAGAGGGTTGGATGATGCAGCAGAGTGCTCTGCTGGTGCTGCTGTGGGCCTTATATAGTCTTTGAAGCCACACACCTGATTGCAGTTGCCAATCAGGGGGAGGGGAATGAATGGCCTCAGTGGATTGAGGCCACCTGTGTGTAATTGGCCAGCAGGCAGGGGAATGATTTGATGAGGTTATCCTGTCCATGGCAGAGGCTGCCATTTGACAATGCAAGAATTTACAACACATATGTAAAAAAAATACATACTAAAAATGGAAAGTGGAGTGGGTTTTGTATAATATGAATTACCATCTGTTTACATAATCTTCTATATTTTAGATTTAGATTGTGTCACAGCCCGGCTCTAGGATTGTGACAAAAACGGGAGACACACGGGTAAACTGAATAAAATAAAGTGATTTATTTACCAAAAAAGTATGTAAATAGTAAGTCAAAAGAATGTAGCGTATGGGAGGAATCTGTAGAGTCAGCAGTGTAAGGAGTGGATGTGTGAAAATGTACTGCATGGATGTTGTGCTGTAAAAACAAGGAAAAGGAACTAAAAAGCAAGGAACAGAGGTATGATGTGCGGGGAGATCTGCCAACACAGACTGCTGCATGCTCAGGCTTTAAAGCACACAGAGGGATGGTCACAATTGTGAGTAAAGTAATAATAATGATAATAAACTTTATTTATACAATGTAGTAAAAAAATAAAATGGAACAAAGTACCCAACAATAATATAAGATACAAATAATAATATTAAAACATAAGACATGTTGGAAATAACACTGTGCTTTCATTAATAACAAAAAAAAGAAATAAAAAAAAAAGATAATTTTGAGAAGTGATTTTAAAGATGTCACTGATTCTGCGAGTAGGATATTTAAAGAAAAGTTTCAAATTATTTTCTAAAGCCAAAAACTGTCCGGATTGAGTAGTATGTGATAGTAACCGTCCTCTACTTTCCATATAATACTATTTATATTTTTTGTTTTCTTTAACACTCCCTCAGCCTCTTCTGAGGAGAAACTTCTTGTCACTCTTCATTGAATAAAAACATCTGATATACTGATATAACATGTGTCACAGTTTCTTTACTATCACGTCTCTCACTCAAAACTCTCCTGGAAGGGAACTCATTGATGTGTTACACATGTTTGTCCACCAGGAGCCAATAGAGGTCTGTGATGGACTGGAGTTAAAACAGCACTTACATTGGTGTTACAACTGGCCCTCAGAGACTAAGGACATTTAATCAAGTACTGCAGTTAAGCTACAGTCTTGAAATACTTGTACTACTGGAGTATTTTCATTTAATGCAAATATTTCTAAACCACTACATCTCAGGAAGAAATATTGTACTTTTTACTGCAGTACATTTATTTGAGAGCTTTAGTTACAGTTTATAAGACATGATGAAGCACTGAATAAAGTAAATTTAAATGCAGTTTACATGTTAATGTTTCAGTGAGAATAAAATCCAGTAATAATATATGAGGAGCTTTTCTGCATAATGGTGTATTTCACTTTTCATACACTATGAAAATGCACTGAACTGCTCACTTTTTTTTTTGTCCAAATTTTTTTTTTGCAGACATTAATAATAATAATAATAATAATAATAATAATAATAATAAATAAAATGAAATAAAAAATAAAAGAGAGAGAAAAGGAAAAATATTAAATAATAGATTTAGCTTAAATAAAATGAAGTTAAGCGCAACGTTAAGTAAGAGTGAAATAGTAAAGACAGTAGTGTTGGTTGGAATTAATTCCAACTGCTCGCTTTTAATGCGTCCTTAAAACAGCTCTTCTTAGTCATGTAAAAATATGGATATATATTAATTAGTAGTAGCCAAACGCAACTCTATGGATGTAATTACATCAGCTTCCATCCTCTGGTCATGATGGACGTAATGATTTGGGGGCTTTATTTACTGGAAGTGATCTTTCCTGACTAAGAAAATCATAATATATTGTGTCACTCACCATGTTTTGGCTCTGCTCCATTATTCTCTTCATCATCATTATGATCTTTAATATTTATGTGCCCTTTACTCATAGGGCATCATTTGACACACTCAGCACTCTCAACACCATAACAGGTGTTGCTGATGGTGCTTATGTTTGCTTCAGTAGAGCTGGTTGTGCACACAGACACTGTTATAATCTATACAGCATTATTGTTGTCAGCAAACACTGGCAGCACTTCTTTGGTTTAAAACATCATCCAGGTTTTTACAGTTGTCGGTTCAGCTTTGGTAGCTTCGGGTCTTCTTTAAAGCTCCTGCAGAAGCTCTTACAGCAGAAAACTTTGCAGTTGATATTCAGCTTTTGCCTCGTACCTAATAAGACTGTGCCTTCCTCTTCCTCTGACATATTACTGTATCTACACACGCTGAGGCAGACAAACACACGTGCTTCATCAGCTTTGTCTGAATGTGTTTCCTCCTCTTCTGAGCACTGCTTGACCACATGTGTCACACTTACGGCATCAAGCCCCTAAATCAGCAGCCTGTGAACTGAACATGAACAATGAAGACGGCGGCGGTGTGCACGTCAACACTGAGCCTTCTACGTTTACTCTGCCCCCGTTGCCATATGTACAGAAGCCGTGCCGCCCCCCGACAACAAAAGCCCTGCCATGCGTCAGGATGCTGCGTCTTTTATTCCCCCGACACTGCCCCCCTGCTCAATGAAACCTTGTGGGGGCTGACCTTTGACCTCTGGCAAGCAGCCAGACAAAGCAGGCAGACACTCCCCTCTTGGTGGTCTTGCTGAGCACTTGTTGGGTGGATGACTCAAAGAGTGATTTCCTCACAGTTGTATTCACTGTCACACAAAATATCATATAGGCCTGAATATACTACATAAATATGTTTTTGGTTATATGTGCAGTGCATACCATGCAAACAGTGCAGTGTTCAAAATGTATTACAAATTTAAAAAATAATAAATTTTTCTTGTTAGACAAGTTTTATTGGAATAATAGGTGAGTAGGAGTGCGTGTACACTATATCGATATAATCGTCAGCTGATCAATTTTCTGGAAAATTCATTAAAAAAAGACTAATGCTGTTAATTAAATACTGACAGATTCAAGGAACTTTATTATATTGATGCAAAATTAAACAGTCACTCTGTGAAGGTAGACACAGTCTCCTCTGTGCCGGGAGAGGAGTCTTATCTTCTGCGTGGCAATGCACAACACTTAGTTTACTTTCATTTTGCACAACAGAGATATATCTTTAACTCTATTTTATTGTATTTTTGTTTTACTTCTTCTATCTAGCGTAAAGTAGTTGGTATGTACATTTATATAGAGATTTGTAAAATGTGTTTTTCGTACCTACCTCATGTCATTTATATCACCAACCTCTGATGTCAAGCGGTAACAAAATTGGTGCATTTTGTTTTTAAAAAATGCATTGGGAAGAAATAGACAGAATAGGGCACATACTGAATAAGCAACAGTAAAATGAAGACAAGATGCAGTAAAAACAGAAAGAAACATTAATGCTTGTGTGGTGTGGGACTGATATGAAAGAGTCATACCGAAAAACATATTTACAGTGTATATTTCATGCTTCTGCCCTGTGTTCACCTGCCTGATCACTCACTCTCCTGTCTTTACAAATCCTGTTACCCTCATCTGCCCTGCATTCACCTCATTTCCCTCTCCCTAGCTTCCCCGCCCATATCTACACCTGCTGGGCCTCATTATCCTCATCCTGCTGCTTTAATATTCTGACCGAAAAAAAAGGTGAAGCCTGAGCTTATTGTGCTAACCCTAAATTCTTAATGAAGCATTACCTTAAATCTACTCAAAATAGCAGTAAAACAAAACAAAAATAAAATATAATAAATAACAACATCATAAATCAGAAGCAAATAAACAAAACAAAAAATCAGAAATTTCATTAACTCATGTCAGCCATTTCTCAGTGTTGGTCACATACTTTGTATCTTTCAATTATAATATTTTTGTACATTTTCGTCTTATAAAAATAACTTTTTTTGAATCAGATTTGCTCCAATTTACCCACTGCCACTTTAAGTAGAGAATACAACACAGGGAGAGTATCCACAAATAATTCATGAAACAATAATAAGAGAAAAAAAACAAAAAAAACTAAAAAACAAAAACAAATATATATATACAGTATATATATATATATATATACGTACCTACACACACACACACACACACACACACACACACACACACACACACATACACATATATACACATATATACACGTACACAAATATACATATACACACATACACACATACATACACATATATAAATACATACACATATATACATACACATACATACACATACATATACAGTATACATACACATACATACATACACACATACATACACATACACATATACTGTATACTGTATATACACACATACACACATACATACCTACATACACACACACACACACATACACATATATACACGTACACAAATATGCATATACACACATACATACATATATTTATATATAAACATACATACACATATATATATATATACATACACATACACATATATACATACACATACACATACATATACATATACACATATACATACATACACACATACATACATATAAAAATAGAAGAAACAAAAAAAATAAAAAATAAATAATGATCAGTAGCCTATACTTTTAATTAGCATTTTGAATACACTATTTCTTACACTTTGTATACTGCTACTTTTACTGAAGTAAAATACTTCTTCCACCACTGAACATCACACAGGTGTGTTTCTACTGTATACTTTGTGGTAATTTTCCACTATAAACCAGTAAGACACTGTGCGCGAGGACAGGTGTTCAGTCTGGTTGGTTGGCAACAGTTGCTCAGGTGACTGAAGCCACATCCCCCTTAGAGACAACAACAGTCATGTGCTTGTGACAGACGGAGCAGCTTCACTCACCCAGACACCCACTATAGAGCAGCACCCAGGGGTGTCATGGACTGACAACTTACTCTCACATGTGCGGCACTTTCTCACCGTGTTTCTGCCTCTGTGTCTTTAAAAACACTATTATTATTCAGGAGAACTATAGTTATTTGAGTTAACTCTACGGTCATGAATCGACTGGATGAATGGAGCTTCAAGTCCAAGAGCATGGACCTGCTGGACCTGGAGGAGGACTTCTACTTCCACTACGGAGCCGAGGAAATGACAGATTATCAAGACCCCGATGAACTTGTGGCTGCGCTGAAACAAAAGGAGGAAGAGGTTATTCTGGCAGCCCAGCTGGGAAACGCATTGCTGCTGGAAAACCGTCAGCTGAAAGAGAAGAGCGACAAACTTCATGAACAATACGCAGACAAGCTGGAGGTAAGACTATTTTACACTGGGAATGCTTAGATATATGGTGTATAATGGGAGCTTTCTAGGTGAAATAATGTGGTTTCAAAGTTAAGTTGCTGCTAGTATTTGAAGTGGGAGGGTGAAAAAAGATATGTAAATTCAATAGTAACCTTTAGAGCAACTTTGGGAACAATATGAATCCAGTATAGAAAATAATACTCCACACATAAATCTTATATCTCTTAAAGAATGTATCATTATACAAGATTGTTTTTATTCATATGGTGAGTGTATGAAAAATATACTCAGTTAGCAGTTTCTTTATTGTTATATGTACAAATGACAACTTTAAACACCCAACTTTGATAATAATGATAATAATAAACTTTATTTGTATAGCACCTTTCCAAACATAGTTACAAAGTGCTTTACATAAGTTAAAATAGTGCAAACATCAAGATAAAAACAATACAGAATGAAAACATAAAAACATAGGCAAAAATTATATTAAAGAATGAATCACAACTTATACAAGATTGTTTTTATTCATATGGTGAGTATATGAAAAATATACCCAGTTTCTTTATTGTTATATGTACAATGACAACTTTATATATTAAACATTTTTATTGGCACAAAAAGTATAATGAAGCAGTACAACTATAAAGAAGTTTTAGATATAATGGAAGCTTTTTAGGTGAAATATGTGGTTTAAAAAGATTTCACGACTTGTTTTCTGCTAGTATTTGAAGTGGGAAGTTGAAAAAGATATGTAAACTCAATAATACAATACAAAAATGAATCCAGTATAGAAAATAATACTCCACACATATCTAATTTCTCTTAAAGAATGTATCACAAATTATACAAGATTGCTTTTATTCATATGGTGAGTGTATGAAAAATATACCCAGTTTCTTTATTGTTATATGTACAAATGACAACTTTAAACACCCACCTTTGATAATGGAGGGTAACATATAACAAAATAATGGAGAAAATACACATTAATGTGGTGAGAAATAATATTAATCATACTGTATGATCTACAGAAGGTTGTCCATATAGGGCTGTGTATAGGCAAGAATATTGCGATACGATACGTATCACGATACAGGGGTTTACGATTCAATATATTAAGATAAGATATTCCTTTATTAGTCCCACATGTTGCGATATATTGCGATACTGTAAGTAAGGCGATATATAGTGATTTTTTTTTTTTATCTAATTTTAGGAAAACTGTCATAGTATATAGACCACACCATCATATGCATAAAAACGTATTTTTTATACAATCAGAACAGTGGGATCTGCATTTGCATTTATCACAGGCTTTAAAATCAAACATCATAGCACTACTTTGAGAGGGCACATTCACTGAGAGGACGCATTCACTGAGAGGACGCATCTCTTTGTAAATTAAATAACGTATTGACTAAAAGGTAAAATATTAATTAAAAATCAAACACAAAACATATCGCAATATTCTTTTTTTTCCCGATATTTTCTTACACCTCTAGTTGTACATCATTCAATATATTCCAAAATACATTGTAAATAAATGCCAATATATTAGATATCCATAGGAAATCTACTGTAATCGTAAGTTTCATTACCGTACTAACGTGTAAACAGACAGAATGTGTCTTCGTCAAATTGTTGCTTTACTACACTTTCCTAAGTGTGATCAGGTTTATGCCTCTATACTCATTGCACTCTCTTTTGTGTTGTTCCACTGACTAAGTATTTCCAGGACATGTCTCAAATGAAATGTTTCCCTGGAAAGCTATCTTCACAGGTTGAGAAAGAAATTGGCAACCTGCCTCTTCCGAGGAATCAAACTTACTCCTTATGAGACATCAGCAGTTAACTTTGGAAGTCTAATACAAGGAGCAAACTGCAGTTACTGTGTCAGCAGGAGGAGCCCCAAAACACTCACACACTTTAAACATCTTTTAATGAATCCGAGATGATTCTCCAAATTCAATAAATCTCTTCAAGACAACAAATCTAACAGCAATGAAGCTGAGAGACAGCAGGTGAAAGTTATTTGTCTCTGTAGTGAAGCTGTTGCCTCCTGCGCAGCATCACACACCTGAGTGGTTACAACAGACTAAATAATGGCCTTAATGCCTTTGTCAGGGTGAATGCTGATGTTCTCTTCAGATGTTCAATCTTGAATCTTATCAGGTGTGATTACGACTTAAATCAGTACTTTTCAAAGTGCAGTAAAGATGTGACAAGAACTTATCTGCCTAGAAACTGATAGAATCTGCAAGAGAGATAATTTCATAAATAGTTGTATGGAACACAAAGCTGCCACTAACAATTATTTTCAGCATCGATAATCTGCTGATTTGTCATAAATACCTAATTTCCTAAAGCTTTTTTTTGGCGATACAAGAATTCTTGTACTTTACTAAAAGGATTTTTTTACTATCGCATATAGAAATAGAGAAAATCCTCACAATTGAGAAGATGGAACTAGGTTTAAACTATTAATAACCATCAAAGTAGTTGTAGATTAATTATCTGTCGATTGACTAATCTATTAATCGACTAATAGGTTCAGCTCTAATGGAATATATGAAAACAGATTTGACTGATGTTTCTGTACAGTAAGATATAAATTAAATAATGTAAATTTTCAGTGCAACTTCAGATACTCAATTTTCAGGTCTAGACTCGACGACCCATCCTATCCATAACTATTTGAGGTCTATACCTAACCTTAGCCATTCGAGGTCAATGCCTAACCTTAACTATTCAAGATCAACCATCTCGCGAGAGTTTCCCAACTCATAGGTTACCTTCTAGACACGACCAGTTTGTCACTCAAATTCCTATTTCAAATCAATATGTTATCATTGTAACATCCTGTTGCCAATAAGGACGATTTATAAACATAATCATTTCAAACATATGCATAGTAGGCCTATAAACAGCCTATGTTGAATGAACTGTAATCCTGGATCAATGTTAATGTATTCCACCCCTGTGTAGGAGCTGGAGCAGGGCAGGCATGAGCTGCGGCTGAAGCTGGAGGGCTGCCAGTCCCAGTGGGAGAGCCAGGTGTTGGACCTGGAGAGGGATGTGAGGGAGCTGAGCGCCCAGGTGGATCGGCTCAGCCGGGCCCTCAGCGAGGCCGAGAGGGACAAGACTCAAGCCCAGATGGAGCACAGCGAGCACACACAGCAACTCAAGGAGCAGCTCAACACTGTGAGTCCCACATAGTTTAATGTTACTCTGTCAGAACTATAGACCTTGTGTTCAAAGAAACACCCTGACTGGGACAGGTAATTCAGCTACTGTGTGAACAAGCACCTGGCGTACCACCAGTTGCATAGTCTGTCTTATATGTATTTAAATTACACTTTCTATAGCCACTTAAATTTACCTGTTGCATAAATGTTCCCTATGAGTGACTAATGTAAGACTGGCTTAGCCTGTCTCGCAATGCACTATTGGTGAAATAAGACACTTCACAGAAGAGAAAAAATGGCAAACCACACGATGGGAGAAAATAACAGAAAAGGTAAATAGCATAAATCCAACAGTCGTAAGAACCGTTAAAGATGTTCAGAAATATTTCAAGAATATGGTACAAGAATCCCAAAAAGTTATGGATAAACAGTTAAAATAGTTAGCTAAAAGTCTAAGGCCAAGACTAGTCTTAAACTTAGTTTATACAACTGGCATCTGAGCTGTGGATCCAAAGCTGCTGGCCTTCTGAGTCAAACTAGATAAGACGGGCTGTCACCCAATCCTCACACTGAAACTCAGTGTTCTCTGCAAACCTCTCAGGTATCAGTCTGACTCAGCGTAATCTGCTCCATAACAAGGCCAAACTCTCAGGCTGTTCACAGACTCAGACCAAGGCTGCGACAAAAATACTTACTTATACAAGTTTTGATGAAAAGGAAAGTTTTCATCTGAGCAGGAGAGACAGAAGTCGATCAGTCAGTAGCTACGAAACCAAAGCTGTTGGCTTCAGGCAAATGATCCAGCAGAATGTAAATTTTATGTAAACAAGAAGGGGAGTGAAAGTTAATGCATTGAATTGATTTGAGCACCAGGAGCACAGAGGGAGGAAGGCATAGAAAAGATCTGGAAGATGCATTCATTGTTTAAGTCATTTTTTGAGCAAAAATGCCCCAGCCATGCTCTTTATCCAGCTTCTCAAGTGTGAACATTTTCTGCTTTTGTGTTTTTATATCGTTGTAAACTGAATATCTTTGACTTTTTGACTGTTGGTTGATCAAAAGAAGATATTTGAAGACTTCACCTTGGCCTTTAGTACATTTTTTTCTATTTTCTCACATTTTATATTAATAAATGAACCAAAGAGTGGGCAGATTAATCAGTTATGAAAATAATCATAGTGTCAGCCCTACCTAAGAACATTATAATCTACCAGTTTATTTAGTAACATGAAGTTAATTTTTAACGTGCTTACGTAATTGTGTGACATAATGGACAAAATAACTGACAACACACAGCTGATTCAAATCATTATCAGCTCGTATGTGTTCAAGTCAAACATTCATGATCTTCAGTGTTTGATCCTGAGGAAATGGTACACCTTGGGAGGCAAAATCAAACCGATGACATATTATTTTACTGCCTCTTATCAGTCAACATGGAGGAGCTGATTGGATCACACAGCTGGACAACCTTGGGTGTTTTTCCAGCCTGAGAAAGTAGAGGATGTTTTTCTAAACATTACAGTCGTGACGTGTTGCGTCGTCACGGCTGATTACGGCTGAAACTACTGGTTCCTTGTGTAGTTTCAACATGCACAGCAAACCTGAGCTGGCAAAGTTAAAAATGAATCCAAACAACAGTGTGCAACCCTCCCATGAGTCAAGGTCCACAAAATAAGGAACTATGAATGCCTTAGTTTCCCCCATCTGCAGTCGGGCTGAAGCTCTTACTGAGGAAAACTCCCTAGAAGTTCAGGAAAAAGTCAATTTAGATAAAAAGTGCTATCTCTCTTTTGGCTGTTTGGGGAGAAGGAAGTGGAGAAAATGTTTTATTTGGCATCGGAAGTGGTTAACTCTGGACTCTGTGTGGTTGTAAAAAGCCAGAGAGAGCGAATGTGTTGAAGGAAGAAGAAGCTCCATGTCTGATGCGTCTTTATCAGACGTGGTGAAGGGTGCTGTTGCTTCTGTCATGGTGAGTCTGTATTTCTGTGATCATGTGTGTTTGTACAGGCGTTCCCACAGTTACGACTGGAACAGGAGATTTTGTCCTGTGTGTCCTGATTGGGCTTTAGATCGGTTGATCATTTTCTCAATGAATGGATTTATTGTTTACTCAGAGATATTTAGTTTGCTATAGTTGAAGAGCCAATATTCATATTTGGGACCAGAAGACAATGTTGGAACCAGTAACCAGTGTTCAAAAACACACTAATAGATCATGTATCTTATGGATTGTGAGTCTACATATAACGAAGCTGTAGCAGGTCTCAGAGAGCTTGAAACACTATATCCTAATTGTGAGGGTGTAACCAGAGTATGACAGTAATCTGGTGGAGGCAACCTCATATTGCACCACAGAAACCTGAGCGAGAAAGAATTCCCCATGTTAACCAGCAAAGCAAAGCAAAGCAAAGCCCTGCTGTGAGAGGAAAAGTTCGCTGTGTCTCTTGATCCTGGTGCATTTGAGGAAGCGGCTGCATAAGAACAATGTTGGCATGTGCCAGATTGTCACATGGTTGAGTGCTGACTGTTTAGACAGTATAGCTGGAAAGTAGATGTTAAAATATCAGGGAGGGTTGAGTGAGGTCAGGATGTTTCTTCAGTCATGCAACTGATACACAATATGAGAACACTTAAGTGAAACATTAATGAGTTTGTCTCGTGTCTAATGTCTTTGTTAATTTATTGCTTGACTCAGTGAATGTTTAACAATGAAAATCGATAACATACTGTACCGCTAAAAGTATGTAGGACATTGGTTTGGACCTGTGTCATATTAAATTAAGTATAACTAATTAAATATAATGAGTCATATCAAAAATATGCACCAGTGACTCTGACTGACACTCAATATTAAATCTGAACTAGTTCTTCAATAAAAGAACGTTAGCAGTTAGACTTTTCAAATAGTCAGCTGCCAGTTTATGAGGCACATGTTGCTAAAACTGATGCAGTCAAATCCGACATTTATGAAGGTTATAATGTTCATCTTTTGTCTAAGCTGTTTTAGAGGGTGTTGATTCAACTCTATGGTCATTTAAGAAGCGATAGTGTGTAGTGCTGTTGAATTGTAGTGTTATACAGACTCTTTGTAGAACGATTAGTCAATTAATTGATTTATCGGTTGACAGGAACATAACCGGCAACTATTTTGATAATCTATATTAATCATTACAGTCATTTTTCAAGCAAAAATACCAAATGTTTGCTGGTACCAGCTTCTCAAATGTGAGGAGTTGATGCTTATTGGTGAAACATGATAGTAAATTGAATATCTTTGGATTTTGGACTTTTTGTTGGATTAAACAAGCAATTTTCTCTGCATTTATTTGAGGTTTTTTTCTTGATTCATCATTTTTTAAATATCAGAAAATAGTGAAAAAATTGAAAATGGAGAAAGTAATTGCCAGATAAATCGATAATGAAAATAATTATTAGTTCCAGGGTAAATATTTAATCCATCCCTTTTTTAACAATGAGGGTAAACTGGGTGTAAATGGGTGAAAAACACACCTTTTCACCTCCTGGTTCCCACCCAGTGTTACATGATCACATTCCCTGGCCGTGGATCACAGTGTGTTATTGGAACACTGTGACAAATCCCTCGCTGTGAGATTTCCGTTATTGTAAAAGGAGATGCCTGAATTGAGGCGAGCCCCCCGTGACCTCTGCTCCCTCTGCCAGCATCACGCAGCTCACGGACAAAAAGGGAAAGACAATATACATTTAGGAGAGATATAAATCTTTCATTTGCTTCTTTGATGCCGCCCCTCATATCCCATCATCCCAGGGGAAAGCCATCTTTTCTGTGTGCTCCCCGAGGGGCTCGGCTGTAGCTGGGGTAGTCAGCTGTTGGATACCTCAGCGTTTGGATCAGTGAAGGCTTGGGGTGTCGGGGGGGGTGGGCCACGTGAGGGGATATCATCTTTGTGTCTCTACCAAATGGAGCGTCCTCCTTCCACTCCTGTTTTGGTGATTCTCAGTGGGTCGCTGCCTCTTTTGTGGAGAAGGGGCCCGTGTTGACGAGACGAGGCATCGGTAATCACGTCTCACGTTCATCTTTAAGGCCCCCCTTTCTCCTCCTCATAGTGTGTCTGCATGCCATGTTTTGTTTTTGTCCATCAGTGCCGGCTTTACTCTTTGTCACACACACACACTTCCCACTAATGTTAGCCCTCACGCCTGCCTCACTTCCTCTGTACACACTTACAAACACGTACACACAAGCTGTCCCCCCCCTCCACTCCGCTTCACCCTCATGATGTCCAAGTTTACCCTCTGCCACATTTTTGTCTAATGTGGCGTGATGATGTCACAGACAAGACCAAGATGCCCTCTGCTCCATCTGCCGCAGAGTCCGGCCTTTCATCTTGTATTATGTGGCGGTGATGGGACCTGACAGGGGCCCGCCAAACTGCTGAGTAAGGGGAACTGAGGGTCCCAGACCAGGACGGGAAGGTCGGGGGTTTTGGGGGATTGGGAGAGCAATGGGTTGGTGTTGACCGGGGCTGCAGATGTGGCACCACTCCAAAGATCCCTGCTTTGTGTGTTGAGAAAGTAGCTGATTTTCAGATAAACAAGTACAACCATGACGAAATAAAGAAATCATTATTTAGTACTTCATATGACATGTGGTTTGTCAATGATTGGCTGTTTTGACGGATTAGTGATCACAGGAGTCATGTTGCTCTTTGTTTGTGGTCTCCAGCCTTTTTGGCTTGTGAACTCTTAAAAGAAGATTTTTTGTTTTGCATTTATTGGACATTTTGACAATTAAGAGGCTTGACAAACCTGTTGAATGCATTTCCATCCTCATGAAACATTTGCAAAACTATTTTTTTTCTTATTTTAAATCCTACATTGTTTACATGCATGTTTGGAAGCTAGCTACCTGGCACATTGCCTCATTTCTTGCCCTGTTGATCAGTTGATCAGCGTGAAACCATCGGCAGGGCTGTGCATTGTGATGCTGCGTGCTCTTGGATGTGTATGTGATAAAAACAGAAAGGGGCACAGACTAGTGAAAATATTGCTCCATAGCGCTGATAGTGGTCAAAAACTCCACAGGGTACCTTTTTAAAGAGGACATATTATGCTTATTTTCAGGTGCGTGCTTGTAGTTTGCTCTGATTGGTCAGCTGGCCCACCGTTGTGACTGGTCAACCGAACCAAACTCTTCGGACTCCGCTCCAGCTCCGCTCTAACTAGCTTTGTTTGATGGCGTACCAAACTAGCCTTTAGGCAGGTATTATGCAAATGTGTTACTTGGTGACATCACCACGTTACGGAAGAAAAGGCAGGACTTCAAGCGAGGCGTTTCAGGCAGTTCAGGATCAGTGTTTCAGTGGACTTTGGGCTTTGTAACTTTGCAGACCTGTTACATGCACAACAAAATATATAACACACTAAAGGTAGGTCCTCTTTAAAATTAGCCAATATGTACACGTGACCCCTCATCACAGGCTATGGTATTAATGTGTGGACATGAGTTATGAGCTTTTCAAAAAATGAATATTTTTCCCTCTCAAATAGTTTTACAGTATATGAAGGATTTCTAGTGACCTGAAGAGGTGGAGATATCTTTATTTCAAGCAAGAATTAGAGAAATGTTGTAAAAATGTTGTCTTTATTACCCCTTTAATCCTCTTGTGACCCCTCAGATTTTATCTTTAGACCCCACTGGGTTCCCAAGCTAGGAATATTGTAACCATGAGCAGTTCTTTCAGAGACAGTAAAGAAAACCATCTCTCATTTTCCTTGTGCTGCATGGCCCGCAGCAAAAAACATACCAAACAAATGTTCAATTTTAGTCACCTAATCCCCACCAGGTATCATGTTGTGCTTCTTCTCATCTGGGTCTGGATTACAGGATTTATTCCTGCTATATATTTGGCTATTTTAAGATTCAAGACTGTGGCCTCAATTCTCTTATAGCTCATCCCTCAGGCGAGCTTTGTTTTGGAGTTTCAAGTTGACAGATCCAAACCTATGATTCCACTTTTCTTGGTCATAGTTTGATTTCTTACTGAGTGAACTTTCTCTGTGCTTAAATCTCTCCTTGTGTCTAAAATTAAACAAAAATGCACAAAGAAGTCCTGCAAATTCAAAAGCCACATGTCTGTTTTATTTCACTCTATTTGTGAATCTCATGTGTCTGTGTTTTATTTCTGGTGTGTATTTTTGTTCGTGTAGGCAATGGAGGTGGAGAGAGCCATGTCCAGTGAGCTGCAGGCTCTGAAGCAGGAGCTCCAACAAAAGGGAAGCCACAACCGGCCGCAGGACGAAGAGCTGATCAGTGCCATGAGGGAGCAGGTAGCGACAATACACTCATACATGTACCTTTAAACGCCGCAACCAAACCAAAGCTAATCCTAAATGTAGAGCATTGTGTACTCACAGGGACAGGATGTCCAGAACACACCGCACCAGTGTCTGTGTCTGTTTTCGTATTATATTTCCTGTCAAAAGAGTTGATTGTGTTGCCAGATGCTTCATGCCTCTTGCCTTACTTTGTTGCATTCACTTCAGAGTGAGGTCAGGGTGTTTCTTCATTCCTGCACCTGATACGTGAGAACACTTAAGTGAGGCATTCATTAATTTGTCTCGTGCCTGATGTCTTTGTATTTTACCGCTTGACATAGTGAAAGTTTAACAAGGAAATACTGTATGTACAATCTGATTTCTGAGGAGCCGACAGGTCATGACATTATTTACTTGGAAGGAATGAAAATGAGATTTGGACATTTTTCTGGTTTAGTTTCACGCTTGGGCAAGAAAATGTTCCACAGCGTAACATTATCAGTGTATTACAAAACTGGGATATAGACATATCTACTGGTTCCAGACAGGAAAGGGAGTATAATTCTTGGATGATAAGCTGGAAATGTTAATACTGTTCACTTTGATTCTTTTGCAAATAAATCTATGACGTACTGAATCCCTAAAGGTATGTAGAACATTGGTTTGACCTGTGTCAAGTTACATTACAAGTATAATTTATTAAAAATAATTAGTCAGAACATAGTTATACCAAAGGTTTGCTGGCACCAGCTTGATAGTATATGATAGTAAACTGAATATCTTTGGGTTTTGGACTTTTTGTCGGACAAAACAAGTATTTTTTTTTCACTTTTTTTCACTATTTTTTCACGCTGCAACTATTTGAATAATCTGCTTTCTTTATGTTTTCCAATACATAAAGAACATAATGCAACACAAGAGAAAAAATCTTATAGTAAAGCAAGAACAGGTAAAAGAACAAATCTGGGCACATAAAGGAAGCCAATAAAATAAAATAAGACAAACCATTAAACAGAAAAGGGCATTTTCTCAATAAAATAGTAATTTTTACTTCCTATTATGTTTTTCTTTATATTCATTTGAAAAAATTGACCAAACTTCACAAAACTTCACTTGATAATTATAAGTCCTTTCAATTACAGATTCAAAAGAGGCATTATCTGTCATTAATTTTAACCATTCAGCAAAATACAGCTTTGTCTGACTCTTTCAATGAACAAACAAACAGTCCTTTAAAAGACGGCCAAGGCAAGTCCATATTCTTGTTTGGATATACCTGGTGGTAGAAGAGACCTGTCTCCTATAAACACAGTCAGGGAGATTCTGGTAATGGTTTATGCAACCACTCTTCAATACTTTCAGTTACTCGTTTCCAAAAAAGAGAAATTCCCACCTTAGATGAAGGAAAGTACCTGCTTCATTTTTACACTTTAAACTGTTTTAATGATTTTTTTTGAGGGAGGATAAAGTCCGAGAAAAACTTCCAGATATTCTCGGTACCTCTCTAAACACTCACATATATCAACACTGGTGGATTGATACGGTGTGATGCAAGGGGAGAGTGGGAGTTAGTGGGTGTTTTTCTTTCCGAGAAGAAATAACTTTTTTTTTTATCATATTTAATATCTGTGTTTTTGTATTTCCAGGTGCTGCGTCTCACCCAGAAGGAGCAGGCGCTGGAGGAGCGTTTGGAGGGTGTGTGTCAAGAAAACACTGAGCTGAGGTCGAGTTTGGCCTCTTTACACACACGCCTGGCTCTGCATGACCAACTCAACCAACAACACAGCCAGCAGGTACAAATACAGACGAGGCAACACAAAGCAGCTCAGTGTGGTCGGTGTATGAATGAAAGAGCCCTCAATAACAAAGGGATTTTCTGCTCCCGGCCCGGCGGCCTGGGTTTCGGCGGGATTGTGGAGAGCATTGCTAAACAATCACCTCATCCCCGTCATTGTAACTTCCACTCGTAACTCTGGATTCCACTCTTGTTCGTTTAGTTTCATGTCGAGCCGTGGGCTGGAATCTGGCGCGTCAGGATTCCTGTCACACTGAACGTTGTTGGAAACAAGTCTCATGACGGCTTTTTAAAAAGCACACACATGTCTGTGTTATGATGTCATTTCTCTCTGTTTATCATCAATGTAATCTGAGGTTACATAATGTTGTCTTATCTTCATCTCTATCATTTGTTCTACATGTTTGCTCACCTCAGATTCCCGTTTGTGCCTGCGTGTTTTGTCTCTACGCTTCCTATTTGTGTGTTCACACGCCTCCTTGTGTTTTCAGCTCGCTGGGGCATTGCAGGAGGTGGAGGCGGCGCGGAGTCGCTCACAGCAGCTGCAGGCCCAGGTGGAGGAGCTTCAAGAGGAGGTTTCCCTGCAGGAAGGCAGGAGCCTCGGAGACGCCTCCCTGCTGTCTGAGCTGGAGAGCAGCCTGGAGACGGCAGTGCTGGGAGTCAGCAAAGAAGAGGTACTGAAGCAGATTAAGTCTTTAACACAGTCAGAGAGACTACAGGGTTAACCCATCAGGCCACAACAGGAGAAAGATTTGGCTGAAATCTCTTGTCAGCGAAATTTAAAAAGAGAAAATAGATATATATGCTCTATATGAGATATTCTAAATTTTTCTTATAGTCAAACAAATCCCATGGAAAGACCAAAGCCAACAATTGTTCCTACAGACAGCTATACCTACGAAAAGTAATGCACTGTAATTTGTATATATCCCACAAAATATCAGGAAGTATAAAGAGCGACATACACTGTGTAGGGAAGAGGTCAGGGTGGATGGGTGGGTCAAAAACACAGGACTTTCGCTCAGGAGACCGGTGTTCGTACCCCGTGTGAAACCAGAAATCAACGTTGATTTAATTGTCACGTAACTTCCGTACTTAAATTATGCCAATTCCGGAGTTATTTTAACCCAAACCACAATCTTTTCCTAGACTTAACTAAGTAATTTTGTTGCCTAAACCTAACCAAGTTGTTTCCTGTGTAGACAGAAGTTAATTTTGAAAAGACTGGGGCGGAAATTGACTTCACGTGTTGTTGGACATTCATATAAAATGTCCAACAACACGTAACTATTCGTAAGATATCATACAAATCATTGTATAAGGATACATTTGTTTACTTGCAAACTCACACTAACTATAACTTTCACAAGTACCAAAAAATGTGTTGTGAGTAATAGGATTGTTTTCTGAGATAGGGGTGAAAGAAAAGAGTAATTGTTGTTGCTGGGAAGCTTGAATTTTAGTAATGAGCTTTTGAATCCCAAATCATCCTCATTCAGTCAGACTCATTTTGGAATCGAGACGGGAAACGTACTATGTACTGTATATATCAATGTCATGATATAAAATCATACACACGGTGATACAGTACATACTTTTATGTATATCAAACACTCTTAGCAGTAAGTGACGGAGCATAGCTTTAAATTCCTCTTATAACAGATTAATTGTGCAAAACGAAAGTAAGTCTGTGACCAGAAGTAGGAAATACTCCGTTTATCTGAATAACACAAGCAGCTCGTCTACGAGGCAGAGAGGCTGTAAATTAAACAGAGTGCTGTAACTGACAGAAACACCAGAATAGTTTTGGTTTGGCACCGGCTGCACTGACTTTATCTCCATACTGTGGTCGGCAAGTGTTAGTTGTTCTATTGTAGTCCTGCCCACAATGACTCATGCATGTTTTGAGGGGAAATTGTTTTCCTGTGATGACTGGAAACAAAAGTCTTCAACAAAATCTTTCCTTTAAAGAATCGTACTGTGAAATAACAGAATAATGACACCAGAAAAAACATCATCTATGAGCTGAATTTTAGGAAACATGAATAAATGTTGTAGTGAGAGGAATATGCCGACAGAACTCTTTGTGCAAGTTCTCCGTGACAGTGTGACTTGACGTCAGACAGGAGGACGTGTGAAGGTCCTGATTTTCAAAGTGAAAACGCCACAAAGGAATATTAGATAAGACTTTGAATTATGTTTGGGAGGAAACCGGAAAACTGACTGAAGTCTTCTAATTCTCACTCTCTACTGTGTCTACTGTTATTGTTTGGTTCCAGCAGGAAAATGTGATGTATAACTGCACTCATGAGTCATTCTCTACATTTCCTGTTTGTCATAGCCACATTGTGGAAGAATTTCCTCGTCTTACAGCCTTCAGCGCACGTTTACACCTGTGTCTGTAAACAAATATCATATATAATGTCATATGATGATTATCCCTTCTACTGGATGAACATTAACAAGATGTCTTTGTTGAGTCATCATGACATCAGTATCATCATGTGATATATATGACTCGAGGAAGTTAAATAAGGTGATGAGGAAATGCTTGCACCTCCCAGTGTGTAAATACATGCTGTCACTCAAGACGTGACGTGTGTAAAGAAACATCACGCTGAAAAGAAACAGGGGAAATAAAACCTTGTTTGTAAACCAGTTTTTTTTAAACAACAACTCTTTGAATGCGTGCCAAATATACAGTAGCAGCTTCCAAGCCATAACAATTGTGTGGTGAGAGTAACTCATGTGGCATTGAAAACAGAAAGTTAATAGTTAAGTTAAATGAACATGCCTCCTCTCCTGTTCCACTCAGGTAACGCAAGAAATAGGGTCCATCCTCCAGTTGCTGCTCCCACTGACCCAGGAGCTGAACAGCTCAGAGGGGCCAGAGGTCGTGGATCAACAGGAGGACCTGCAGGCCGTGCTGCACCAGTTGAAGGGAGTGGCCCAAACCCTGGCACTGGCATCCAGCCCTCAGGTGAGCCACAGAATGAGCAGGTGGAGCAGGAGAGGATATGCAAAACAAAAGGCTGACCTTGTTGTTTGAAATCAAAGGAGGACAGGGAAATTACACTGTGGCTTTTATGTCTTCTCAGCTTTTAGTTTAGTTTCTTTCCAGTCATTTATTCATAATACAACAATTTGACCATACAGTTATGAAAGTAGTTGAATAGTACTAAATCAATATATCCAAAATAAAAACAAAATCAAGTGTAATATTCCGACTGAAAAAAAGGTGTAGGTTGAAGCCTGAGCTTATTGTGCCAACACTTAATTCTTAACAAAGCATTACCTTAAATCTACTCAAAATAGCTGTAAAACAAAACAAAAATAAAATAGAATGAATAACAACATCATATTAAAAAATAAAGTATAATAAAGAAACATAAATATAATCAAGAAAAGGCATCCTAAATCAGTAAGTTTATTAATTCATGTCAATCATTTATCAGTGTTGGTATCTTTCAATTATAATATTTTTGTACATTTTCTTAAATTTACACTACATTTCTTTACATTCCTACCTGCTCTCTCTCTTCTTTTGCTCTAAACATATTTGTAGATTTTTTTAGGTCTACTGGGTCCATCAATTTGAAGGCATATGTTTTCATAAATAATGGGTTGGTTTGGTCATTATGCCTTATTGAATCATATATCAGTATCGTATACGTATGTAGAGTATATGTATGTATAAGTCTATATGTGTCCTTTGTGTGTTCTGAGGTTGAGGAATAAGTCTTCTAGACAGATAAAGGCTAAAAATACAGGTGTGTTTGTGGGACAGTGCAGCACACTTGTTGCTTTTCAAACGCAGCTTATGCAAATGTGTTTTTTTATGTATCGCTGCACTGAAATTCCTCACTTTGCTGTTTTTTATTTGTGTTATTATCATTCAGAAAGTAGCCTCCTCACATAACACATTCATCAATAAATGAATTCACAGTCAGCCCATCTTCCCCCTGGTGGCTGTTAGAGGAACCATAGTGTCATCACACTGAGGAAACGTGTGACCTTGTTTACGCAGTGGATGCCAATGAATTGTTGCAATTGATAGCTCGTACACTGAGCCTCTATTTGCCACAAGCAAGCGCATACAATTGTCCAGTTGTGTCTCATTGCATTCAGATCCGTAACAGGCATTTACCACTGTAACTAAATATTCCTGCCCATCCCCTTCCTCCCTCGGAGCACCTTGCAAGTAGGCCACTGCCACAGAGGCTCCTTTTTGGTGTAAATCTTTGTGAAATGCAAGGCCGATACCTGATCTCTTTGTTAACTTCTCTGTCCCAGGAGCTGAATCAAGCCTTTGTCGACAGGACGGGCGATCAGTGTGGGAATCCGAGCGCAGCGCAGGAGATGAGAGATCAGGTAACCCTGTGATGAACGAATACGTCTGTCAGGGAGGAGCAACGCACATAGCGGCCCATTATATTAGGTTTTGGTTATGTCGTTACTGACCTTGCTGCTGTCACTGTAATCCATCTTAATGTCATATGTAGAGTCAGTGACCTTTGAGAGCATTTTTTTCTTCTTTTTTCAGTTTTAAACTCCATTAAGTTTTTCATTCACTCATTGCCTTAGTTTTGTTTAAGTTAGCCCTGAATCAAGTGTGTGGTCAAGCATAACACCTGAATTAGTACACAAATTACATCAGTGTCTTTAGTTTTTATTTTATCATACCACATTTTAAAAAATGTTGGTCATAAATTGCAATTTAACTTATTGTCACTTTAGCGCAACAATCTTTCTTCTTCAAAAAACTCCAAGCATTAACAACACTTAAATGCTCCTTTAAATTGTATTTTTTATTACATTAGGAAAAGTACACTTCAAACCCTAAATGGCTTTTTGTGAGCTCCTAAAGATTAAAAGTAATAAAACAGAAATTTTAAAGAGAACATTTAACATTTTAGTACAGCAACAATCCTGTTTTTGTGTTATATAGATTGATGTATGCAGTAAGTTTTACTCAGTGGTCTAAAACCAGTTAATTTCTTCCTCCTCCAGAACGTCCAGCTGCAGCAGGAAAACGCTGAGCTGAGGCAGAAGCTGCAGGGCAGTCAGGAACAGGCTGAAGTCGTCCAACAGGCCATCAGAGACCGAGATGAAGCCATAGCCAGGTGAGAAGCAAATTTTTTCCTCAATATTCTCAATGAAAATTATAATAAATCCAATATATTCTGATGCCTTTGACAGTATGCTTTGTTTTACAAGAACAGCTATTGTATTTGCTATATTTGATTCTTGTATATGACTTGTGATGTGACTGAAGAAGTTTCATAATTTCTTGGCAGGAAAAACCTGATGGAGGCCGAGTTGGTGAACAGTAAAAATGACATGATGTCTCTAAACAACCAGTTATTGGAAGCCATTCAACGTAAACTGGAGCTGTCACAGGAACTGGAGGCCTGGCAGGTGAGATTCCTTTTCTTCTCTGTAGAGCTTTTTGTCCACTTTACTGTATCCCAAAGCACCTCAAACCATCCCTAACGCAGTCTCTTTGTCACAAACTGTCTGGGCCATCTGTAAGCACATCTCCTGCTTTATGAAAACCATGAATATGATCATGAATGCATTCCATTTACACCCTTAAGATGTGCATCATAACTGATGGAAAATCACTTTTTGAGGCATGCTGTATGCATTTTAGTGCTAATTTGACAAGACAGGAGATGGATGTATCTCAGTGGGAGGTCAGGGACAGACGCAGCCATATCTCTCTCAGCTCTGTCAGTTTGGAGGAATATGAGCAGGTGTTTCTGTCAACGAGTCCTTCTGCTGCTGAGTCACTATGCCAAGCAAAGCCATCTGCCAAAGGGTCTGATCTCTAGTGTTTTGGTGAAGATGATGCGGATAATATCTTGATGTGGAGAAATCATCTTTGTTAGCTGAAAGCCGAAGTATGTAATTATCTTAAATAAAAATACAAGATATAAGTGATAAATACATCATAAACTATTTTTCAAATACAAATATCTTGTATGTGCAGATACAGACTTGTATCAGCTGGTCTACAAATGCAAATACAAACAGTTAAAAACTGTAAAATATACAGACATATACAGGAGTACATACAAGCCATTTACAAATCAGATACACTGAGCAGAATAGTTGAACAGAGAAAACTATAGGTCATGAAGGCATCAGTACACTCATAGTAGGCATAGGTCACTATCTTTCTATAATTTGGTTTGTTTTAAACGTCAATCTTGTGATTACGTTTAAAGCCCTCAAAGGTTCAGAGCTGAATCTGCGCTACATTCATAAAAATGTTTTGACCATTCCTTGAAATTCTTGTTGCATTTCATTCTCGTAAATCTGGAAAGGTGCTACAGAAATAAAGTTTTCTTCAAGAGAAAACGTAGAAAACATAACCTCCTCAGCACCCAACAGATAAGGCTGTTAATTTTCTCAATTTCTCTTATTGTTAACAAATCTCGTGAAAAAAACAAACCAACAACATCTCTCAATACTCCATCTCTGTGGCTGTCTGCTCTGTGCCCACTGGGTCCTATTGATGAATTACATTTTCACCATCTTGGTACTTGACTGTCTCCATCTTGGCTTTTTGCAACCAGAAGTGACATGAGAGGGTGGAGCTACGTGCAACCGAATGCTGAATAATATATTTTAAGGTGACCAAAAAGGTTATAATTAACTTTCACTGTGAAAGGGTTTAAGACAAAAATGCGGACAACACCCAGACCGGACAACACCGTTGTAGCGACCTGTCAATCACAAGGTAGCCACGCCCTAAAGCATCCCCTGCTTTATGGTCTATTTGACTCTAAATGGGACCATAATTTACTAAATGAACATCATGCTGTATTGAAGGAGACTTGAAAGTAGCGATTGAGACCATAAACCGGCTACAGTAGGCTATATCAGGGTTTGGCTACACAGACAATAAATGTTTGCACGATCAATTCATCGTTAGTTCTGGTATTTTCATCGGATTTGTTGACAATAACAAATACACAGAATATTGCTTCTCCTTACTTCTCCTTTTAAAAATACATCGATTGATATTTGTCAAGAGAAATGCATACAACACCAATGAGCAGTGACAAAAAAAGGTCACAATAACTGCTCATTGTTAACAACCAAGCAGTGTTTAAATCCAATACAGTCAGATGACTGTACTGTATATAATGAGTTTGAATGATATGAGCTCAGTGTCCCTGCTCCTCACACTTCTGCTCATTTCCTCCCCCTCCCCGCCTTTCCTCAGGACGACATCCAGGTCATCATCAACCAGCAGCTCAGGACCCAGCAGCAGTCGGAGCATCCTCCTCCAAAGAAGTCCACCTCCAACGGCATGTCCTTCTTCAGCAAGCCCAGCAAGACGGCCTCCACCTGGACGCGCCAGCCCTCCTCCTCCTCTTCCTCCACCACCTGGAGTTCAGACGCTAATCAGGGCAAAACCCAATCTCCCTGGAGGGACTGGTTAAGACGAGGGAAAGGGGCAAATAATGGACAGTGAGTGCTACACCTACCTGTTGAGTGCTGAGGAGAGGATGTACCAGGAGGATCAGAGGGGAAGTCACAAGTGCAGCTTCCCGTACATCATGTGTGGTGAAAAGAAGCCATAAAGACACTTTTAATTCAGCGATGAACAACAGAGCCACTGCGAACAAAGACTTGTCAAAGAGGCACTTACTTGTACACATTTCACTGAGAGGCTGAGCCTTCCTAAAATCTAAACTGTGATGACCTGGAACACTAATTTCTTCACAGAATTGTATTAGGTTCGCTTGGGACTGTAAATATTGTGCCTTATTTTGTAATATTGTGGATGTCTTTAAGTCTGAGACTTTATATGGTATACATGGTAGGTGTAGATCAGTGGAGAGTATTTGTTCAGATTATTTAATGTGAGAGATCAAAGAGTGGGAGAGAAGTACAGTCAGGAAATAAACAATCAAACAATTCATTTGTAATAATACTGATATGTGAATTTGCATACCAAGTTTGATGTGAGAAGTTACATTTTTTACTGTCAGCTTTGCACAAAAGCTAAATGTGTAAAAATGTTGATTGTATAAGAAACACTGTATGTCTTTGTGTACACTGAAATAGCTGTTTTTTTTTTTTAATAATTTCTCTGAATGATGACTTGGTGTGACATGAATCTGTGTATAGCAGACACATGTATGTGTACGTTTTGTGACTCAGTGTTCAATATTAAAGCTGCTCAGTACAAACTAGGTTGTTTACTAAGCTGTCTGACTGACCACATCTGGAATGATTGCTGGACAAATCCTTTCAATTTTTGTGGTTTTTTTTAGACATCGTGTTCAGAATGATAAACTGAAGAGTGGAGAATCGATAAGATGAGAGCATAGAAACATTTGAAGATGTTAGGTCAGAGAACTACTACACATTTCAGAGCAACAATTATTTACTCAAGGTGACCTACTTCTAGAGAAGTAGTTGTTCATCAGTCTTTCTGGCCTTGTCCTACTTTGTCTCATAAGAGAATTCAATCAGGGAATCACAATGGAATAGGAAATTGAAAAATGTCTTATAGAGTTACAGCGACCTTTCTCCTGTACAATATCAAAATGCAGCACTGGTCCCAGGAGGCATATACTGAGATTATTTGACAAGTACACACGTTGAAAACAAGTAGGGCTAGCCCCTCTTAGTTGATTAGAAGACTTTGGTCTTAGAAATCTTTAAGATTTCTTTAGTCGATTAATTATTTATTTTAATGCTTTTTTTCCACGCTGAATGACACACACATCTCTGGTAAACACAAGATTTCTGAGAGATCTGTTGATAAAATCAACTAATCGATAACTCAACAAAATAGTATGAGTGTTAGTCGACTAATAATTTCTTTGGTTGAGGACACCTCTAAAAACAAGTATCTGTAATCAAGTAATTTGTACAAATACTGGAGATGCACTCTATGTACAGAACCTTTAGAAAATAGTCAACCTCCTTGACTTTTCAGACATTTTGTGGTGTTGTTGCCATTTGAAATGTGTTTCAGTCTACACAGTAACACAACAAAGCTAAAATATGTTTTTATAGATTTTGATGAAACTATTGAAAATGAATTGCACAAATCCCATTTACAGGGTTAAATACATTTTTACTGATTTACAGCATGAAATTGTTATAACATATACACTGTGATTGATAAGGTTAAAGGTCAATAGCAGTGATGAAATGATGATGCCATCAGGTGCTGAACTGTCTGCCTTGCAAAATTCCCCTACTCTGCTTTTGGGGGAGAAAAAAAAGCTTTTAATGAATTTGAATTTCTGACACTATGAATTTCAAGACACTTCCCACACAGATCAATCTCCTCTGTGCTTTTTACACACTTACAAATGCTCAAAGATGACATTATCACTGGGTGTTTCTGTTAAATGTTTGCTTTAATACATTTAAGTATACCTTATTAATTTCTTGTGAAATTACAACTGTGAGTTTGGTAGCAGTAGGGAAAAAGTTGCAGGACAGGTTTTTTAATGGGTCACAACTACAGTATATAAAGTGCATGAGGACATTGTACTCCATATTCCAAAGCAAATACACATGAGACACTGGCACCATCACATGTTTTTAGTAAAAGGATCAGACAAACCGATTAAAGGGGGCATATGTTAAAAGTCTAATAAAAAAAGACAATTCAAGCAAAAAATGTTGCAAGGATCACAGATTAGTCAGAGGGCATGTATTTAATCATTATTATTTACAGCTTTGAGTTCAACCATTTGTTTCACTGATGTGATATATATAGTTGTTTCTTTTTTATTCAAGTCTTTGTCCAAATACAAACTGTCAAACACAAACTACAGCTTCATAAACAAAGAAGAGGGCTACGCATCAAAATTGCAGACACATCTGCAAAACTCAAGACAGCTTCAGCGTGGTTTATTCAGAGAATCCCAGTAAGAGATGCAGTCTGCTGCTGCCCTCTGCTGACGATCAGCACACATCAGAGAAAAATCATAGCAGATGAAGCTGGAATGTCAACTGACCTCACACAGCCAGTGCAGTCTCACATTAAAGATGAAAAAGAAAAAAGAAAGAAAATGACAGGTATTGGGCTCTGAATACAAAAGCTGGCAAGTCAAACTGTTATTATTATTGTTTTGTTAAAATCATTTTCACTAAATTTAATTGATTTTTTTAAACCAGGCCCAGAAATGACATTTATCCATGATATATTGCTCATGCAATATAAATCAGCATTATAAAGACGTCAACAGTGCAGGTAAATAGAGAAAGTAAAATAAAAATAAGGGGTTTATAAAACACAAAAATAAGAATGAAATAGAAAATAAAATAATATACAAGAGCATATGGAGACAAAAAAAGTGTAAGGTAAAGTGACATATACTGATATACTGTAATACAATAGCAGCAGAGTCAGCAAGTCTATATTTACAGTGTACAACATGCATTCACTCCTTATGTGCATATTAATACACACGTGTATCTGTGTTTTTTTCTCTTCTATTATTATTACATTTTATTGCATTTATTTAAACACATTTTTTTATTATTTAATTTAACATTTTTTATTATTATTTTTATATGAATTTATGTGTGTATTTATTTACTTTAATTTAATTTTATGTTTCCTTTTATTATAGGTTAGATTTATTATCATTTAAATGTCATATACAGTATATCATATCACACTATTTTACTTAAATATATATTTATGTTGATGTATCATTATTATGTTTATAATTTTGCCTTTTTATCTACATGTACATTGGCAGTGTATTTTTCCTTTCTTTTAAATTTATTTTTCACACACGGATGGAAATGTTTATGTACCTAACATATTGCAACTGCACTGTAAATTAAGCATTTATTTTTCAATAAAGCAAATATTTATAAAAAAACAGTGTACACCAGACTGATGATATGAGTATATTAGTGTTTGTCTGTATTAATATAGAGATGTAATATAATATTGAATAGAATAAGATGCAATGCCCTTTTAACAAATGATGTCAAGTCTGTATGTCACAAAATATTATTCAGATATTATTTTAAAAATTAGATGCACTTTTCCCTATGTTTTCCCATAAAACGTGGAAGTAGTGTCTTATCTAATAGCTTATCTTCCTGTTACATAACTGTCAAGAATTATTTCCACAAATATTTACAGAGAATCTAGTTTAAACGTGGAAATATTACATAAATCTATTTCATTTCATTTCAAAATTTATTTCGAACTTGTAGAATAGAAGAATGATCATACCAACAAGTGGACAGTCAGAAAGAAGTAGTATTTACATACAATGAAAAGCGTAAGAAAAATAAATTGTCATCCCTTGATGCCTTGATTTACATATTCGAAAGGAGTGAGAAGTATAAACTTATTTAATCCCACCCCTTCTCCATGAGTCAATTATTAATTATTAACCAGCTTCCTTATTGAGCCATACGTACATATACTATAATTATTATTATTTATAATTATTCTAAATATAATTATTACCTTTAATCTGTGTCATACAGAAATATAAATTAATTACTGATATAATTATCCTTATCAAAATATAAATTTGTTATCAATCCAGAATACATTACTTATAATATAACTTAATCACTATACCACTTCATTACTTACATATTTATCTTAATCACATTGACTATTTGTTATCATTTCATACATGCGCAAATGATTATGTATAGTATACACTTTATAATATACATTATGCACATGCTCTTATTTAGTGGTTGCATATGTTCACTATCTATAACACACACAGATGACGCGCCGGCTCGTTTTGATGACGTTTACAATTTCAATTTACTGAGGAACTGCTGCCTCTGGGTTTCGAAGAAGCGATTTTTAATAACAAAAACACACACTTCTTCACTTCAAACAGGTAGGACAGCTCTCTGCATCGCTTCTAGACATTATAAAGACTTATAATACGCGATATCAATGTAATAGTGTATAGAAATGAAGCTGAAATAGAGTCGTGGTGACCTCATGAGACAGCTTAGCCTGCTAACTAGCTCACTAGCTACCTGATGCAGGACGGACACTGCTACTAGCGAGCTAACCAGGCTAGTCAGCTAACTAACTAGCGTCCAGTAGCTACAGCTGAGCTTAACAGGTGACAGGAGACAGTGTGAACTAGTGAAATAGTGGCTAGCTGCTCAAAGTAACACCAGTATGTGTGTGTGTAGCTGTGAAGGTGCTGAGCTGAAGTGATGGTAACCGTGACAACACGTTGTCACGTTAAGCTGCTGAAGGAGCTGCTCAAACAGTGACAGCCATATGTTAGTGTGTTCACTGCTCTGTGAGAGGCTGTGAGTTGTGTTGTTGATTCACATTTATCTGAATGTCATGCCCAAAAGTCGTGGGGGGGAAATATGTAGTGTGTAAGTAAATAAATCAAGTACAAACATCAGGATCAGCCTGCAAAAGAAGGCATTTATATTCAATGCAATGTAGAGTTGATATGAGGAGAAGGAGATAGGAAGATATTGCAAATAGGATGTGATAATGTGAGTAGATTGAAACAGTAATCTGATCAACATACTTTACTGGAAAATATCCAGCAGTTTATTGTGATCAGTGTCAATATGGTAAATAGGGAGATTGCAATATGGTAAATTAGGACAGTGCAATATGTTGCATCTGTGTAATATTGGGCTATTGTCTGTGCAATATGGGCAAGACGGTGCAATGCACTACCTGGGTGCAATACCTGCCATGGTGTGTGTGATAGTATGTGCCATTATGTATGTGGATAATAGTCGATTCCACACAAGACAGGGAAACAGTTTCACAGAAACAGATGTTTTAACACATACACTGTGTATGTGTTGAAACATCTGTTTCTGTGAAACTGTTTCCCTGTCTTGTGGGGAATCGTTTATTATTGTTGTTGATGCTGTTTTAATTTAGTGCTTGTAACTGCAGTTGCAGAAAAAATTTCCCCACGGGGACAATAAAAGTATATCTTATCGTATTTATAGAAACAGTGGAGCATGTCAGAAATTGTGAGGTAAAGAGACAGGACATGTTTTCAGAATTGCACATAAGGGGACTGCTGTAAAAAGTAGACAAGTGCGTGGAGGGCAGAAGACAGAATTTTGAAGACAACTGGACTGTAGGAACTGGGCAATGAGCGGCATTAAATCCCAGAGGCAGTAATAGATGGATGGATGGATGGACTTTATTAATCCCAAATTGGGAAATTCTTGTGTTTTATGATTAGATTATAGAGGCATTGCACAGGAACAGTAAATACACATATCAACACTAAGGATATATATCTATAGCATATCTATAGAAAACACAATATAAAATAATATATTAGAATACCAAACTACTACAACTAACATATAAAATATAAACATAGGATGACATACTATATACTAGGGCTGTCCCGAATAAAAAATGTTGGGCTTCGAAGCTTTTGGTGAGTAATATTCGAAGGTATTCAAAGCTTCGCTTCACAGCATGGCGCGGCATGTTCGTCTGTCTGTCTGTCTCCATCTGCCCCGTTTCAGTGCCCGGGATAGTTCCGCTCCTGCATTACTGTACACATACGCACCTCTACACACACCAAACAGTGATATCCGTCTGAGAATAACTAATGATAATTAATGTTGAAAATGAATAATGAGTAATTATTCCTTATTTCATGGGCTATTTTGGGATTCATACATTCTTATAACATACTTATATATAAAAAGTATAAGTATAGTGCAGTGTATATATAAAAAAAAAAAAAAAAAAAGCATTCAAATACTAATTTGGAGTTTGATTACCATGGCAATGGTCAAAGCTTCGAAGCATTAAAAATTAAATGAGGTAGTATATCGATGTGCAAATTCAACATGTGCAAGGTTATTGAAGGATCAAAACAGAATGGAGTGTGGTTGTGACAGAAACTATAAAGCTAAGAGATTCTGTTAGACACAGATGAAGTGTTGTAGAGTTATTGCTTTAGGCAGGGAAGATTTCCTGAATCGGTCCTTGTGACAGCAAAGCTGAATCAGTCTGTTAGAGAAAGAGCTCTGCTGTCTGTCCAGTAGGTGGTGGAGAGGGTGGTCAGAAGGATTATCCATAATGGATAACTGGTTGTTCAGTGTCCTCCTCTCAACCACAACTTCAAACGTGTCTGGTTTGCAGCCAAATACGGAGCCAGCCTTCTTAATCAGTTTATTAAGTCTGTTGGTGTCACCGGCTCCAATGCTGCTCCCCTAGCAGACTACATTGAAGTACAGTGTAGTGCACTGGCCTCAACAGACTAATAGAAGATTTCCGACATCTGGCTGCACACATTGAAGGATCTCAGCTTCCTCAGGAAATAGAGTCTGCTCATCCCCTTATATACAGCCTCAGTCTGTTGTCAATGTGGATGCCCAGGTACTTGTTATCTTTTAACTTGTTGTAATGCCACATCAAGGATGCCAAATGCCTTAAAACCTTAAGGAAAACAATGGCTCCCAAACATAATGTCCTGCCTTAACTTGGAGATGATGCGTTTCTCAGTCAGTGGCTCTGAGGAGAAATTCTATAACACCTGGAAACCATTTTCAACATAACAATGTGGAATATATTTGCCAAACCCTGGGAATTTTTGCTGAAAATTTAATTAAAAAAGATTTTGAAAAAAAAGAAAGAAAACCTCAAAGAAGATGAGGAAAATGCCCTACTGACCCGTAGGCACCTTTTCAATACAATGCTGACTTTAAACAACCCCCTTATAGAAAAAGAAGGAGAATTGCATGTATTATTTTACATATTGATAAGAAATAGGAACCTAATTTGTTTAAAAAAAAAAGAAGAAAAAAAAGTTGTGTAGCCAGGAGACTCAAGTTCCAGTTAATTTGAATGAAGTGATGATAAAAAAAAGCTGCCAAGCTGTTAATGATTAGGTATTGGAGGTGTGCAACTCTGTATTTTACTGTAAGGTTGAGGTGATGATGATAATAGTGGGACAATGATGAAAAAGGATGATGATTTCATATGTATGTAGGAATATGCTATACATGCTCACTAATCCCTTACTTGGATATTGTAAGTCATGTTCCATTGCCAATTAGCTGTTCTGTCTGCATCGCTCCTTAAGGCTGGGATCTTGGATGGAGTGAGTGTTGAGCCCCAATGAGATGACTGACCAGGGCAACAACAACCAGAACATCTCCCGTAACCCCTTCGCTGCCCTCTTCAGCTCACTGGCTGATGCCAAGCAGTTTGCATCAGGCCAGAAACCAGAACAGTCTGCTGAACCACCACGTGAGTAGAGTTACCAGAGCTACGTCAATGCTCTGATAAGAGTGTAGTCGATGCTTATTAGGAATGTCAGAATCAAAATGTAGTTCATAACAAAATGCATATGCATAAATACAGATATAATTTCAGTGTAAGAGATCCATCAGCAAGTATAGGTCATACTAACATCTGGCTTATTTTCCCCTCTGTATCTCGTATCACAGTGGAGGACTCAGGAGAGAGCCAGTCCGAGTCAGAAAACTCTGTGTCAGACAGCGTTGATGACAATGACGACTCCGTGGCAGAGATCAGCCGCTCCTTCCGGTCCCGGCAGGAGCTGTGTGAACAGCTCAATGTCAATCACATGATCCAGCGAATATATCTCATCACCCTGGACAACAGTAAGCAAAAGGAGGAAAATAATCAGACTTTGATCTGTAACTTATACCCCTTTCATACAGCATATGTGCGTAGGACGCATGTCTATTGAATATGTGTCGGGCCCATTAATATGAGACAGCTGTCACTGTGCCACTCTGCATTGAAGTTCCAAACTAAAGAGTTATACAGAATTATATTGAATAGTTGCCACATAACAAACAACACATTTTAACTTCTCTCCTTCTATCCATAGTCATGCTCCCTCTCTTGCTTGTCCACACAGATGGATTTGTCTATCTCTTTATACATCTCCATCTCTCTTTCCTTCTTCATTATTTCCATTTCTCACTTTTTACGTTCGGTTGAATTACATTTAAACATCATTATCATTACATTCATATTCACCTCCAATAGAAATGCCCGACCACCAAAGCCAGGCAGCTTTCAACTCGTGTCCAATCCATATCGGGAGGGTTGTGACCACCCCAGACGCTGGTTTGACCCCCGTCCCAGTGTAGGCCTGAATGGGGTACTACATAAAAAACTGCATATTGTGTCATAAGGCACAATGTAGAGTGCAAGCTGTTTTTTACTTTAAGCATACGTTTTTTGATTATGAACACTAATAACAAGGTTATCTCTGAAATTGTGTCATGTTTTGCTTTGGTCAATGACTGACCTAACCTGACCCGCCAGATGGTTTGTTGTTTATTTCTGGAAACAGTTTGGAAAAGGGCAGGCACTTTCAAAAAATACTTGGCAGGGGATTGGATGAACCATCTGTCAATCAAACTGTTGCCGAAGTCAGTAGGGAGTAGAGCGAAAACATCTTTTCCATTGAGAAAAGCCTTCAGTGCCGTTCTTTGCTCTTCTTTCAATGAAGAAACACTCCAGTTCTGATACATGTATGACTGATGCTATTGTAGTGTCTACGCGTCAAATTTTATGTTTCCAGTAAATACTGCAACAAATGACTCACCACCCTTTAAGACAGTCTCACTCTGAGCTGGCTGGGTCAGTCCACCACAGAGACCCCCTAAGGATGAGTCATGATTATCAGGAAATGCAAAACAAAAGTCCCCTTGTTTTCACATTATCACCTCAGTCTGAAATAAACCTGAGTAAATACTATACTATAATAGTACTATAATAATACTAATATGATTTGAGCAGACTTTATTTTAAGGCCCCTGGTTTTATTCAACCCTAGGTGACCCCAGTCTGAGAGGAGGTAATGGGATCCCCGCTCGCTGTGTTTACCTGGAGGAGATGGCTGCAGATCTGGATGGACAGGACTGGCTGGACATGGACAACATAGAACAGGTCAGATGTCATCACTCTGTTCTTCCCATGTCTTGTTTCTCTCCTCTCAATAAACCATTAAATGTTTGGTACAATTAATGAAGAAATGGCAACTTTAAAGCAACAGTATAGAAGCACAGTACTCCATGCCACCATTTTTTGATTGACTACGTTTCGATCCTGCTTACATCTTTATCATGTCAAAATGTTTGAAAAAGTGGAAACCACACCCACATTTATACATGAAGCACACTAATAGGCAAACAATCTCTATGTAGGTGTAGTTCATCCAAAACACCAGCGGGATAAAAAAAAAAAAATCCACAAACAATTCACAATTTGATAAAGTACATAAAAACAATATTGCAAAAGCCATACTTTTAATATCATGCTTCTAAATATCAAACATGTTGTTTTATGCCATATTCATCATCCCATATATCAGAAAATCCATCACTTGCATTACATTCAGGTAAAGGAAAAAAAGGAAATCAGAAATATTTAATACTTACAAAGTACAGTGAATTGGGTTTAAAACACCTTTCTAAATAAGTTATCTATATCAAATCCCAATATGGAAAAAAGACACATGTAACATTTTTTCATTTTTATAAATATGTATTTCAGAATATATAAATGAGCCAAAAGAGCCATCATAGTACAACCACTATTATTTGTTTTAGATAAAATGTTTGATCCCATACTCTTGATTCAGACCTCTGGGTGAGATTGTCTGGAGAGTGAAAATATAATAGCTTTCTCTTTGGAGTAAGAGGGTATTTAAATAGCCTCCTCTTCTTGGGAGATCTAACATGCCCAATGCCAATGCATCTCAGAGAGCCCATTGGGTGATTTGCCTCTCTGAAATGCACTGCCACCAGGCTACACTGATCCTGGTTTCGGATGCAGCTCCTGTGCTCTGCAATCCTGGTTTTTAGTGCTCTTTGTGTTTTCTTACTGACGCTGCTCTGATAGCTTCGTACCTACGTGATGTGCGTATAGTTAATCTCCTTCAACTTTAAAGCAACACCAACGCTTTGATTATGTAAGAAACGGACAAAGAAATTTAAGAAATCGCTTGATTGACATGAAGATTTTATTATTTTGGGTGCTTAGAAATGTATGTATGAATGTGAGTAAGCAGATGTGCTAAATGTTTGGACTGATTTTTTTCCTTCAGGCTCTGTTTAACCGTCTGCTGGTACTAGAGCCAGGAAACAACCTCATCTACATGACGTCATGCAGCGCTGTCAACCTGTCTGCTGACCGTGATGCTGGAGAAAAGTGTGCCATCCCTTACCTTTTCGCTTGTTACCAGAGGGCCAAAGAAGAGGTGCGAGTTTTTCTTTTCCTACAGGACTGTAATTGTAGCACTTTAATGCAACTATTTTCAGAGACTACCGGCTGTTAATAGACTATTCTCTGTAATTGGAACATAAAAATAACCCATGCTCTTTAATGATTCAGTGACTTGATTATCTGAACATTAGGTGACGAAGGTACCAGAGAAGTTACTGTCGTTTGCTGTTCGCTGTAAGAACCTGACAGTCTCCAACACACGGACGGTTCTGCTAACCCCAGAGATCTACGTCAGCCAGAATATCTATGAACAGCTTCTGGACCTGTTACTGGAAGCTTTCAACGGAGCACGTAGGTTCAGCTTCATTTCTCTCGTTGTCTTTGATAAAGCTTTGCCTAGAGTTTTCTCTTCTCAGTTTCTTACAAAGTCGCTGTGTTGCAGAGCCAGAGGAGGTGGTTGAGTTTGTGGAGGAGGTCATTACTGGCCTGCTCTCTGACCAAGAGGTCCGTACCTTCGAGGAGGTGATAGTACCAGTGTTGGATATCTTCCAGGGACGCATCAAAGACTTGGACCTGTGCCAGCCTCTCCTCTACTCCTACCTAGATGTTCTGCTCTATTTCAGCCACCATAAAGATATTGCCAAGGTCAGGACACACTCAGGGATGTTTGCAAATTATATCATAAATTTGCTTACTCGCAACAACTTTTAATATCAGTGCCCACTACTAATCAAGTAATATATGATAATATACATAATCATAATCGGATAATATGCAGTAATGGCATAATATTTCCCAGTGCTACCTAAACCTTTCATGCTTGTTTTTTTAGTGCTCTCAACTTTTCAAATCCTTCCACTTCTTTTTTTATTTTTAGGTATTGGTGGAACACACTCAACCCAAAGACCCAACTAATGGTTTGCAGTACCAGAAGACCCTACTGGGAGCAGTGATGAGTATCTCCTGCTTGTTAAAAACCCCAGGTGTGGTGGAAGGACATGGCTACTTCCTGAACCCGTCCCGCTCCAGTGCCCAGGAGACAAAGGTCCAGGAGGCCAACATCCACCAGGTAAACACATTGTCTGTATTTTGACGTTGCTGTTTTGTTTGCCTTTTTTTAGAAATTAAATCAGGCTGTCAATCAATTAAAATATTTAATTGCATGATTGTCCATAGTTAAAGGTCTTATTGATAACATTTTTATGTAGACAAATATTTAAAAATGAATAATATATCCACAGAGCTTTTAGAAAGTTGCCGAATAAAAGTATCACTTTTTATAAAAAAAAATGTATTATGATTGTGAATTAATCATTTAAAAATTTGTTGGGTCCAAAATTAATGTTTTATTTATCTCTGTGGAAGATATCTGACGTTTGGTTCCCACTTCTAACAAGGTGTGACATCTAGTGGCTGAATGTTATCAATATTATCAATAGCACCTTAAATACCATTTTTTATCTGTTTAAAATGTACCTCAAAGGGAGATTTGTCAAGTATTTAATACTCTTATCAACATGGGAGTGGGCAAATATCCTTGCTTTATGCAAATGTATGTATATATTTATTATTGGAAATCAATTAACAACACAAAACAATGACAACTATTGTCCAGAAACCCTCACAGGTACTGCATTTAGCATAACAAATTTGTTCAAATCATAACATGGCAAACTGCAGCCCAACAGGCAACAACAGCTGTCAGTGTGTCAGTGTGTTGACTTGACTATGACTTGCCCCAAACTACATGTGATTATCATAAAGTGGGCATGTCTGTAAAGGGGAGACTCCTACCCATAAAACCCATTTTCAGGTCAAGGGACTTCTTTGAAAATGGCCATGCCAGTTTTTCCTCACCAAAATTTAGCTAAAGTTTGGAGCGTTATTTAACCTCTTTCACGACAAGCTAGTATAACATGGTTGGTACCAATGGATTCCTTAGGGTTTCAAGTTTCATATAATGCCAGTATCTTCACTATCTTCTTCTTCTAGCTTTAAAATTGAGCCTGCTACAATCTCCGAAAGAATGAATAGTAGCCATTGCGTTCATCGCATTAACTTTGACAGCCCTAAAATACAACCAATAAATGTTTGTCAATCAACAAATGTCTCAGGGCTAATGATGTTTGCTCCCCTTGTGTTGCAGTTTATGGGTCAGTTTCATGAGAAGCTGCACCAGATCTTGAAAAACTTGCTCCAGCGATCTGGCGAGACGCGCCACTTGCTGCTCTCGTGGTTGGGCGGCTGTCTGCAGGCCAACGCCGGCCGTGCCAAGATATGGGCCAATCAGATGCCGGAGATCTTCTTCCAGATGTACGCTTCAGATGCATTTTTCTTAAACTTGGGTGCGGCACTGCTAAAGCTGTGCCAGCCCTTCTGCAGGCCACGGTCGCCCAAACTGCTCACCTTCAACCCCACCTACTGCGCCCTCAAAGAGCTGAGCGAAGAAGAGAAGCACAATCGCAATGTGCACGTAACAGGTTTGTGAAAATGAGTGTCAATAACCCTTCCCTTTTACCATTTTGAATACATTATTTCATCATTTGTATGTATCATTAGTAATGTAGCAGCTCTGGTATTTGTTTTGCTTTTATAAGTGGGCTAATAGCTGTTTTTGTATAGCAGCTCTTTTAATAGCAGCAGGATTTTCCAAGAGGATACATTACATTTGATGACTAAATGATTCCCATTGGCTTCTACCAGGTCTCGACAAGGAAACCTGTCTGATCCCTGTGCCCCCTCAGCAGCCGGTGGAATCTGCACAGTCCTACAGCCTGCTGACTGAAAACCTCATCCTCACACAACTCACCATGCATCTTGGCTTCCACAGGTACATACCTTCAAACAAGCAACAACACAACTTCCATAAAGATGTTAAAGAGAGTATCCGTTTCACAGATCTCGCAAAAATGTAGTGTATTGTATATTCCTCACTACACTGTATGTCATCATTAACCCGTGTTGTCTTGTTCTGATTGTGTCCATGCACCTTTGCACATGCATAATGTGCAGACTCCACGAGCAGATGGTGAAGATGAACCAGTCCCTCCACCGGCTCCAGGTGACGTGGCAGGAAGCCCAGCGATCGGGCAGCCCGATGTCGGAGCAGCTCCTGGAGCAGTTTGAGCGTCTGATGATTGTTTACCTGTCAACCAAAGCTGCCACCACGCAGCCCGCCATGCTGCAATGCTGCCTTAACCTCCAAGCTTCCACGGCCGCTCTGCTGGTTCAGCTTGGTATGGGGAACCAGGGGCCTGAACATGTAGCACTCAGTTTCCCCCTGCCCACCCTACAGAATTCTGTGCTCTGCTATGTACCAGGTAGGTCAGATCTTCCACTACACTACAAATACAGTGGAACAGAAAGCACAACTTTAGCTTTGATTGTCAGACTGAACCAATCTTCCTTCTTTTTCTCATGCTTGAATTGGTTCAGGTTTATTAATTGTTCGTGTTTTTTTACCTCCTTGGAGCATGTGAAACAGTGTGTTGTGTTAACAAATGCTGCCCCTGCCACATAATAGTTGATAGAAACATAATTTGAATGTAAAAGTATTTTTCCCCTGATGTTAAGACACCTTTCCAGCATGTAATTAATGATATTTCAAACCATTTTATTGTCAATAATAATTTTTTAATTATGAGTTCATAAAATGCTGCAGGGTTCAGGCTCAGGTCATATGAAAAATGTAAAATACCTTTAGACCTCATATTTAAATCTCTAACTCTGGGTTGTATACAGCCGAAACTACAAAATGTTTTGAATTGACTGCAGCTGTGCATGCAAGGAAGTGGTTAGTCACTCGTAGTACAATAATTCATTCATGCTGAACATTCCTTCATATGATAGTCATTACTTAAGTGTACCTTTTGTCTGTCAGAGTTTTTTGCAGAGAACTTGGGAGATTTTTTCATCTTCCTGCGTCGATTTGCGGACGATGTTTTGGAGACTTCTGCAGAAAGCCTGGAGCAGATTCTTAACTTCATCACTGTCTTCATGGGTAACGTAGAGAGGTACATGACTTTATCTATCATGTCAGTGATCGTGATTGGTTGAAAGGACGAATTGTGAGGCCCAATGATTGCAGGCCATCTTGGAATTGTTGCTTCAATCCCGTCTGTCCTGTATGCACCAAAGGATGAAGAACCCTCATTTAAGAGCAAAGCTCGCAGAGGTCTTAGAGGCGGTGATGCCCCACATGGAGCCGGTGGCTTCTGGTGCTGCTCAGCCAATCGTGTTCCAGCGAGAGAGAGTCTTCTGCTCCTATAGACATGCATCTCATCTGGCCGAGGCCCTCATCACTGTGTTTGTAGACATTGAATTCACAGGTATTGTATTCCTCCCAAGTTTTGACTTGTTACTGCTCGTTGTAGATGGAAACAGTGTTGAACTGTATTGGATGAAGTCAAATTCAGATTGCTTAACCCCTTTAAAAAGAAGATCGTTGTTTGCATGATCCTGTTTAAATCGATGTAAAATATAAACCATGATACCTAGAGTATTCATTCTTTTTGAAGCCTAAAGCTAAGGCTTCTGTCTTTCGCGTTATCCCGATGTATGCTTGTAATGATGTAATTACGCTACGTTACGTAACGTGTGGAACGTAACTAAACTATCAAAACACCTTTGCACTTGATATGCTCATAAAAATGAGCATATCTCAAAAAAATGTGCATAGTTCAAATAACGTGTTAAGAAATGTTTCTACATTTAGAAATCTTTTGTATCAATTTGTTTTGTGTGTTTATTTAGTAACATTTTATGAAAAAACATGTCTGATTTTTATACTTTTTTAATTTATGACACAATTTCAATACTGTTATCAATTATTATGGTTTATTGACCTGCATAACCTTTAAGCGTAGGCTGATTTTAGGCAAATTTTAGGGATATGAAGCATTGGAAGATATTCCAAGAAATGACATCACAATGAGCAAAAAATACCCGTGGACCATTTCTATTGTAGAGTTCAAAGGGTTATCAGATGCTGTCTCAAGTATGCACACTTGAAACGAGTAAAAAGAACCTGATTAAAGGCCGTCTTTGATTAAAACGGTCAGAATCAGAAATAAAAGAATTGACTCTTGGGATCATTCTGGGGCTTTTTCTGGTCAGGTGAAGAGGTTGGGTTGTGTGTGAACACCTGTGTGTGTTCAAGATAATGATCAAGATAAGGAGAGAAGCTGGATGAGGTTAAAACAAATAGAAGGTAGATATATTTTATTTAGTTTTCCTCCTTTTTTTTACAGGTGATCCTCATCAGTTCGAACAGAAATTCAACTACAGAAGACCCATGTATCCCATCCTCAAGTACATGTGGGGCAAAGAGAGTTACAGAGAGAGTATCAAGGTAATAAGAAACTGGTGTCTTCATGTGGTTGCTGTGAGACTGTTTGGATGCATCTGATAATCTCAATCGTGTTGCCTGCTGTCCCAATAGCTAGAAAGTAACTCCTTAAATCCCTTTCTTAAAGAATAGTCTCACCTAAAAATTCACTCATAAAAATCTTAATCAAGATGATGAGGTGTATTTACGAAGTTTATGATCAGGCAACTTCATCAATAACAGACATTGATTTTTGATGAGCACCAAATAAACTCCTACAGAAGGTATCCGTTGTTCCTCATTTTCACCTCATCTCATTCAAATTGTTGCCTATTGTGAGAGGAGTAGTAGTGAGGAAAGGTTGAGGAATAGGGGAGGAAAGAAAATGGATGGACTGGTAAACTGTCCAGGATGTTTCATTATATTTCAATCAATGCATGCCCAGATTGGCTTTGGTCCCTTGTGACCCACAAAAGCCACAAGTGTAAAGGCAGTATAATGAATGAGGGCAGAAACAGGCATGCATGGTTCATTACCAGATGATTATCATAGGGAAACTGTAGATTATTAAGCAGATTGATCCCAATGTGCTCTTGATTCAGTTTGATATCTCTTGTTTCAGTATTTGGCGACCTATGCATCTGAGAACCTGGAGGCCATGAACCCCCCTCTGTTCCTCAGGTTCCTCAACTTACTGATGAACGATGCCATCTTCCTGCTGGACGAGGCTATTCAGGTAAGATCATCCTTGCATGCAAAACTTTACACCAATTTTGGCAAATAAGCTTTTCCATCACATTACTATTACGTAGCATATATTGTAAACTACCATTATGTTTTCACATGTGTTTGTCTGGTGTTTATTAAATGTGTTACTTTGCATTTAATGGATGGTAAAGGTTAACTTTCCATTAGCAAAAATCACAAAATACTGTAAACGGGGGGATTTGGCTCAGATTTTGTCAACTATGGGGGTATAAACTTGCTTGCCAGTTGTTAATTTATTTAATTCCTTGATACTAATAACCTGTTTATTATTTTAGCTGTGTTTTTTTTTTAGCAGTAGTCCGTTTTGTTGTCTAGCTAAACTTAAAAATAAGTCTGTCTTTTTATCTTGTAGTACCTGAGTAAAATCAAGGTTCTGCAGTTGGAGCGGGACCGAGGGGAGTGGGAAGGCCTGGCCCCAGATGCCCGAAGAGAGAAAGAGTCCAGCCTACAGATGTTTGGACAGCTGGGACGCTTCCACAACATCATGTCTAACGAGACCATCGGCACACTGGCCTTCCTCACCTCAGGTCAGGCAGAAAAAGATTTGATTCTTCATATTGATCCATTTAAAGTTTGTCTTCATCCGTCCCATGTTTGTTTTTCTTTTATCGTTTTCCTCATTTCCAGAGATCACGGGGATCTTTGTGCACCCCTTTCTGGCTGAGAGGATCATCTCCATGCTGAATTACTTCCTGCAGCACCTGGTGGGTCCTAAGATGGGGGCCCTTAAAGTCAAGGACTTCAGTGAGTTTGACTTCAAGCCCCAGCAGCTTGTTTCTGACATCTGCACCATCTACCTGAATCTGGGGTATGTTGTGAACACTCCACTTTGTGGAATTGTGAAATAAGCTGTAAAAAGCATTTAACAGACTCTCTATTTTATATTTTCTTGTTTCCTCATGTTTTTATTGGTGCCATATCCTCTGGAGAAGAAATACTATGGCACATTGCCGTGTATGATCCCTCTTGTGGTTTCCGATTTTAAAAAATGTTTGTTTCTGTCTTTGGCAGTGATGAGGAGAATTTCTGTGCCACAGTCCCAAAGGATGGACGATCGTACTCCCCTATCCTCTTCTCCCAAACAGTTAGGGTACTGAAGAAGATAAACAAGCCTGGGGACATGATTGTGGCTTTTGGACTCATTGCTGACAAAATAAAGGTATCATTTGACTTGGAAACTATTTGCCAGATAACATTAGAATTCATATTTTATCTTTGTTTTTATGAATATATGAAGTGTTCACTGTGGTGAATACAGATGGAAACCATAGACTGTATATAAAGATGGACGACATGACAGCTTCTCAAAAGTGAAGCCAAAACATCTCAATCGCCCGCGGAGGCTCTGGAATTGTGCGAGAGAGGAGATGTAACTCAACTTTATACAACCGTCACGAGTCTGTGTAATAGAACCTGTCAATTTGATCATCAATGTAGTTATAGATAGTTAGTTGTTGTGTGTTTCTAGCCAAACAGCCACCGTGGTGCTAATGTAGCAGCTAGATGACTCAAGCTAACAAGCTACAGTCGTGCTTGGCTCGTGATTGGCTCGGGCGGGACCTTGATACCGCGGCTCCAGACCCCCAATCAGTACTGCACTGACTCTGACTCCTAATGACGTCAAAATCTCAAGATGGCAGCCCCAGTATCTGCGATATTTTGGCTTCACATTTGTTCAGTGGGAGGAAGTGGCGACGCGTCGTCCATCTTTATATACAGTCTATGTTGGAAACACTCAAAACGTTTGTTGTCATCGTGCCTCTGTTTTAGTCTCATGCAGACAGACAGCAGCAGGAAGAGGAGACGTATGCAGACGCCCCAGATGAGTTCCTGGATCCTATCATGTCCACTTTGATGCTCGATCCTGTTCTTCTCCCTTCCTCCAATGTCACAGTCGACCGCTCAACTATAGCAAGGCACCTCCTCAGGTTAGTTACTTCCTACAAAGCACCGAGATTCTCTTGAGATTATTATCATTTAGATTATTCACATTTGTCTTTTCTGTGAGCAGGGAAATTGAGATATCTGTGTCTTTATTGTAATCTACTGTAACCTGATTAACCCTTAGAGACCCATTTAGAGCCATTTTTGTCTTTTTTAGGGTAGTACAAGTGGTCTTTAGGGGGATATAGCAGGAGACTCGTGGGTACCCATAGAACCCATTTTCATTCAAATATCTTGAGATTAGAGTTCAAGAGACCTCTTTGAAAATGGCCATGCCAGTTTTTCATTTGCCAAAATTGAGCCTAAATTTAGAGCGTTATTTAACCTCCTTCCCAACAAGCTAGTATGACATGGTGGGTACCAATGGATTCCTTAGGTTTTTCTAGTTTCATATGATGCCAGTACAGAAGACAGTAAAGTTGGTCGGGCTCGCCAGCGACCTGTGGGTCTCAGAGGGTGTCGCTATTACTGAACAGTCAGAAATTAAACTTGTGAATAAGATGTATACACAAAAACTTGGTGTGCTAGAGTCAAATAAGTAACCATTTATTAATGATGTCATTCTCACAGTGACCAGACAGACCCTTTCAACCGCAGTCCTCTAACCATGGACCAGATCAGGCCAAACGAGGAACTCAAACAGCAGATCTTACAGTGGCTGGATAAGCATAAGCAGGAGAGGCTGCAGCTGGGACCCAGTGGCTAGCCATGATCCCTCGCTGTGATAAACAATGACTGCATCCCTGCTTTCCTTCCCGGCTCACATCTCGCGTGCTCCTCTGCTTCTTGGCTAATCCATGGTGTGCTTGCCTCTGTGGATTTCTTCTGACTCCTCCGGTCAGACTGACATTGCATTAGCCTTTTCTTGCAGCCTTCACGCTCAGTGGATTCTCCCTGTGACGGCAGTCCAGGCAAACTGTAGCCCACCGGCTGGTGACAACTTCAAAATACATACCGATCCACACAGTAGCTGTTCGACTCCCATGATGCCCTACGGTAACATAAGTAGGGTGATACAACCGCTGGTTCCTCTCTCCCTGAATACTGTGTATTAATTGGTTATTATTACAATCAGAACTGTGGCCAGAAGTATCAGCTTCAACAGGACTTGTTGAATGTACTGTATGAACTCCTGACAGACCAGCTGGCCCTAACCAGGTTTTATACTGCAAGGTAAGTATTTTTGGGGAATTCTTAAGGTTGAACATGGATGGAATTGTTTATGATTTCACCTTCATGAAGAATACATTATCCACTGCCTTTTAAAGTTCTTGAACACCCTACATTTCAGCAATTTTGGTTAAATCTCAAGCAGCATTGTAAATAGAATTAGCAATTAAAGGCAAGGCGCAGGTAAAACTGAATTTAATTGTGTGTGATTTCTTATTTTAGTGGAAATAATCTAGATTTACTTGGAGATGATCAAAATCTTGTTCACTGTAATAAGATACCCGAAGCACAAAACCATACAGTGTACACTTCTTCTGCATTTTAACATATATATATAGTAGATAAGTGTCTTTGCATCTTCAAGTGCACCTGCCTTTAATTAAGCACTAATTAAAGACCTTGTTAGGACCGGAGAGCTTGCTAACTAGTAGGTTGTTGGATATAAGGATTTAAACTGTTTCAGTTACTAAACAATACTTACACTGATGTGAACCACATTTTAGGATGCAGTACATGCAAAACCTAAAAATGACAGAATGCTTACAAAAATTGCTTGATTGTTGAGCGTGGTATTGATGGACACTAGTGTTTGGTGTGCCTCAGCGGTAACATTAATACTAATTGACAGCAGTGTGATGGGCATCGCGAATGTTTAGTCCTTGGAAAGACATTTTGCTCGCAATTTGTCTCAATTTGATTGATTTATGTTAGAAAGCTCAATTCAGAGCTACTGAAGACATAATGCAATTATTTTCTTTCACCGGCTGAGTAGCTGAGTGAACTGATCCTCGTGTTTAACATCTGTGAAGTGCCCCTTTGAGACATTCAGCAGTGATCATGGACACAAAGTGACTGCTCCTGGCACAAAAAGGCAAGAAGATCCCATCTTCTATCTTCTTAATTAAACACCGCTTTTGATTTCAAATTTTGATTACTCAAACTGGATTAAAACATGGTGGATGTTTTTGAAATGTTATCAAATGTTTCCTAAACTGTCCAACAAAGTCAGACTGACTAAATCGGAGGTGAAAAATAAGCCATGCAGTTGCAGAACCAGGCTTCATAATATATATATAATGCCTAGTTTTAATAAAAAATTTAGAGAGGTGGCAAATCGAAATAATTTGCTGATTTGTCTGGTGCATCTTTGACTTATCTGAATGGCTTCTCAGGTTTCCAAACTCAAATCTTGCGGTGAAACATGAGCTTGTAAACTGTACTCTTGCTAGTTTATTTCAAATATGATTAAAGACCACAATATTTTCTCAATTTACTCATATAAACCCCTAATTTTTCTTCAATTTTAAGGTCTTTACAATGACCACATCTCTTGTCATTGAACCAAAAAAAGCGCCAAAATATGGGGTGTTCAATAACTGATCTGCAGTGTATATAACAATCATTGTCATCCTTTGAATTAACATTCGCCAGATTAACTGATGTACCCTGATCTAGCATTTTGAACAGATTCTTTTGTTGTGTGCAAGCATAGTGTATTAACATGGCAAACAAATGATCAATAGAATCGGTGCCTAAAACCAAGAGCCTTGCAGTAAATGTCAGCGAATGAGGATCTGACTTGTTTCATACTCTTAAGAGACATAATTATGAGTTTGTTTCTTTAGGGCATACGGGAAGCTGTGGGTAGAATATAAAAGAAAGAAGATCAGAAAAAGATGGCCTGTTTTTGAGTAGCTTTTTGAATTAAAGTGTTTTGATTCAAAATCAAGTGTGGTTGTATAAAATGGTAAAATGTGAGAGAAAGATGTATTTGTTGGCATGCCCTCATACTGTATGTTGAATATCTACCACCTGAATGATTACATGGGTTAAATTATAATGCAATATTTTGGTTTTAATTGTGATTATAAAATGTTTATTTTGGATGTACAGTATGATTAAGAAATAAAACTAATGTGTGTTATATAAGACATTGTTATGATCTCTTTCAGAAATATGACAGTTCAGGGCAGTACATAATATCAGTCGTGAATTGGATAACAAACAGAAAAAAGAGGATCTCAAGAGACATTTTGTCTGAAGGACCACATGAATGTCAGATTTTATCTTCCTTTAATAATATCAACTGCATCTCTGTTTTTTGTAGCACACACAAGTCTCTTAACTTGCACTATATTGTGTCTCTAGGTCACTTCCACACAGCTTGTATAGTAGTGATGTCTGTATGTCAGGAAATCTCAGCAACTATATGTGAAATTCTTTAGAGCCAGAGCCCCCCGTGTACTGTATGTACTAATAATTCTTACATGGCTTTAAGAGCTCAAACAAATTTGTTTTGGGCCATATGAGCTCCCATCTTTGTGCATGAAGCCGCTGTTCCTTGTTGTAACTTGCACATCTAGTTATAACACGACCTGTCCAGGGTGTACCCCGCCTTTGCCCAATGTCAGCTGGGATCAGCTCCAGCCCCCCCGCGACCCTGAATAGGATAAGCGGTTACAGATAATGGATGGATGGATGGTTATAACACTAACTAATTCAGTTGTCCTGAATATGATTATGACTTTCAGTATTGTACATTTATTACATATAAGTAAACTGTAGTTTAAAGGTATAGTGTGTAGGATTTGGCGACATCTATTGGTGCGATTGTAACCAACTGAGTACCCCTCCTCTCACTCTACCCTTTCCGTAGCGAGAGCCTTTTGTGTTTTTACATTAAAAACGTTAGAAAACTGTTAAAACTGAATATAGTGCAGGGTAACAGCTGTGATACAGGACTATTAAAAAAGTGAATATAGGGCAGAACAGACTGTCTTATAGTGGGGCAACAGAGCAATACTCTTCCCAGGGGTGCAGAATTCAATGCACAACACCCCCTGCCTGCATAAATACAGGTTACTATTACTATATGCTCCATGCATTTTCACAGAAGTTTTTAAAAACACAATTTCTCTTGTAAAATGTGGTGAGTATGGGTGGTGTTTTTGGGAGTGCATGGGGCATCAGCAGAGCAATACTCTTCCCCAGGGGTGCATAATTCAATGCACAACACCCCTGCCTGCATAAATACAGGTTACTATTACTATATGCTCCATACTTACGAGGTGGTGAATACCACATGAGGGGGGCGTTTATATGGACTCAACTTGTCAACATGGTAAACACCACCCCATTTGAAGGCACCAGTAGTTTAACTAGTCTTTTTTGTAGTTTATTGTTAATTACTTCATTCCTGTTAATTACTATGTATGTGCAATAACTCCAAATAACTTTTTTTTCTCCACATCAATCCTATTGATTCTGAAAACAACTTGTGTTCGGGTCAGTACAGAACAGACCTGGTTCATGCATTTTCACAGAAGTTTTTAAAAACACAATTTCTCTCGTAAAAAGTGGTTAGTATGGGTGGTGTTTTTTGGGATAGATAGATAGTAACTTTATTGATCCCGAGGGAAATTCAAGTTTCCAGCATCACAGTTCCATAGTGCTAAACATGTTAGTAAAAAGGCAGTAAAAAAGTTAGTTGTACAAAGTACAAGAAAATATACCAGATATAAAAATACAAGGAGATGAAGAAAACTGTTAAAACTGAATATAGTGCAGGGTAACAGCTGTGATACACGACTATTAAAAAAGTGAATATAGTGCAGAAGAGACTGTTAAAAAGTGAATAATGAGCATATACTGTATATTTGTATTCTGGGGGTATCGTTCCTATGCAGAGGGTAGTTTAGTTTATTTATTGACTACACTGAGGACGTTTTATATTTTAATAATTTATTTATCTCTTGTGTTAAGTTGAATGTGCTACTTATTTTGTACTGTATTACCTTGTGCATTTTCTACCTTTTTTTCTTTTCTTAAAGCTGACTTGGTGTAAACTGCTCAGAATTCCAATGTACTTAGGTGCAAATGGCAAATAAACCTCTTAAATATTGAATCTTGAACATAGTGCAGAAGAGACTGTCTTATAGTGGGGCAGCAGAGCAATACTCTTCCCAGGGGTGCAGAATTCAATGCACACAACACCCCTGCCTGCATAACTACAGGTTACTATTACTATATGCTCCATGCAATTTTTGCTTTTTGTTTTATACTTTATACTTATTTTTTCCCTTTTTATCAAGGCTGTTTTCATATATGCAATCCACTGTTGGTAATTACAACAGTCTATGAACCAACTTTTAAGTAAATGAGCTTACAGACAAACCCATCAAGTACACTAGAGAAAACAACCTCAACATCCAAAACCAAAACACAATCAAGAAAAGAAATAGCAATAATAATAATGACAAAAAGACAGAGTAGAGTTAAAAAAAAAAAAACACATAAAAAAAAAAAAAGTCTTATAGTTTCCTATTACATTATCTTGGGAGTTTTGGCTGCAGCTTATAATAAAAAGCTTTTCACTTCCCTTGTTTAAGGGAAACCACACTGCACAGCTATAACGGTCTTCCTTGTGATTCAAGTGCGAGGCACCTTTCCCGGGCAAAGCCCCTGAACCTGATTAGGATCCAGCCATGCAGACTGTGAACAGGGGCCGCTGAGCAGAATGCATTGTCGGGGTTCCTCCAGCTCCGCCCGGGAAGCTGCATAGCGCCGTGCGGGCCAGTGAGAGCGGAGCGCCGCGGTAGAGGTTGTTTATGTGCAGTGCTGGGTTAGGGTTCCGCCCACCGAGAGGTATCTGTGATCGCAGGGCAGCAGACCAGACACAGACTACAGGCAGCACAGAGAGTGTAAAATGGCGCACAGCTGTCGGTGGCGGTTCCCAGCTCGGCCCGGAGGGAGCTGCAACTCCGGTACCGGGAGGAGAGCGGGCCGTGTCCGGGTTACCGCCTCTCTGCGAAGCGTCTCGTCCGGAGCTCCTCATAACGCATCCTTCGGGCTCGGACCCGGGTTTGACGCTGCACTACAGGTCTCCTCGGTTATCGGGAGCAACCTGCAGAAATTTCGGGATGTTTTGGGGGAATCGAGTGGATCGAGCAGCGGGGAGGTAAGCAAGACCGGTTACCGGAGGTTAACCCCGGTAACAGCGCCGGTTACCCCGGTTACAACACCGGTTACCCCGGTTACAGCAGCGGTTAAAACGGTTGTACTCTGTGAAGAGATGAAGAGCTATAACGGTTACTCTCTCTCTGCACAACCGTTGACATTTCCTCCTCCTTTAACATTAAGTGTTGTGGCTGTGTGAAGCAGCAAAACTTGTCATTTCCAGGATGCTCTTGTTATAACTTTGAGTTAATTGCGTGGCCTTAAACTCATTACACTCTATTAAAACTGTTTTAATGTTAAGAATAGTTACAAAAACAACACATTTATGCTCTGAAAGGTGCTACTGGAGAGAAAGTTTTCAGTTCATCTCAGTGGGAGTGAGAGAGAGGACCAGGCTACAGACACATCCAGGCAGGCCTTAAACTCTTTTTATTTAACACTAATGTTGTTTTAATGTTAACAATAGTTACAAAACAACACAAAAATCACATTTATAATCAGAAAGGTCCTACTGGAGAGAAAGTTTTCTTCATCTCAGTGGTACATCCATGCATGCTAACAGTAGTGTAGCTACCAAAACACCAAAACACCAGGATTAAACCCTCCCTAGTTGTTATTATAATGTTAATAACAACATATAGTTAACACACAGCAGCTACACTGTGTATAACTAAGCTGTTACACTACTGGCTTTACTAGTTAACTGTGAGCTACTTGACATTAGCTTGATGTGAAGCCTTCTAATACATCAACACTATCAAAAGTCCTGTATTACCATTAATATTAAGGTTTTTTACAGTTAAATACATGTGTTGTATCACATAATAGTGTCCCTGTGGTGTAATATACCATGTGGACCTTAAAGATAATAGTGTAAATACGTGTTTTAAAACAATAACTGTGAGCTACTTGACATTAGCTTGATGTGAAGCCTTCTAATACATCAACACACTAAAAGTTATCCTCTATTAGCTTTGATATTCATGTTTTTTACAGTTAAATATATGTGTTTTATCTTATAATAGTGTCCCTGTGGTGTAATATAACATGTGGACCTTAGAGATAATAGTGTAAATATGCCAACTTGAAGGAGGACACAATTGTGGTTTGTTAACAAGCTAACTTAGCATCTCTATCATTCACTTTACTTTCACATTTGGTCATCTTTTATCAGCTAAACTAGCTTTAGTGTTTACAACATGAGCTCAATAATAGTATAGCATGAGGACCTTACAGATAATAGTGTAAATATGTCAACTTAAAGGAGGAGGACACACAATTGTGGTTTGTTAACAAGCTAACTTAGCATCATATCCAGAGGAAGCTTATTATCCACTTTACTTTCTCATTTGATCATGTTTTATCAGCTAACCAGCTTTAGTATGAACAACATGAGCTCTCACTGGGCTGGCTGTGTTTAGTAGTGTAGTGAAGGTGTCAAAGCTTGCAGCCAGAGAGGCTAAGCTATAATAGCTGATTGGTTAGCTCGCATGCTAACTAGCTGTCTACATCTCTACACCTACATCATGCTGGTGTTAAAGCTGCAGGTTTGCTGTGTTTACCAGCTTATTACCACGCAGCTGGTTAAAGCCTGGTAGCTAAAGTTGTCTGGAGCTGGAGCTCACACACACACACTACTAAATGATTGCTGTTTAGTGTTAAGCTAGGACAGCTACCATGCTACGCACTACGCCACGCTAGCCACATCGGGGCTATTGCTGATGCATAGGAAAAATGGGAGGTGGACATGTTTTCCCCCTTCTCTCTCTCTCTCTCTCTCTCTACACACAGCACAGTGCGAAGCTATTACCACAATAATATCGCTTTTATAATGCTTTCGAGATGCAGCCACATACTCAAACCCACTCTCTGCAGTGCTGAGGTGCTAATGAGAGCACATCTGCAGGGTTTGCTGTGTGATTTTAGCAGAGAAATTGAGACTTTGCTATAGTGACAGTGCGCATGTAGGGCTGGCTACAATAACAACGAGCCCCTTCTTGACGGACCGTGTGATGTGGGGGTGTGTTCGCCTTAGCGAACTACCATCTTCCTTCTCCATGATGAGCAGCATGCGTTTTTCATTGCAGTGGGAGTAACGTTACACTGTGTGGGGATGTTTACCACCAACTCCAGTTGCTCCACAGACTGCTTATTTTGGTTGGAGAACAGCAGTAGCAGTAGCATGCACACTTAGTTAGACATTTAGGTATGTTTTTTTTTTTATTATTCTGAACTTGAAAACATGCTTGGGATTTTTACATACATTTTTTGAGTCATGATTTTGGAGATTATAATAACTGCTATTATAATGTAGCAGTCAGACTTTGTAGAATAATTTGAAAATATTTCCTTTTTAACATCCAAGTTTCATGATAAATTTTATTTGAAATATCATATTTGTGAGCAAATCACTTCTTCAGTAATCAGGAGTCCCTTATACTCCTAAAGACTGGCAATAATAGCAGTGTTTTGGATGTGTGTAGAGATGCACCGATCCTACTTTTTCAGTACCGGTACTGATATCTGGGCTTTGGGTATCGGCCGATACCATCTTCCTTCTCCATGATGAGCAGCATGCGTTTTTCATTGCAGTGGGAGTAACGTTACACTGTGTGGGGATGTTTACCACCAACTCCAGTTGCTCCACAGACTGCTTATTTTGGTTGGAGCACAGCAGTCCTTTGCATGCACACTAGTTGTAGACATTTATTATTTTTTTATTCTGAACTTGAAAACATGCTTGAGATTTTTTACATACATTTTGAGTCATGATTTGGAGATTATAATAACTCCTATTATAGTGTAGCAGTCAGACTTTGTAGAATAATGGAAAATACTTCCTTTCTAACATCCAAGTTTCATGATAAACTATTATTTGAAATATCATATTTGTGAGCACTTCTTCAGTAATCAGGAGTCCCTTATACTCCTCAAGACTGGCAATAATAGCAGTGTTTTGGATGTGTGTAGAGATGCACTGATCCTACTTTTTCAGTCCCGGTACCGATATCTGGGCTTTGGGTATCGGGCCGATACCATCTTCCTTCTCCATGATGAGCAGCAGCATGCGTTTTTCATTGCAGTGGGAGTATCGTTACACTGTGTGGGGATGTTTACCACCAACTCCAGTTGCTCCACAGACTTGCTTATTTTGGTTGGAGCACAGCAGTCTTTGCATGCACACTAGTTGTAAACAGATACAAAATAATAACAAACAAAACAAGAGTAATAGTGTCCGAAAAGGGGTAGGTAGAAGTAAAACTTATATTTCCCTACCCCTTTCTCACTTCTCCTCTAATAACTCATCATAGAATGATAATATAATATAATATAATATAATATAATATATAAACTATCCCAGATCTATTTACATCCCAAATTAAATATATGAACAGCATCCCAAGTTTATTTACAACCCACATATCCATCCGGAGTTAAAAAGTAGATATAAACCAACCCTTAATATTTGTGAGCAAATCACTTCTTCAGTAATCAGGAGTCCCTTATACTCCTAAAGACTGGCAATAATAGCAGTGTTTTGGATGTGTGTAGAGATGCACCGATCCTACTTTTTCAGTCCTGGTATACCGATATCTGGGCTTTGGGTATCGGCCGATACCATCTTCCTTCTCCAGGATATAATGTATATAGTATATTAATATAGAATTGAATAATAAGAAGAATAGATCGGACCCATTGCCACTGATACCCGATCCAGCTAAGTCTCTATCGGCCCGATATCTGATTCGGTATCGGTGCATCCCTAGATGTGTGGACCATTAAATCTCTATGGAACGTGCAAACACAGCATAATGAATTAATTGGTTTTGAATTACATTTTGTACTTTCAATCAGTGTTTTATGATTTCTGGAGAAAAGCATTTTTACTTGAAATATCAGTTTTGTGTTCAAATATATTTGTTAAGCTTTTTAAGTCCCTACTTTGAAAAACTGTCAATAGATGAGAGTATAACAGTATTTGGGCTGTGTAAAGAAAGACAGACATAATTAACATTGCAGACAGAGCATAGTGACATCCTTGATTTTATATACATCTGTGCTTTACATCACAGCTTTATGATATTCCAGAGAAACATTAATGTTAAACATCATCTTTATAGGCAGATTTTTCAAAGCTTTTTAAGTAATAAGGAGTCCCGCCTCCCCCCTACTCCAGTGAATGAGAATATAGCAGTATTTGGGATGTGTGGAGACAGACTGGATCATTAAATCCCCATGGAACCTGAAGCCTATGGAAGTTGCGGACACAGCATGGTGATTTCATTGAGAGGCAGTGTAGTGCCTGTCTGGCCAGACCAGGGCAGGATTGTTCAGGCTTACTGCAGCCTGCTGAGCTCACAGGGCGACCCTGAACAGAGCGCCAGCCGGACACTTGGCCACCCCTCCTTCCTCCATCCAGGCAGAAAAGACCCAAATCCACTTCAGACAAACACAACCCCGTCTGAGAGGCAGAGCAACTTTTCTTCTGACAGCTGCCACTTTGGAATGGATTACTAAGCCTATTGGGGTGGCTCAAAAGGGTGCTTGTCGGCTGTTGCTGTCCAAATGAAGGCATTTGTTCGCTTTTGTATGTGTGTGGGGAATTAATTTTCTTGATCTGGCCAAATTGCCGTTGCTTATTTTGATGCCGAGTGCAGTCCACGTAGATGTTTCTTGTAAATGTGTGACCTTATCACCTACAACCTCAACCACTATCACTGTCCACCTAACAAGACTTTGCATAATTTTCCCCTTTTGTTCTTGCTCCATTATATCTTGCCTTCTGCTGCATCCCTTCCACTCACACATTATTACCAATGTTTAATCATTCATACAAAAGTGCAGCTGAATAGATGTATCAACCCAAACGTCTCTGCCTCACTGGTTTGAGAGAAATAGTGTGTTTGAGCGGAAGGGGCTTCAGTCCAGCAGGTGTTTGGCCTATTTAAATGGAAGAACCCCCACCCAACCCCCAGCTCCCCATCGTCCCCCCTCCACCCGCTTACCCATCCCAGAGACAGCGTGTGGATTGGAGCAGGAAGCTTTGTGTCTGCTTTTATTCTAGCTCTCACAAAGTGCGGGCGGCTGAAAGAGCGCAGGCAGGGATATCAAAGAGTGCGGGGCGACCCCCCTCCTCCCAACGGGACAACGCTGGGAGGAGAATTAGTCACAGACCCTCCCATCCATGGCTTTATTCTGCTACAGCAGAATGCTTTAGGAGTTGCCTGACTGGGAGAAAGGCGGCAATTGTGTTGTCTTTCTTACTCTTTGTGTACGTGTGTGTGTGTGTGTGCGCGTGTGTGTGTGTGTGTGTGTGTGTGGTGGTGGTAGTAGTAGGGGTAGGGGTAGGGGTGTCCCTCAGACTTTATGTCCCCTATTGCACTCAGGAGTAGGCGTGTCTTCTTTGTCTTTATTTTGATTAGAACTTCAATTCAAGCTGCCTGCCTGGGTAGGTAGGAGGGGGTGTGTGTCTGTGGTTGCCTGCCACCCTGTGTGAGTGAGTGAGTGTGTGTGTGTGTGTGTGTGTGCGAGAGAGACACCATGCGCACGTGCCAATCAATCAGTCTGTTTGTCTTTGTCCGTTGACTGTCCTCGTCTCCTTATGTGCGAGGTGTAGGAAGAGGAGTCATCTTGCCCCGGAAAGTGTTTGTTTTGGTCAGTGTGCTGTCGAGCAAATGTGAAACAGTTGAAAAAAAACAGTTGACACTTGAAAAAACAAATGTCCACCTTTTGCTCGGGGCCGACAGGGGTCACAAAGCCACTGTGCCACTGTGTAATTCACTCTGGTGAAGGAAACATAATGTTCTAATCAGTGGCTAAGATTGGATCTATTACTAAAATGCCCTGTGGTATTACTCATTTTTGCTGCTTTGTATAATATCTGTTTCAGATGTGATTCTTGGAATTCCTCTTGAGATGTGTGTCATCAGAGGGGCATATAAGAGTATGAGCTCATCATCACCAATTTGCATTCCAGGAAGCGATGAGGCATCATGTCTGTACAGTAAATCCAAGAGGAAAGCTTCCTGGAATGTGTCAAGAAAATGTTGTTTTCAGGCGAGTAGGGAGGAGTGACTTCTTAAGATGTGTTCCCCAAACATCAAACTGACTGACGGGATCCTAACCTGAAAACTTAACACATCTATTTGACATCCTTCCTCTCAGTGTGACTCACATTCCTGTTCTGATGTTTTTCTGTCTCAAAGTGGGTATCTTCTGACTTTAAAAGGTACAATGCGTAAGATATTGCCAGAATTATATTTTGAAACATTCAATGAACTAACATGATCAACAGAATGTGAAGAGGTTACAGTGTTGACATTATGTCAAAGACGTCTATATATTGTGTTGCAGAGATATCTACTGAACGAACACCTATCTTCCGATTTGATACTATCACGATACTTGGGTGCCGATTCGATATGTATTGCGATTTTACAAGTATTGCGATTTTATATTGTGATTTATTGCGATTTTTGACAACTTTTTTTAACACTAGACCATGGGAAAAAGTTGAATCATACACTTCTAGGGCTTTTACATTGGAAAATATCTAAATGAATACAGCAAAATTGTTTGATTTTCAGCATGTATGTAGTCAGAGAGTGTCTTGAAGTGAAATATATCAGTCATTCTCAGGAATTATTTCTTAATTTTTTTCCATTTACCCAAAAATTAAAGAATAGACATTTCTCTCAGAAATTCTTATTTCTATATACTATATGTATTTTGTATATACAGTGCCCTTTTTTAACACCTTATTTTGAAAACTGGACATAGTCACATGTGTATACTTCCACTAACTTCGCCAAGTCCGTCTCCTGTTACCTCCATTCTCTTTATACAGCCATGGTCAGCTCCACCGGGGCCGTTTGAGTGCATTTAACATAAATGTCAGTATATGGGGTGCTCTATAGTTGTCGCGTTGGCTGATTTGACAACGGAGATGCGAGCGCCGGCTGGCTTGACCGCACCTTACCTCAATACTATAACGTTTCCTGTCCATGACAGAGTTAGCAAGCAGCTTTATCCATGATGTTTAGCTCTGTTTTTCCTGCAATGTGTGAAACCCAAAGTGTTTACATACTTTACTGTATGTGTAGTGTTTACCACTATGAATTAAAAATGTGCAGGTCATATCCACATGGACCATCCACAAAGACTCTAATGAAGCAAATATATCGATTCTGGCATTAAAAAATGGATTTCAAAATCGTAAATCAAAATACATAGGTGAATTGATTTTTTCCCCCACCCCTACTAACCGACTAGCCCCGGCCCGTCCTGTCTTGTATTACCACTTGTTCCTCAAGAGGTGATAGTGAGTCACGGACGAAGAAGTAGAGCTGCCCCGAGAGCTTGCCAATAATATATACATAGGTTTTGACGGACTCCCAGTTAGCAGTTAGCTCGAATTCAGCCAGTGCAAACCCCAGCACCAGGGGTCTGATCTCAGGGGACTGTCCTGGCTGATCGGCAAACTTTCTGTGGCTGCCGTTACACAGGTTAGACCCAGTGCTCCACCAGCCCGCTGTGACTCCTGGCGCTGGCTGAATCAGAGATTTTGTGGGTGCTGTCTATCAAACTAAACTATCAAAGCGTACATTGACCATACAGCCCCCGGTGAGCCCCCAGATGGCTAACGTAAACTATAGGCCAACGCCACACATGAAGTTTGTACGATAGCAGTGTTATTTTGACCGGCTCTCAGAGTTTCAGCAGTTTGGTTGAATTTTGCATATTCTTGCCGTGCTGTTAATTAGTAGTTGGCTTTTTTTATGTGACTGATGACTGTAATATTAGATAGTATGGACCCAGTAGTAGAGGTGAAATACTGCCCCCTATTTCTTTGAAGCATGTGGCTAGGCATTACACACACATCAAATGTAATGGCATATATAGCACCCATTGCCAGGTCACAGTGGCTCTAGACTATTAGACTAATATGGGGTGCTTGTGAGGAATTTAAGCTTATTCAAAAGTTGCACTCATTGTATCGTTAATAAGATTCACTTCAATTGCCGCAAACTTCAGAGAATAATGAGGGCAAAATAGCGTCACCGATCTGTTTTAACTGAATATTCTCTGGTCTAGCACAACTAAAAACACAAAAACACTGAATCCGTCAGCATGTAAGCGTGTCGTTCACTATCTAATCTGTTTGTAACCGGTATCGACAGCTTCATTTCACCTATCTCTCCTCCGCTCCGTGTGTGTGCGTGTGCGTGTGCGTGTGCGTGTGCGTGTGTGTGTGTGTGTGTGTGTGTGGAGAGGCTAAGCCCCGTACTCGGTGAAACACGAGAGTAGAGGATATTAATGATCGTGGGAAATTGTGTGAAAAATTAGTTTTTATAAAAGTTATTGAACAACATAACAAGTAGATTAGTATCATAAGTAATAAACTGTGACTGCGTGAGAGTTTGCTGATGATGATTGCACAAGTAGTGGTCAGTTTTTTCGATAACATCTTGTAAAATATGATCGCTGAATTATCAGTGCTGTGTATAGTCAAACTGCTCCTTGAAAGGACCATACTATGTTTGTGTGTTTAACATATTTACTTCTGTTCAGGCATACTCAAGTTAAATAGTTAACTTAATTTATTTTATTAAGTGTTAAGTTTTAATGTGAAATCACCTCGGGAAGTGTTGACCATGCCAGCGAGATGTGTATAAGTGTATAATAAGAGATGTACACATTTTGGCACATTTTTTGTGTTGGGTTGTCAGAAAGCCGGTTTGAAACATTGCAGTGATGAACTAGATGTTATTACCTGTCTTGCATAGCGTGATGAATGACACGTAGAGCAAAAAACAGTGACGACAACTGACATTACAACTCATGAACAATTTAGCCACTGGTACTCAATAAGTGCTGATGTTCAGTACCTAGCTTTTGCTGTGTTAAATGAACATCATGCTTCTTCCTTAATGTTGCAAGGGAAAGTAAATAGCTATTGCAAATTAGCTGCATATGAAGATCATTTGTAGGAGACATGGTCGGCTGATCACGATAAGAGTTTTTTTTTTGGGTTAGTGAACTTGTTCTTTTATCCGCTTCCGTTATTTTGTCTGTTTATACTCTTCTGATTCCACCAAATTATGGGCTTTATGTGATTACAGCTTTTATGAGCACCTGCAGGCTAAAGCTGTGTACACAAACTCTCACTAATGAGGACTATAAAGGGGGTTAAAATTAATCTTAATCCATCTTAATCTGGTATTCCATAATCAAGTAATTCAAAGTGTAGATCGTTTCAGAGTAACTTTTCTAAGTTACACCCTGGTTTATGCCCTGTCTGGAACACTGGTCCCCAATCTGCAGCCCGTCGTCAGTTTGATTTCTCCTAAATGTGGTGTTGAAAGGCAGTAAAAGTCCCGTTAGCTTTCTCAGAGTGCAAAAGCGCTGTCAAAATGATATAAAGGCGTATACCTCAAACCAAAATCATATCCGTCTCATAACTTTTAGGGACAGTCCCTTGCACCCTCTGAAAATGATAATGTTGCTTCCACAATGACTTGGAGTGCTTTCCCTTTCTCTATCTTTTAGTGATTTATATCAAGTACTTTATGCATTGATCAGTTACATGAGATGTGACAGACCAGCAGGAAGTTAAACTGCTCAGGTTGTCATGGTGAGACTGAGGCACCGTTCAGACCTGGCATTAACATGCATCCTGGGTGATCCGATCACAAGTGGACAGCTGTACAGGTGTGAATGCACTCAAGACGCATTGAGATCCGATCACTCAGACCACATTCAGAGGTGGTCTGGGCCACATATGGCCACATTCTTTTAGCAGTGTGTACGCAAATGTGTCCTGGGCCACATTAAGAACCGCCTACTCAACTGACGTCCCGCTTGGATCCGTGGAGTCTTACTGAGCATCTCATGTTAATAGACAGACGTGAGCGCTTGTCTGCCTCGCAGCATGGAAACGGCTTCTGTGCACTATAGTGCACCTGTTGGTACAACTGTACAAACTTTATAGGCTATTAGAACTTATCTAAATAGGGTATACACACGTAGGCAAAATTGTTGGTACCCTTCCGTTAAAGAAAGAAAAACCTACAATGGTCACTGAAATAACTTGAAACTGACAAAAGTAATAATAAATAAAAATTCACTGAAAATTAAATAATGAAAATCAGATATTGTTTTTGAATTGTGGTTCAACAGAATCATTTTAAAAAACAAACTAATAAAACTGGCCTAGACAAAAATGATGGTACCCTTAACTTAATATTTAGTTGTACAACCTTTCGAGGCAATCACTTCAATCGAGTGATTTCTGTAACTCTCAATGAGACTTCTGCACCTGTCGACAGGTATGTTGGCCCACTCCTCGTGAGCAAACTGCTCCAGCTGTCTCAGGTTTGAAGGGTGCCTTCTCCAGACTGCATGTTTCAGCTCCTTCCACAGATGTTCAATAGGATTTAGATCAGGGCTCATAGAAGGCCACTTCAGAATAGTCCAATGTTTTGTTCTTAGCCATTCTTGGGTGTTTTTAGCTGTGTTTTGGGTCATTATCCTGTTTGAGGACCCATGACCTGCGACTGAGACCAAGCTTTCTGACACTGGGCAGCACATTTCGCTCCAGAATGCCTTGATTGTGTTCAGATTTCATTGCACCCTGCACAGATTCAAGACACCCTGTGCCAGATGCAGCAAAGCAGCCCCATAACATAACCTAGCCTCCTCCATGTTTCACATTAGGTACAGTGTTCTTTTCTTTGGATGCTTCATCTCTTCGTCTGTGAACATAGAGCTGATGTGACTTGCCAAAAAGCTCCAGTTTTGTCTCATCTGTCCAAAGGACATTCTCCCAAAAGCTTTGTGGCTTGTCAATATGCATTTTGGCAAATTCCAGTCTCGCTTTTTTATGATTTGCGTCCTCCTCGGTTGTCTTCCATTAAGTCTACTTTGGCTCAAACAGCGACGGATGGTGCGATCTGACACTGATGTACCTTGACCTTGGAGTTCACCTCTAATCTCTTTGGAAGTTGTTCTAGGCTCTTTGGTTACCATTCGTATTATCCGTCTCTTCAATATGTCATCAATTTTCCTCTTGCGGCCACGTCCAGGGAGGTTGGCTACAGTCCCATGGACCTTAAACTTCAGAATAATATGTGCAACTGTAGTCACAGGAACGTCAAGCTGCTTGGAGATGGTCTTATAGCCTTCACCTTTAACATGAAGGTCTATAATGTTCTTTCTAATCTCCTGAGACAACTCTCTCCTTAGCTTTCTGTGGTCCATGTTCAGTGTGGTACACACCATGATACCAAACAGCACAGTGACTACTTTTCACCCTTTAAATAGGCAGACTGACTGATTACAAGTTTGAAGACACCTGTGATGCTAATTACAGGACACACCTTAGTTTAACATGTCCCTATGGTCAAATTATTTTACATCTTTTCTAGGGGTACCATCATTTTTGTCTAGGCCAGTTTCATTAGTTTGTTTTTTAAAATGATTCTGTTGAACCATAATTCAAAAACAATATCTGATTTTCATTAGTTCATTTTCAGTGAATTTTTATTTATTATAGCTTTTGTCAGTTTCAAGTTATTTCAGTGACCATTGTGGGTTTTTCTTTCTTTAACGGAAGGGTACCAACAATTTTGCCTACGTGTGTATATCTAGGCTACATACTATCATACTAGGCACGGGAAGTGCATCATTATCATACTGTCGTTGATGTGTCAGTGTTTTTGTTCCGGTGCTCTGCCCGCCCGCCCATTCACTCGCTCTCATCCCAGGCTCTGATGCTCTGTGTGCAGCTCGACGATGCTGCTGGCACGGACATCCCCGGGAATAACCATATGTTTTTTTTTTGTTAATAAAATGTACCCAAAGTCATGAATATGTAGGATATTACTGCAGACATTCCTGTAATCAATGTCTGCTGTATTAGCCATGTGTTAACTTTATGTTTATTTGCATATAGAGCGGGGAAGTGAGATCCGATCACAAGTGGTCACCCAAGACACGTGGAGACGCATTCTAATGCCAGGTGTGAACAGAATCACTTAGAGCTGTCCACTTGTGATCGGATCACCCAAGACGCATGTTAATGCCAACTCTGAACGGAGCCACTGACAGCAAGAACCGGCGAAGTTGAAGAAGTACTTAAACATTTGTAACTTGTGATCAAAAACATTCTTGCACACTCCTCAGCTGATGAAATTGAAAGGAGAAAAGTGAAACTCCAAGTCCTTCCAGTAACCGTTTTACCCCCCTGCATGTTGCAAGGCAAGGTAGTACGTGAACCATACCTTGCTAGTCTACTACAGTGTTTGTTTACTTCTTGAAGTTACCTCCCGGTGCCCGCTCTACTATAGAGCTCATGGTGAGACTTGTGTTTCACACGCTGCTGCTTTGTGTTCGGCAGCCAGTGGGAGGGAAGCGAGTGAGCGAGCAATGAGTGACTGACTGTGTTTGGGAGCATGGCAGAGGACTGGAATAAGGGAGAGGAAAGGGGAGGCTTGTCGTGTGTGTGGGAGGCCAGTTTAGATTGGGATTTGGCAAGCTTCTGCATGAGCATGTAAAAATCCCAAACCCCTTTCATCCTCAGTGCTCCCAGGAGACGACTGCGCTCCCTCTGTTGTTGATGGTGCATGTGGTCAAGATGCTGCTTCCTCGTCTCCTCTTTTCTCTCGTCTTCACCCTCCTCCCACAGCCCTCCTCCTTTTCCCACTCGTGTTTGCTTGCTGGCCTCGCCTGTGCACCCCTCCCCCGCATCCTCACTCCTATGTTCTGCTTGTTTACATCTTGCTGTGCAGTTCACGAATCATGTGCGCATGTATGAGCGTGCGTGCACATGAACCTGTGCAGTCCGCTCTCTGCGTGTTGTGATGTCATTGACTGCTACTCGCACTGCCACAGCGAGTCAGAGCCGGCCGTTGGTACTCCGCCCCCCTCCGCTCTGCAACAACACCAACCCAGAGCAGCAGCTTGCTCAGAGAGGAGAGGTTGCTGGTATTACTGGGGGGAGAGGGGAAGAGGAGAGGGATGCGCAAGGAGACGAGGAGTGGAGGATGCTCAGATCAGTATTGCCTGCCAGGATAAACAGCACTATTAACTGTCTGTTATTGTGGTTTGTTTATATGTAGAACAGATGAAAGAGACACATTAGTGCTTTTAATATTTTTTTATTATGGTGTGCGTGTTTCAGACACATTCAGGCATCAATTATTCACATGGCAATGTGTGTAACTTAGCTGGTGCTAATCAGTTTGCATGTGCACACACTTGCGTGGACTACACTTGGATAGCAGCTGCTCCACAAACTGGGCCAACGAGACCTCAACTGCATCCCCACACGCTGCTATAAATAAACATGATTAAATGACATGCTCACCTCCACTCTTAAACACACACACACTGATTGCAAGAAGTAGTGGCACGGATCAGGATTGCTGAAGATGTTAATCATCCTTTAGTGATGTTCTCTGTTGCACATCTCAAGGCTTTACTGAGGCATGAGAGGAAAGATTGATGTACAGTCTGAGTCTACTCATATCACATTTACAGTTTCATCCATCATTTCTGGATCCGCCACCACCATTGAAATGAAGTCACAAAGAAGATTAAAACGTTCAAGTCAGTAATTAAATAAGTGGAATATCAAGTGCCACTTGTGATCTATTTGCTTACATGTGTTTCTGGGATATAGCATGTCTTTGTTGTACAAAAACACAGCACTTCATTGACTACATACTGTATAATCTCTCAGGTTAGGTTCTCATATGCCTTTTGACACACATGCCAGATAGATGCGTGATGAGTCTTTGTTGGTGCTCCTTCAATATGTTTATAATCACTTGTAAGTGATAACTGATAAGTAATAACACCTAAGTTCCCAGTGGAAGAAAGGGAACTCATGGAGCATGTGACACAGTTGTGTTTGTCATGGAGTGACAGGTGAAAAACGTTGATAATAGTTTATCTTATGAGGCGACAAGGTCAGACTGTCAAAATATAGTACGCTATAGTATAATATCTTGCCAACTATTTGATGAATGAACTGAATGAGTATAGACCTTCATAGTAGGGGTAGGGGAAATTATCGATACAGCACAGTATCTCAATATTTTTTGTTGCGATATTGTATCGATACACAGATGTCGAGTATCGATCTATTATTATATGAACTATTAGCATCTTAAAAATCAGAAAGCTGACTGTAAGTACTTCTGAGACTGATGAGAGTTTAACCAAGGCTGAGGATATACATGTAGGCAACAGCATTGCCTTTTCCTCTGGTGCCAACCTCAAGCCACACGTCCCATTTTTTGCCTCACTAGTGGAAAGGACGTAAGCTGATGTGGAATGAGCATTAAAGCCTCACAAGGCTGTTAACATGGTTATAGAATATAGGCCTCATTTTCTTTAACGTGCCTTTGCTCTGGCTGTCTTTCTAGCTGTCTATGTATGACCAACCACCTTAGCATTTTACTGTTCCCTCAGGGAGCAGGAACGCAGTGCGACTTGTTAGTCACCCAGAAAGATTTGGTCGTTTGCAATTCAAACTGTCTGCTGTGGGTTCTCCTACTGCAGGCATGTTATCCCAAAAGCCAGAGAAACATGAGAGCACCAGAGTAAGCCAGCAGGCAAAAGTGAGATTGAGGACATCATTATAGCCTATAGCCTGGTCTTCGTCTTCGTCTGACTTCAAAAATGACTCAAGTGTTGCACATCTAGGCCAACTGACAATTATGTGCCATGACGGATGCTGTAAATTTGACCTATTAACCAACATAGCTTCTTCCCTGTATTTTGGCATTATGGTCACAAAACATTCATAAGTGTTCTTTATCTTTTTTTTGTAGGAAGAAGCGTTTGGAGGTTTTGGACCAGCTGAGCAGAAAAGAATACAGAGCCCGTCAACAACCCCTTCAGGTAAAATTACTTAAAAGTAACTCCCTACTGGTCCATCAGGGACCCTGTTGTCTCGAGATGCATGTACAGGTTGTCTATATCTAATGCTAACTAAATGGCTTCTGTTTTGTTCTCTTGTTTTATTAGCGGGCCCACCCATACAGGAGAAGAAGCCCAGAGGCCGGCCCCCACGGGCCCTGACTGCCCAGAAAGCTGCTGCAAGTCTACCTTCCCCCTCCTCCCTTCCCTCCCCCACACAGGCCAAACCTGAGGGCCCTGAAAGGCCAGCTGAGAAGGTGAAAAGGCTGCCTGGGAGGCCACCTGGCACCGGGGAAAAAAGAAGAGGTCGACCTCCGTCTTCAAGTAGCAAGAAAGCTTGGAGTACAGGCAGCCATGCAGCAGGGGAGGACGGCAGGCAGGCTGAGTCGGGCATGGACACAGAGGAGGACAAGGCCAGAAAGGGCGCCAAGAGGACGCCACTGGGCTCTGCTCAGTCACATGACACAGAGGCAAAGCCTCCCAAAGGTGGGCGGGGTGAATCCAAAGTTGCCAACCTGAAGAGGCTGAGACAAACTAAACTTGCCCCTCTCAAGTCGCGGCTCAAGACTTTGCCTGGTGTACCCAGACGCAGACGCGGGCGACCGCCCTCAGCTGAGCGACTTAAAGCTGAGGCGGCAGCTGCTGCCGCTGCTGCTGCTGCACAGCTGTCTACCTCCATTGAATATGGGGAAGGGAAACATAAGCCCTTTAGGGTCAGAGGGGGGGATAGAGGCACAGAACCACACACTCCTCAGCAGTCCGCGCTGAGGAGTGTGGACGGGGCTGAGGACTCTTCCGATCCACCTGCCTCCCCGTCTCCCTCAAAGCCAGGCAAGACAGTGGGCCTCAGAAAAAGCCCTCGCCATAGAAAGCCCGTCAGGATTGTCCCCTCTTCTAAACGCACTGATGCAACCATCGCTAAACAGCTGCTGCAGCGCGCTAAGAAAGGAGCGCAGAAGCGACTGGAGAAAGAAGCCGTGGCCATCGGGGGTAGTGGGACAGCAGCCATTGACGCCGGCATCAGGAAGACCCAACTGAAGAACATCAGGCAGTTCATCATGCCTGTGGTCAGCACCGTCTCCCTTCGCATCATCAAAACCCCCAAGCGCTTCATTGAAGATGAGGGCAACTTTGGAACCCCGCCACCCCATATGAAGATAGCACGGTTAGAAACAACCCCCTCATCTGTCTCCACATCTGCCCAGCCCACCTCCACCACCTCCTCTTCCCCCTCTCCTGCACTGGTCTCCTCTACACCTGCTGTTACCAGCACTGGCACCACTGCTCCGACTGACTCCCTCCCCCCTCCTCCACCTCCTGCCCCTGTCCCCACTGTTCCATCAACAGCTGCCAGTCTGCTCAACAGCAACAGCAACAGCGCCGCCAACGGGCGATTTAGCAGCAGCGCGGCGTCTTGCGGCTCAAGTGCAGTATCGCAGCATTCCTCCCAGCTCTCCTCTGCAGAGTCTTCCAGGTCCAGCAGCCCCAGCCTGGATGACTCGTCTTGCGACTCCCAGGCGTCTGAGGCCACGCAGGCTTTATCAGAGCCAGAGGATCACTCTCCGTCCTCGCAGGGAGAGAGGGAGGCCAACCTGTTACACAGCTCGCGGCCTCCCTCTCCTCCCTCTGAGCCGGAGCTGGAGCACGGGTTGGCGGAGAGGAGTCGGCGAGGCCGGAGAGGTCAGGGGGTCGGCCGGGGAGGTCAGGGCCAGAGGGTGAGAGAGACTCTCACCACTGGGGCAAAAAAACCTATCATCAGCCCACCAACAGGAGTGCTGATGTCCTCTACACATGTAAATTCCCAGCAAGCTTCATCCACAGCCTCCTCCTCTTCTTCACCTCCACCTCCCCCTCTCCTCACTCCTCCACAGCCTCCCCAGTCAGCTTCCTCCAATACAGCTGCTATTAGTGAACACCACTCGCAGTCACCCTGGATGACTCACCCCATCCCTCCGTTCCTGTCTGGACCGTCAGTGCTGTCCAGCTTGTCGGACAAACGAAGCCGCTCAATTCTGAGAGAGCCCACCTTCCGCTGGACGTCCCTGTCCCACCCTGGACACCAGTACTTTTCCTCAGCTAAATACGCCAAGGAGGGCCTCATCCGCAAGCCCATATTTGACAACTTCCGACCTCCCCCTCTCACAGCTGAAGACGTGGGGCTGTTGCCCCAAGGTGTCAGTGGAGCAGGGGGAGCCGCTCCAGTGGTGTTCCCCGCTCCAGGCAGCGGAGCAGGGTCGGGGACTCGTCTATTTGCCCCTCATCACTCACACTCCCACCACCAACATCCCTCTTCAGCCCGCTATGATGCGCCGCACCAGAAGCGCAGCCCGTTGCTTCGCGCTCCACGGTTCACACCCAGCGAGGCCCACTCTCGGATATTTGAGTCTGTTACCCTGCAGTCGTCTTCTGGAAGCAGCCCTGGCTCTCTCTCCCCGCACCAGACGTCCTCCAGCTCCAGCAGAACCTCGCGGCGCAGGAGACGACTGATCTCGGCAACAATACGCGGCCATCCACGGTCTCCTTCCCACTCAATGACCAGACGCAGCAGCCAAATGGGAGGCCCGATCTCTATGGGGAAAGGCTCCTCTGAGATGTCTGTGCTGACAGGCTCTGTCTCCTGTAGTAACCCCAGCTCTTTGCCAGGGGTTTCTGCAAATCCACTAGCCACTAGTGCCTTAACTCCTCCTCCTTTCAGCACCTTCTCCACCGTATCCATGGGCCTGGCCCCACAAGCGACACCTGATAACAGGAGAGGGCCTGCTGGAAACCCGTCTCCTTTGTCAACTACATCATCCACTTCTTCCCCACTCTTCCCTCTCTTTCCTTCCAGCGCCCAGGACACAGGGCGAGGAGCTGGGAAAGGAGGTAAAGAGAAAAGCCTGTCAGCTCCCCAGGAACCTGCTCCAAAGGAAAAAGAAAGGGATTCTGAGAAAAATCGAGAGAAAGAGAAGGAAAATAAGAGAGAAGGGAGGAAGGATTTGGAGAAAAGAAGTAAGGTTTCTACACCAGATGGCTCCCCCAACGCAGCTTCCAGCCTGTTTACTGTGGATGGGAGGGACTCCGAAGATGCTCTTTTATCTATCGCTCCAAAAAAGGCTCCTGGGAGAAAAAAATCGACATCAGTTGACATGGTTTCTGACACTGCTTCCTCAGAGGTGCGTGGGCCCCATTCCACTGTTCCCATGTCCATTGCTAAAGGACGTCTGTCAAAGAAAGGCAGACCCTCTGAGAAAGGAGCAGAGATGGAGGATGGGGAAAAGGAGAAAGAGAAACAAAGTGCTCCCAGCCAGCAGACAGCAAGCCTTCCAGGGCAGCCAGGCAGACAACAGCTCCCTGTCTCCTCTCTTGGATCAATGTTGGCACAAGCAGAGAAGCAGCCTGTGACCGACAAGCGGGTAGTTGGACTACTGAAGAAGGCCAAAGCCCAGCTCTTCGAGATAAAGAAGAGTAAGCTGAAGCCTGCAGAGCAGACGAAGGGCCAGGTCAGTTGTTCTGTTCATGTCTTGCCGTTGTAATTATTGTCTCCTCAACAAAGCTTCTCTGTTGCTCTCGTTCTCATCATATAGCCACAAGCAACTGACTTATACATGATGCTTTGAATATTTCCTATAAATAGAAATCAGTGTTTGTACTCAAACTGAAACTTGATAATAGGAAAGTCCCACAGAGGGTGTTCCTCGAGGGGGAATTCTGTTAGCCTCATACATTATGCAGAAAGCAGCACTGGCTGTGCTTTTGAAAGCATTTCCAGAATATACTCTGAATATACTAATCTAAGCATTAGATGGTTGTAGGCAGTCATTGCACATTTTCAAGAAAAGAAAAATTCCCTGGTTGAACTCATCATACCAACCAGAAGCATTGACACTCCTCTGCTCACCTCATCATCATCATCATCATCATCATCATCATCATCATCATCATCATCCTCATCATCCTCATCGTTATTAAACATTGTGCACATGTGCAGTGATAAGAGTTTTATTTGGTTCCATGAAACATTCACAACAAATGAATCCTAAAATGTCAGCTCGTTGCATTGTACATTTGTGACGGTGTATTTGTTATTGTCATGAAGCATGCTCTTCAAATATCTGTCTCACTTTTTGTGGTGCTGTGTTGTGTTGTGTTGTGAGCAGGGTCAAGAGAGTGACTCGTCAGAGGCCTCAGTCCGTGGTCCACGCATCAAGCATGTATGTCGTCGTGCAGCTGTGGCTCTCGGCCGTAATCGGGCGGTGTTCCCTGACGACATGCCCACACTTAGTGCCTTGCCCTGGGAGGAGAGAGAGAAGATCCTATCTTCCATGGGAAATGATGGTAAGGCCGCTCAACTTACCTCTCATTTGACCTGCGTGTGGATTACAACCTCTTGGCTGTCGCTCTTAAGCCTTGGACATACTTTCCGTGTTCGGTCATCCTGGGTCCGTGTCGGTCTGGCGTTCCACGCATGCGCATTTTCTGATCCACTCTCCATTCTAGTTGGTAGCGGTAATGCACCATAACTTTGTTTGCCAGGATTTCAGCGCCATTTGGCCATTGTATTACTTTAAAGACGAATTATATAAATGTGGGTAACAGCGGATCTCCTCGCACGACCTCTCTTGAAAACAAGCATCCACTTTTTTTTATCTTCTTCTTCTTCTTGGCAAACCAGCTAGAGGTGCATTAGCCACCAATTAGACTGGAGTGTGGAACGAAACTGGAGCATGCTCTGTCGGAGTGCTTCCTATGCATACAGTCTGCACGGTCACAAATTTTGGGCTGCATGCAGACGTCCACATAGGACTCTTAATAATCTAATTTTCTAATTTTCGTCACGTAGACCGAAGTGGACCCTCACGGACATGCGGAAAGTATGAATTGGCTTTTAGACTTGGCTTTTAAAGTAACAATTTTATTGATAGCAGTACAGGAAAATACTGAATAAGAATTGATAAAACTTCACACAAAACTTGCCTGATCTGAGTGGGGTCTTGGTTACCACCACTGCTCGACATAGATATTAAGTACATTTGGTAAAGTGATGTGTTTACAGTTCAATGTAAAGCACTCTGACTTACAGAACAGTTTGATCTTAGTTGAGCGTTTGTTATTTATGACACAACATCTGTGTGAGTCCTGAAAAAGTTCTGCAGCATGCGGTGACGACAAACTAATCACAGGAGCAGCAGAGAAATCCAGTCATCAATGAGATGAGAGCACAAGTACACAGTGAAGTGGTGATGGAACGAGCAGAGTTTGGCTGCCCCGTTCCTGTTATTTTTGACTGCTTTCAGGCCATGTTGGAACATGTGAAATGTTGCGAGGCCAGAGGCCCTGATGTCAGCGACATATCAATAGCTCAGTTATATCATTCCCATGTTGGCCTGGTCATTTAATCTGAGCACATCTGTGTTTTAGACAAGCTCCTGGATCTCATATATTATGTTTGACATAGTGGATGTATTAAAATATATTTTAAATTGAAGTATTTCTTTCCATTGAAACTCTTACTGTTCACACAGCTGAGCCTTGTTTTTGACTTACTTAATTTAGATTTTTACCAAACCTTGAGCCATTGAGCAAAGAAGACAGTGTATCTTAAAGGAGATTATTGAAAATATTAGATATGAAGTGCTATAATTTAAGGATGTATACTGTATGGCATATATAATGAGTCTTAATCCAATGTTTTCATTTGTTAAATTATTGGCTGAATCAGTTCAGTTTTTTCTCCTTCAATATTATAAATGTATAATGCTTAAATGTGCTAAACAACCCTGGTGAGTCAAGCAAATCCTGTACAGTGGAAACCACTTATAGTGATCACAGTTACAGTGATAAACTGCTTATATGGATCAAAAGGGACAGAATCATTCCTTTACAAATGCTGTTTATATAATTTGCTTATAGTAATCAAGTAGTCTGCTAACAGTGTTCATTATGGGTCTTTTCATACATGACGACATATGATAAAAAATGTAAAACTAGGGTAATTCTATTTTTTTTTTAACTTTACTCCCATGATACTTTGCCTCACGGTAACACGTCTGCCTCCGGCTGGCTACCTGAGGCTGATGCTGCGTGCACATTGAAATCATAACGGGAAAAAGAAAGTCATTTTCTCTCCATGAAAAAAGGAAGTCTCCTCGAAGCTTATGACAAACTGCCAAAAACAAGCCAAGATGCAGCAGCAAAACTTGGTGTTCCTCAGGCTACCTCGTGTAGTCTACTCAAACAACGAGATACAGTTGTGGCTGCTAGTGACGGAGACTGAAAACGAATGTGCACGGGGAGAGCACCTGTGGTTGAAGCAGCAACCGCTGTACCATTGTTGTTTTGACACAGCCAATAACATTCAGTAAATAGAGAAGCTGTCTGTTTCATTACTTTATACAAATGTCAATTAGATGGGAATATAGATGAGAAATAAAGAAAAGAAATTTGGCTTACAGTGATCAATTTGACCCGGACAGATGTGATCACTACAAGAAGTTTCCTCTCTACTACTGTGTGTCAGTAATGATGATCTGTCTGTGATGTATCTCTTCTTACAGACAAGTCATCAGTAGCAGGCTCCGAGGAGGCAGAGCCTCAGTCCCCTCCCATAAAGCCACGGGAGACACGGCAGAAGGCCGTTCAAGAAGCTCCTCCCAAGAAGGGGCGTCGGTCGCGACGCTGTGGCCAATGCTCAGGCTGCCAAGTTCCAGAAGATTGTGGTGTCTGCACCAACTGTCTCGACAAGCCTAAATTTGGAGGAAGAAACATTAAAAAGCAATGCTGCAAGTGAGTCCGGGCTGTTTGTCGCAATAGAATATTGTAATTATTAAGCAAGTCTTGAATAACATTTCATAACAAATACATTTTTAAGAAATTAAAGGCTGATATGTGTCTCTGTCTACAGGATGAGGAAGTGTCAGAACTTGCAGTGGATGCCCTCAAAGATGTTTCTTCAGAAGCAAGGCAAAGGCAAGAAAGACAAGAAAAAGAACAAGCTGTCTGATAAGAAGGAGGGTCTCAATCCGGTAAAAGGACCGATCCCAGAGTCCGGCCCTAAACACACTCCTGCACCTCCAAAGGAGGAGCCTCCCCGCAAAAAGAGCGAAACTCCTCCGCTCAAATTGGGAGAGGAGAAGTCAAGACAGCAGCCACTGTCAAAGCAATCATCCCCAGCCCTCGCATCTTCCCCCTCCCCAGTTGAACCCCCTCAGGCGCCCGGCACAGTCACAGCCCAGACTCCGTCTCCAGCCCTCACGCCAGATGCCAAACCGCTCTCAGCCACGAGCAGCGTCAGCAGCAAGAAGGGACACAAACCGCAACAGTCTGTACCGACCTCGTCCTCCTCGTCCTCGTCATCCTCCTCTTCCACTTCGTCATCTTCGTCATCCTCATCATCTTCCTCCCCGTCATCTTCAGCCCAGAATTCCCCCTCCCAGTCTACGCAGTCTCACCAACCATCACAACAACAACAACAACAACAACAACAACAGCAGCAGCAGCAGCAGCAGCAACGGCCTCTCACCAGTCAGGCACCTTCAAAAAAAGATGCTTCACCCAAGATTCCTCTGAGCGAGCCCAAGAAGAAGCCCCAGCAGCACTCATCACAACAGCAGAGCTCAACTACAACCATTTCAGATACAGGTACAATTTTTGCGAGGAAAAACTGTGGCCATTTTCAAAGGGTTCACTTGACCTTTGACCTCAAGATATGTGAAGGAAAATGGTTTCTATGGTTACCAACGAATCTCCCCTATATAGACATGCCCACTTTATGATAATCACATGCAGTTTTGGGGCAAGTCATAGTCAAGTCAGCTCACTGACACACTGACATCTGTTGTTGCCTGTTGGGCTGCAGTTTCCCATATTATGATTTAAGCATTTTTTATGCTAAATGCAGTACCTGTGAGGGTTTCTGGACAATAATTGTCATTGTTTTGTGTTGTTAAATGAATTCCAATAATAAATATATACATACATTTGTATAAAGCAAGCAGATTTTCCCACTCCCATGTTGATGAGAGTATTAAATACTTGACAAATCTCCCTTTAAGGTACATTTTGAACAGATAAAAAATGTGTGATTAATTCGCAATTAATCGAGGTTAACTATGGACATCACGATTAAATATTTTAATTGATTGACAGCCCTAATTAATATATAGTTTATACTTAACTCTATTCTTATTTGAATATTATGTCCTGTCTCTTTTTCATAGTTGAATCAAAACAGTTGAAGAAGCCAACTTCTCGCTCTGTTCCTCCATCTCCTAAACAGAGACCAAAAGACAAGGTAAGAAGTAGTCACTGTGTGATATTTATCTAATTGCTTTTTATTTTATCATTTCAACACAATTTTCATCAAAACTTTGAATGCTCACTGAACAGATCACTTATATTTTCTGATATCCACCCTCCCCTGTCACTCTCCTCTTGTCCAATAAACACAAGAAGCCGCTGACCACTAAACCCCCCAGCAGCAGTACTTTAAACTGGCTAAGCACTCCCTCGACTAGGGGCCAGGCGAAGCCCAGAGCGCCCTGCGACGGAGTGCATCGTATCAGAGTGGATTTCAAAAGGGACCAGGATGTGGAGAAGGTGTGGGAGGCTGGCGGCCTCAGCCTGCTCACCTCTGTGCCTGTCACGCCCCGGGTGCTCTGCTTCCTATGTGCGAGCAGTGGAAATGTTGAGGTAAAAATAAAATGGTCATTGTCTTGAAACCGCTTTGTCAGAGCAATGTTTAAACTTATATTCTAACAGTCTCTGTTTCTCTCTATCTACAGTTTGTCTTCTGCCAGGTGTGTTGCGAACCGTTCCATCTCTTTTGCCTGGGGGAGTCGGAGCGCCCTCTCCAGGAGCAGTTCGAGAACTGGTGTTGTCGACGCTGCAGGTTCTGCCAGGCCTGTGGACGCCAGCACCAAAAAACTAAAGTAAGCCGTTCAGTACAGTTCTGTTCCTTTTGAAAGCTGCACACAAAAGCAGCTTAGTGTGGAGTGACAGCGTGTAAAGGCTGGAGAATCTTCCTTAGAAAGAAGCCTGCTAGCTTTGCCAGCAGACATCACTTAATCAGCTTCTTGGATTCCTGCCATGATTTTATTATTTAACTCAAGTCCTGTGAAGAATGTGCATGGTGTGAGCTTTGTATGGTTGTCACTTTAGGATTATGTATAAACATATTTGGTCTACACAACACAATCAAACGCCTGTTGGATTGTTTTGTCCCGTTGTTACATGTTAATAAGTTGTATAGATTTGTTGGTTATTGGTCATTAAACAAAGGCAGCAGATGACCTGAATGCAAAGAAATGGATTTCTTGCAACTAGAAATAAATCTCTACCTAAAGGGCATTACGTCTTTTATTACCTTGATTGGCTTTTATCTGAGATCAAAGAGCTGCCTCGACAACAGCAGGCACTCTCTGAGTCATTCGTGGCATTGAGAGTCTGAAATCTCAGCTCCTGGTGAGGCCACTGGAATTTCAAATTGCTGCAGATACATAAAATTTTGCACAATCTGTGCTAGATGATCTTTAAAATCCTACTTAAAGGTGACCTATATAGTTTCAAAGTTTATAATCGGTATTGCTCACCAAACATTAACACTCATTTTCGGTGTATTTGAGGTATAACTAATGTGTTGAGTGCATTTTCTTCCTCAAAAACATTTGCAAAGTGGATTTTTCTCAAACGTTTGAAGCCCGCAGTCTTCTTCCCTGCCTTTGCTGGTGCATTGCTATGTTTCTTGGCACATTACCGCCACCTGTAGATCAGTGGAATAGTGTGACACCGTTGACAGGAATGTGTAATGCATGATGCGTTACCTGCATGCGGATGCAAGTGCAATAAAACATATTGCTCCATAGCGCTACTATTGGCCAAAAACTCCACAAGGTACCTTTAATGCACCGTAAACATTAAGCACAGATTCATTGCCAGACAAATGGATAGAAAGTCTCATGAAACAGTTGTTAACTTGTCCGTAGCTTTTTTATTTTTAGTGTGTAAGTATGCCTTTAATGCTAAAATGCATTGACTGCATTTGCCACTTAAGTGGTTGTCTACAAAGCCTGCCAAGCTCTATACAGCCCACACTATAGCTGCATCGTAATGCCTTTAATAATGATGTTCCATGAAGTCCACGATGAATGTGCCCCTCAATAAACTGTAGTTATATCCCTGCATAAAAGTTTAGGTACACTGATCTTCTTTTGAAAACAGTCATGTTGCATCCAACACGTTCATTCATTTCAAATCAACGCTGATTGGCTAAGGTGAATACTACCATTATAGGTCAAAAGCAGGTGACTTAATATCTAATTCGCTGTGAGCAGAACTGCGTTGTTTGTTGTGCGTGAACATTTTTACGTTGCTTCTTTTGATATCTAAATAATCTCATCTCACTTTGGGCTTGTGTCACTGTAGCAGCAGCTGCTAGAGTGCGATAAGTGCCGTAACAGCTATCACCCGGAGTGCCTGGGTCCCAACCACCCTACCAGACCCACCAAGAAGAAGAGAGTCTGGGTATGAATACTCTTCCTTTAGACTCCTCTTCACCCTCTCACCTTTATGTAACTGTAACAGTTTCACCAGTGTCTGACCAACGTTAGCATTATGCTCACACATTTTGTTTTCCTACCTCTCCTTTTGTTCACACATCTTTCCAGCCTCTCACGACAGTGCTACTTACACTCACGGGACCCTCTCCCTGGCAGCGTCTATAAAAACATCTCACAGTGTCACTTTCACACCATCCCTGCTCTTTACACAACTGCTTGCAAGTTTCTACCATGTAGTCACCATGCTGCTTTATGTGTTCTGTCTTTTCAGGTGTGCACCAAGTGTGTGCGTTGTAAGAGTTGTGGAGCCACTAAACCTGGGAAGTCCTGGGATGCCCAGTGGTCACATGACTTCTCCATGTGTCATGACTGTGCCAAACTCTTTGCTAAAGGTAAGTGACAACAAGCATGTGGCGCCCAAAATGCTGTTCACGGTTAAGGAGTCAGTACATATACCCCACTAGTATTCTTTCTGAGATTAAAGGAGAAGGATTTCTTAAAGGTATAATATGTTACATTTGTTGTTTGGTGTTTGTAAACACACCACATTCAAAGTTGGCCCCACCTCTGTGGCTCAACGAGCCTAGAGAGAGAGATTGCAGCAAGCTATAGAGTGAATGAAGAGAGGGAGCGGCGTTAGTGAAAACAAAGCAGTGAATCAGAGAAATAAAACGTTATTTTGATACTAAGGGGGGACTTGTGCCTCGGTATCAGACGTCGAGGAGCGTGACAAAGCTGTGGTATTTGACGACCGGAATGGGCTGCACACCCTGCACACTCATAGACTGTATATAAGAAGTCACCGTGACGTCACCGTGACGTCACCCATTGGTTAGTGGACTGCCGTTTTGAAGCCAGTTCGTTTTGCAACTAGAAGTGACACTAGAGGATGGAGATAAGTGCAACCGAACACTGAATACGACATTTTTAGATGACCAAACTGTTAAAATTAACTTTCATGAACTGAAAACACACTGTGAAAGGGTTAAAGTTGGAAGACAAAAACATGAACAACTCCCAGAGCGGACAACGCCGTGGTAACGACCTGCTAATCACAAGGTAGCCACGCCCTAAAGCATACCCTGCTTTATGGTCTATTTGACTCTAAATGGGACCATAATATACTAAATGAACATCATGCTGTATTGAAGAAGACTTGAAACTAGCGATTGAGACCATAAACTCATGTTTACAATGTTTACTGAGGTAATAAATCAAGTGAGAAGTACTTTCATCTTCTCATAGACTTCTATACAATCAGACTTCTTTTTGCAACCAGAGGAGTCGCCCCCTGCTGGCTATTAGGAAGAATGCAAGTTCAAGGCATTTCCACATTGGCTTCACTTCTCAGACCCGGAGGTTGCCCACTGTGCGCGCTGTTATTGGCTGGGGTTTACACCGCCACGTTGGGACCGAAAAGCTGTTTGCTGACGTCCAGAAACGTCCCGAACACTGCAAAATAATAAGAAAAGAGAAAACATAGGCAGAGGGCAGGGTCTCTGTAGATACAGACACCACCACACACTTCTAGTGGGTCATAAGTGATGATTGAGAAGGATTGTTTTTGTATCAGCTATACATTGTTTTTTAGGAAATTACTGCATATTATATCTTTGAAGAACCTGACCTGTATTTTGAAGACTTCATCAGTAACTCGAAGAAGGTGACCGCCATTAAAAGGATAACATTTGAGTGGTCTAAACTCACTGTACCTGTTGCCATCTTCTCTCTCAGGAAACTTCTGCCCACTGTGTGATAAGTGCTATGATGATGATGACTACGACAGCAAGATGATGGAGTGTGGCCGCTGCAACCATTGGGTTCATGCCAAGTGTGAGAATCTGACAGGTCAGTAGGCTTCCAAAAAAGCCACGTAGAAGATCCTATTAAAACACAAGTTTACTGTATGTACTTCACAAGCCGAGCGTTGTGTTTAGGATTCAGCAGCACTTGTTGCACTTCATTTGTTCTGTCAGTTGTCAGTGTCTGTGCAGCTGACTGACAGGCCGTCTTGTGAGTGCTGTCATGCTGACAAGATGCTGAAAGACCTAATAACGGGAGCAATTATGACCTGTCATCTTTCGCTGTCCCCCCCCCAGATGAAATGTACGAGCTGCTATCGAAGCTGCCAGAGAGCGTTGCCTACACGTGTACCAAATGTACCGAACGCCATCCCGCCGAGTGGAGGACGGCGTTGGAGAGGGAGCTTCAGGGATGCGTTCGCCATGTCCTCACTGCACTGCTCAACTCGCGCACATCCTCCCACCTGTTACGCTACAGACAGGTTAGATACACATACTGCTGTGTCTTCTTCTGTGGTGTCAGTACAAATTGCTGTGTAAATTATAGTATAATTAGATGTTCATTCATTCCTTTAGTATTGCTGTACTTTATGTACATATTACATGATATATACTGTATATAACAGTTACAAACAGCTGAAGCAGCAACCACAGCTACTTTTTTACTCAGTGCCTAACTCTGGCTTTTGGGCAGGCGGTGAAGCCTCCGGAGCTGAACCCAGAGACAGAGGAGAGTCTTCCATCCCGTCGTTCCCCGGAGGGCCCAGATCCTCCAGTCCTGACAGAAGTCAAACCCACACCTCCCAGTGACACTGACTCCCCTCCAGACCTGGAGTCTGTGGAGAAAAAGATGGAGCAAGGTCGCTACAAGTCAGTGGTAAGGACGTTACTTCTCGAGTAGTGTCTCTGCCGACAAACTGGACCTGGTGCAAAAGAGTATATGAATCGTGTGCGTATGCCTAATGGTTTGATGCAGGGTCGGAATAGTGAGGGTCGATTCAGACGTCATCACAAGCGCTTGCAAAGCAGTCTGTACTTAAATGAATCATAGCTATAAAGCATTTTTTTTCTAGTAGATTTCAATATCGTATCCTCGTCTCTTGAATCCGTGGTCAGGCCTGTGTTGTATAATGGTAAATTAACATGGACCGCGACGGCAGCTATGACCTTTCCACCAGTGTTCATCATCACTTCACTGTTTTAACAATCACTCTCTGCGTGTGTGCGTCTGTTCCTCATCTCTCTCCCAGCTGGAGTTCAGTGATGACATCGCGCGAATAATTCAGACAGCCATCAACAGTGACGGAGGCCAGCCAGAGAGCAGGAAAGCCAACAGCATGGTCAAGTCTTTCTACATTCGGGTAAGAACATCAAATCAGCTCTGGATCATATCAGTCCTGTTAGCACCACTGAATACACAACAAAATTACAGTGCAGTTCACAAGTACTCTCAAATTCCACAATGGCAATAGGAAAATTGTACCCTTTTGGGGTCATATCAGGCCGTTGACATGTGTTTTTATCAAGTTTTATGACGTCCTATTCTTTTCAGACACACACAGATTTACAATATGTCTCTCAAAGGTAACGGGATAATAACGCAAATTTGTTTTAACGCCACTAATTTCTTTATCGCATTTATGCAGCTTGTGATTTTTAGGTTGTAGCGGGCTCAATTTTAAAGCTAAAGTGAAGTTACTGGTATCATATGAAACTAGAAAACCTAAGAAATCCATTGATTCTATTAGCTTGTCAGGAAGGAGGCTAAATAACGCTCCAAACTTACGCTAAATTTTGGTGAGGAAAAACTGACATGGACATTTTGAAAGGGGTCCCTTGACCTCTGACCTCAAGATATGTGAATGAAAATGGTTCTATGTGTACCTACGAGTCTCCTCTTTACAGACATGCCCACTTTATGATAATCACATGCAGTTTGGGGCAAGTCATAGTCAAGTCAGCACACTGACACACTGACAGCTGTTGTTGCCTGTTGGGCTGCAGTTTGCCATGTTATAATTTGAGCATGTTTTTTATGCTAAATGCAGTACTGTGAGGGTTTCTGGACAATATCTGTCATTGTTGTTAATTGATTTCCAATAATAAATATTTACATACATTTGCATAAAGCAAGCATATTTGCCCACTCCCATGTTGATAAGAGTATTAAATACTTGACAAATCTCCCTTTGAGGTACATTTTGAACAGATAAAAAATGTGTGATTAATTTGCGATTAATCACGATTAACTATGGACAATCATACGATTAATCACGATTTAATATTTGAATCGATTGACAGCCCTAATTTACACACATGCTCACAAACTCGGTTGATGCTTTTGAAAATTAAAAATATATACATTTTCTTACCTGATTGGGGTGCCCCCCTGTAGCAGGCATAGGTTAAGTATATTGGTCAACGTAAGGCAACATCCAGCTAGGGCCCTTCTGTTGAAATACAGGATCACTAACCACCATCTTGCCCCAAATGCAGGTCTGTGCAAGTGCTTCAGCGGTCTGATATGCAAACCTCATCAAATGTTTTCTGTTTCAGCAAATGGACCGAATCTTCCCGTGGTTCAAAGTGAAGGAGTCCAGGCTCTGGGAAAGACAAAAAGTCTCTGCCAAGTGAGTGTCTATGTAATCAGTACAACCTCTTGTACTGATTACTTTGCGATAGTGTTCAGTATCCAACTGTTCTGAGTGACACAGTACAGTTATGTAAGATGTCATTTATCTTTATCAGTTTGTTCTAGATCACTTTTACAGAGTTATGATGTCATTATTTGATGGTTTTGAAAACTAAGTAGATTTTTGTACTTGCTATAGCAGTTTTGTTGTAATTTAAAGGGTTTGAAAGTACAGCCATAAAATCAGGCAAAAGTATGGACAATAAGTTAAAATGAAAGCTCAAACTGGTGTGAAAAAAGCCTGAAAGTCAATATTTAAGCAACGTAATAGTGTTGTGGGATGTGAAGAGTGTGATGTGCCGTTTTTTTCCAAACTTGTAGTGCGAGTTATGTTTGTAATTACAGAGAAGAAAATACAAATTTAATACTCCTGTAATGTGAACCCGTGCAGAGAGCTTGGTGAAGATCTGCAGTTTTCAAGAACTGCAGGTCTATAATTATTGAAATGAGGAGTAAGATGTGGTTTCTCTGTACCATCATCTGTATATAGGAGGAAACCAGAAAGCAGTGAACTAATATTTATAAAATGTGTGGGCTGACTGTACCAACAACCTCGGAGTAAAATGAGTGGAAATAACAGCCATGGGGGGAAGATCAGGATTTCATATCATCGTCACTTCATGTTTTTTCGTGCGGTGAATGAAATCCACAATTCCATGTGATGATCAGTTTTGGGAATCACAACTAAAAACGCTTTCAAAAAACGAAAGAGACTCTGTTAACAACTTGAGAAACGAGTGACTGAGTGGAGTAGATCGATGAGGGGGGTTTTCTTTCAACATGCCTTATCTCAGGACAGTGATTGAGATTAAAGGTACCAGTTAAGATTTAAAAGCTGCAGTAATGAAATTGATCCCACAGTTTCTCTCTTTTAATGAGCCCACAGGACAGCTTAGTGGTGAACGTTATACGCTAATAGATGACTGGAGGCCCATACACTCAGAACAACACTGACTGATGTGATTTTTAAAATATCTACTGAAAAGATAAAGTCAATCTATATTTGTATCTGACTAGAGAATACAGGATCAATGAAAGCATCTCCCCTTAAATGTACATAGTTCAGTTTGTCTAAGCATGTGAGCAGTCACCTCAAACTTATTCATGGAGGACAGCATCTCTATTGATTAGTGTGCATGCCCCTACAGCAAGGATTAATAATGAAATGATCATATTGAATAATAGATGCTGTTTACAGAGATGGCAGGCTGTATCATTTGACATTATAAGAAGGAATTACTCAAAGCCCCTTTTTGTGGCAGTGTGAACCTTTTACTTTATAATTGAGTGGTATGGTTTTACTGCTCTGCATATTGGAACTTTTCCTACACACACTTTTTCACTCACTCACTAACTCGCTCACTTATATTTAGATATCAGCTTTCCCAGACCATTTACTCTGCCTGTCCTCCAGGCATTGTGGGAGGAAAACTGTAACAGTGTCATATTTCACTTGAAGGCTCTTTGATGCACATTTGTGGTCTAATTGTGGTTTACTTGTCAGTTCGGTCTGTTGCGTTGTTATGTATCATTGCCCCAGCCCAGGAAACCAATGATCCATCCAGTGGATCCTGTGGCCATCAATGGGATGGATGCCTCTTTAGTTGCCTCTGCTGTCTTATTAAGTATGAGACTTCACATCACGCCAATTACCCTGCCTTGACTAGGCAAAGCTCCTTGCTTGTGATTATTTATTACTGCTCACATACTACTCAGAGGACCTTTTGTATCTTCTTTGGGGGAAAAAATCCTGAGATGCTCACAGCAATGCTCATAATCTGTATGATCGTCTTTAGGGATTAAACACCAACAACACTTGTGACACAATATTTGTATTTTATTTTTTTTTAATAGGGGGCATTTTCTAGTGGTTCAACAAGCCCATGGTTCGGGTGGTATTGCGGTTTTTGGGTCATGGTTTCGGTTCGTTTTGCACATTAGGGAGAAGAAAACAACCATTTCTAATGTGTTTGAACTCCAAATTATATAAATAGATTGACTCATAGTAATGAATGATATTTCTGTATTATATGAAGCCATAACGGTGGTTTTATACATGAAATAAGGCAGGCTACTTAATGGTCAAGTAGGCCTATGTTTAGATAATCGCCTCTTCTAAGTCTCTGGCACCTCATCAAATAATTAGCAGGCCTGTATTTAATAGTGTTGCACCAGTTCAACAAGCCCATGGTTTGGTTTGTACGTCATTGAACAGTTCGTTTTTTTTACGGTTCGGTTTTGCATCCCTAGTATTTGTGTGGCTCGCTGGTAAATCAAACAGTTTGTGCATGGCTGATGTTAGAGAGAATACATTATCTTACATAAAGACAGCAGCCTATTTTATACCGATTTGGCCATTTTTGAGATTTCATTTCTCTGCATCACCTGTGTCAGGGAATTTTAAACATCACGTTTTAAACGTTTAAAAGACTACACATTAAATAATGTCAGTTCAATCAGACCTGAGAACAAATATTTGCATCATTTCAGTCTGATTGCCCTTCCTGTTGTTTGTGATGTCTGTTTGTAGATATTAGTTCTATTTAGTAGATAACCAAGAGCAAAATCTACTGTTGTACAGATTAATAATTAAATCACAAAGCAAGACTGATTTTTCACTGTTTTTGTTTTGGGGAAAAAACGCACCCTACGCCACTGAAGCTGCCTATCTATTAATCTGAGGTTTGACAGGTGATGAGTGTTGTTTTGATGTGAAAAGAATCCCCATCATACAGACGTATCCCTGAATTGTGTTCTTGGAGTCTTTTTCACATCCTTAGGCTTCAGTTGTAAACCCACATAATGACTCGTGTGGTTATTTTGAAATACTTTGGGGTTGCTCTGTTGTTTACACCAGGGCTTTGGCAATAAAACAATCACAACTTCACATTTTACCCAGTCACAGCCTGGGTCCATGTTTACTACCTGTCAGCTGTCATTCACATACACTGCAACAGGATATAAACTGGCACACATCTGGAATGTTGAACTGTGAAATGGTCAATAGGACATCAACTAATAGTTCCTGTCTCTGCGTGTCGTTGTTTCCCAGCAATGGGCTTCTCCCGAACGCCGTGCTGCCTCCGTCCCTGGACCACAACTACGCCCAATGGCAGGAGAGACAGGAGCTTTCCCGCGCTGAGCTCCCCCACCTCATGAAAAAGATCATCCCAGCTCCTCGGCCCAAGACCCCCGGTGAACCAGATTCTCCAGCCTCGCCTCCTCCTCTCCCTCCATCTTTACCCCCACCACCTCCACTCCTACCTGGTAAGGCAATCTGCAAATATATATATACGAATATGTACATGCACAGCTCGTCACTTACGGGTTTTCTTATAACTTCTTCTCTTCAGATCGTGAAGACAGCCCAGAGCTCCCTCCTCCGCCAGGCGTTAGTGATAACAGGCAATGTGTTCTGTGTCTGAAGTATGGAGACGAGAACACCAATGTGAGTCAGGAAACTGCTTGGACTCTCTTTAACACACATAAGAAGTACTTTGAGTGTCTTGTGACACGTCTGTTTGTTTCAGGAGGGTGGCAGGCTGCTGTACATCGGTCAGAACGAGTGGACCCATGTGAACTGTGCCCTGTGGTCCGCCGAGGTGTTTGAAGACGACGACGGCTCTCTGAAGAATGTTCACATGGCTGTTCTCAGGGGAAAACAGCTGGTAAGATACGTCGTCCATCACAGGTTCCCACGCTATTTTCAGTGTTTACTTATTGGACATTTAAAACGTTTTGTACTTTTTATTCAGCGCTGTGAGAAGTGTCAAAAGCCGGGGGCCACAGTTGGCTGCTGCCTCACTTCTTGCACCAGCAACTACCACTTCATGTGCGCCCGCCAGTGCCACTGCGTCTTCCTGGAGGACAAGAAAGTCTATTGTCCAAAGCACAGGGACCTCATCAAGGGAGAAGTAAGAACATTTAATTATTTACTTTATAATCAAAAAGCTCATTAATACATTTAGATGGCAATCTTTTTTTCTCTTCAACATTCCTATGTTTTCTTCTCCAGGTGGTGTCTGGGTTTGAGGTGACCCGCAGGATCCTGGTGGACCTGGAGGGCATCCGTCTCAGGAGGAAGTGGTTGGCAGGACTGGAGCCTGAAAACGTCCACATGAGGATAGGTAGGTCGGTCGCTGATAAATGTTGGTGGATAATGTCTCCCAGTGTCTCTTGAATGCTGATTTATACGCCATCGTTGCAGGCTCCATGACCATCGATTGTTTGGGGATACTGACTGAACTCTCAGACTGCAAACGCAAGCTCTTCCCTGTGGGATACCAGTGAGTTTTCCATTTATCTGAAAGTCCTCTCTAGCTATTTTTAGTGCCTCCGTTATTATTCTCAATTAAAGTACATCTGCTGGAGGATATTGAAATTGCAAACTGAATAAATCCTCTTCTCTGCAGGTGTTCGAGGGTGTACTGGAGTACTTCGGATGCTCGAAAGCGCTGCGTGTACACCTGTAGGATCCTAGTTTGTCACCCTCCGGTGTTAGAGTCTGACCTGAAAAACATGATGGCTCCTGAGGAGAATCGCACGATAGCACACAGCCCACCTTCCATAGCAGGTAAACGACGGACTATAGTGACTTTATATAGTTTAAATGTGTTACAGTTTCATGTTTTGTGACGGTAATGTCTTAAATTAAACTGTGTTTTGTGTCTTTTCAAATGTTTTTATTGTGAAGCATAATTTTTCCAAGATAGCAAAACATAGTATCGCCATGCTTCTTTTCCATATAAACACAGAAACAAACAGAATGTCAAAAGACACAAGAAGAACATTCTTCAAAAAATAAATACATAAAAAAGGAAAATAAAGAAATACTGAATAATAAAATAAATAATAATAATAAATGAAAAGCAGTAATAATAATCATGATAACAATACTACTGAAAATAATACTATTACTTGTATAACTTCACCGACAAAATGTTCAAGCCTAAACTGTTTTGTGTCAATTTCCCCTCCTTTCATATCTAGACTTTCCAGATCCATTTGAATCCCCGAGGCGCACTGACACCCTTTCCCCTACCAACACCCCCAAGCTCAGGGTTTACACCAGGAACCGACACCCCAGCTACCCCCCTTGTCAGCGCTCACTAGGCCCCAGGCCCATGCCCTCTCCAGGTATAACTATGCATTCCTCTTTTTGATTTAAAACATTTATTTGAAAGAATCATAGATATGTTTGGTATTCGATTGTAGAATTTAATTTAAATTGTCGGCAGAGTAGTCTCTATTTTAATTTCTATTTCTTTTATTTTGTAGGAGGAGCCTCTCAGCCCCAAAGCCATGAGATTGTGACAGTAGGAGACTCCCTGGTGAACCCCGGCATGCGGAATATCGACTCACGTCGGCACAGCTCCCCTTCTCTCTCTCCTTCTCCCCACCCGCTGAATAGACAGAGAGGGTTGACCTCCCCACCTCCATTTGTGTCACGACCCCTTACCTCACCCCCTCCCCTCATCCCCTCCCCTGCCAGAGACCCCGAAAGGTCCAAACACCCTAGCAAAGACTCAGCAAAGAGTCCGGTCCAGAGAGATGATGAGAGAGGCAGACTGTTCTCCACAGACAGAAACAGACAGCAGCCATTAAGAGACCAAGGGTTGAGAGATGCTGACAAGGGGAGGGTGTCGAGTCAAGACCAAGCTTCTAAGGATTCTGACAAGAATAGATCATCCAGAGAACTTGGGCAAAAAGACTCTGACAAGGGCGAAATATCTGCCAAAGAGCCAGAAAAGAGGAGGCCGTTGAGTAAAGACTCAGGTGTGAAAGAATCGGAGAGGGGACGACCTCCCAGTAGAGATCCCTTAAGAGATTCAGATAAGGGGAGACAAGTAAACAGAGACTCTGAGAAGGGCAGACAGGCGAGCAGAGATTCAAGCAATAGAGAAACAGATAAAAGCAAATCATCCTCTAGAGATGCCAGCTATAAGGATATGGATAAAGCTAGGTCTCTCAACAGAGATGCTGGGCTAAGGGACTCTGAGAAGCATCGACAATATAGCAGGGAAACAGGAAAAGACTCAGGCCAAGGTAAAGACAGACCGTCTAGCAGAGACTCTGACAAGGGTAGACCTCCCTCTAGAGACTCTAGTTATAGAAGCACAGAGAAAAACAAAGACTCTGGCTCAGGGAAAGATAGTAACCCTAGCAGTCAGTCCAAACAGGCTGGAGGTGAGAGTAAGAGCCCCAGACTGGCACCTGCAGGCTCAGGCCAGTCCTCCCCTCCGGTGGGCACTGCCGTTCTCTCTGGTCAGCAGAGAGGCGGCAGCACCAAGCAGACAGACAAGCAAGGGAAACACGGAGGGGACGCACGAAACAAAGACCAGGACGTTTCTGCGAGTTTATTGCCTCGTCACCGGGCCACCCCCACCTCCAACATCACCCAGTCTAAGGACAAGGCCAGCTCAGGGAAGGAGAGTAGTAGTGGCAATGGGAATTTAATGCCAGCTTCACTCCATAAGGACTCCGTTGTTGGGAAATCTGCCTCCCCACAGTCTTCATTTCAGAAGTCCAATTCACGGAAATCAAATGATTACTCATCAGGTCCGACCACGGCAACAGCAGCAGCTATGAAACCTGCGTGGCCGTCACGGACACCAGCAGAGGATGATGTTGTCAAGCGAGGCTCCGTGCACCTGGCCTCCCCAGCTGCAGCCTCAGCTGCCAAAGACAAACACCCCAAAGTTAAGACAGCAGGCAGCAGAGAGGTGTCCAAAGACCGTGAGAGAGAAAAGACTCTCCAAAACAGCAACAGCAGCAACAAAATCCCCCTTCTCAACAATAATACGAAAGCTACTGGCAGCACCAACGCACATGCTACGAACCCCAGCTCTCACAACAGCAGCAATAGCAAAGCTCCAGTGCTTGGAAACAGCACCAAAGCCCACGGGAAGGCTCAGGGGGAGAAGCTCGAGAACCAGGGAGGGGACAGGTCATCCTCAAAGAGCAGAGAGAATTACTCCTGTCCTGAGAGGAAGAACAGCTCCAGTCTGGACAACTTACAGCAGCTGCAGCCGGGCGGTTTAGCTCCAGAGAAAGGAGTGAAGACTTCTTCTCAGCCTCAAACCAAACCAACAGCTAACCAGCTGCCGTTGTCCTCAAGAGAGAAAAGAAGACCAGTCAAACCCCCGACTGTAACTCCACTAAAGACTGATATTAAGACCGACCCGAATGGGACCAGCACTGTTGGTAGTATTCCTTCCTCCTGTCCCACGACCACTACCTCCACTGTCTCTCCTGCCGGCCAGGGGACCCGTCGCTCTGCCCGCTCTGCTCTGTTCTCCTCACCCTCTGCCAGCAGCAGTGACAGCTCTGAATCTGACACCCAGACTCCGACAGAGGAAGAGGATTTGCGCAAGGAGCGCTCCCGCAGCGAGCTCCGAGAACACCACGGCCTCCTCACGCAAGGCACCGAGGACGAGGGCGACGGCCCAGAAGACGACCACGACAGAGGCATGGATGATAAACATCACGAGGACGACAGTGACGGGTCGGGGTCGGCCAAGCGGCGCTACCCTCGACGCAGTGCCCGCGCGCGCTCCAACATGTTCTTCGGCCTCACGCCTTTCTACGGGGTTCGCTCGTACGGCGAAGAGGACCTTCCCTTCTATGGCAGCGGGGACGGAGCTGGGGCCGTGGTTAAGAGGAGGACCGGCGGCCGCAAGAAGTCAGCCGAGGGGCAGGTGGACGGAGCAGATGATATGAGCACCTCCTCTTCGTCGGGGGACAGTGGAGAGGATGATGACAGCGGAATGAAACAGAGGGGTAAAGACCCGTACTACTACAACTTCACCCGAACAATAATCAACCCTGGCGAGGGCCTACCATCTATAGAGGGGATAGACCAGTGTCTGGGAAGGGGATCCCAGCTTCAGCGCTTTCTAAAAGACGAGGAACAGCAACAACAGAGGGCTCAAGGAAAAGCTGAAGAGGACATGCTGAGTGCTCTGTAAGTACACACAATTATTTTGATAAAGAATAATTTATTTCTTATTATTTTCTGTTGATAATCCAACATACTGTCTTTGCTGTGTTTGACAGGACTTTAGGCAAGCAGCGTATCGGCCAGCTCGATGGCGTCGATGACGGCTCAGAGAGCGACACCAGCGTCTGCACCACCAGCACCAGCACCACCACCACCACAGCCACCTCCTCTTCCACGCCACAGAAGAGCACTCCTAAGAGACGGGGCAGAGAAAGGCACGCTGAGAAACCCGACTCCCACGACTCGAGCAAGGAGGCCGACAACAGCGGCGGAGCCGTAAGCCACAACACGCGGGAAGGCAGAAAGAACCAGAAAGAAAACAGTCTTCCTCTAGGAGGTGGGGTCAAGTCCCAGCCGCAGAGTCAGGGTCAGGATCCTCTCGAGGCCCAACTGTCCCTCAGCACGGACCTGCTTAAATCAGACTCCGACAACAACAACAGTGATGACTGCGGTAACATTTTGCCGTCAGATATCATGGAGTTTGTCCTCAACACACCTTCCATGTCGATGCAGGCTCTGGGTCAGCAGTCTGAGCCGTCCTCCTCGGAGCTGCTCCTGGATGAGAGCTACGTCGGAGTGGATGTCAACCGGCCCAAAGACATCCTGTTTGATGACTTTTCCCAGCAGCTGCCCAGCGCTGAGAGTGGAGGTGTGGTGGAGAGTAGTGTGAACAGCTCCATATCTGTAGAGGAGCCGTATCTTCCTTTGGAGCTGCCTTCTGACCTCTCTGTCTTGACCACACGCAGCCCTTCTGTCAACACCAGTCAGAATCACACTGCTGGGAGTCTCATCTCTGATACCTCAGACCGCACCATGCTGGGCTTGACCTCTGACCCGGAGACAAAGAGTGGGGACAAGAAAAGAGCAGGGCCAGGTGTGTCACCGTCGGAGAATCAGCATGACGCTACAACTTTGGGAAACAGGGACACACAGGTCACAGAGGGTCACATGACTCCTGAGCAGTTTATTCCCAGCCCTGCCATTGGCCAGGTGGTTGAACCTCCGGGTAACCAGGATGTTGCCAGGAGTTCTGGTACCCCTGGTTTGCCAAGTTCACCCTCCCTTCCTCTTCAGGGTCAAAAGTACCTCCCGGCATCAGCTGCAGCCGCAGGCAGCCCCAGTCCAGTTCCCTGTCCGGGACCATCCCAGGCTCAGGTCTCCAGCCCGGCAGTCATCAAACCTGGTCCTGACAAGCTCATTGTGGTCAATCAGCAGTTCCAGCCTCTCTACGTTCTCCAGACCGTCCCTAATGGTGTCGCCCAAAAGATTACTGCCACCGGAGTGATGGATCCCACCTCCTCAGCAGTGCTGAGCTCTATGACGCTCACCACAGGGTTGAACACGGCTTTATCCACAGCCCAGCCAATATTTCCTGCTGGCGGCAAAGTCCTGGGCACCATGGCTCACACCTCCCAGATTCACACCTTCACAGGAGCCACACAGGCGAGCTTCCAGACGGGAATCCCCAGCACCACCTCGGGGCTTCTCATCGGGCTGCCCCACGACCAGTCCCAGATTCTGGTCTCAGAGGCCGGTCGGCCGCGCGAGCTGGGTCCCGGCGTTGCCATAGTGTCTAGTCCCTCGTCCCTCGCTTCTTCCCAGACTGTACTCGCCTCTGCTCACGGCAAGAAGAGGCCCATCTCTCGTCTTCAGCCTAGAAAGGGCAAAAAGCTGGCCCGCTCCCGTAGCCAGCCTACTCTGGCCCCGTCGGAAGTGGGCCCTCCCAACATGACCCTCATCAACCTGACTTCCCCTCAGATTACTGCTAGCATCTCCGGTCAACCTGGTAGCTTGGTCGAGTTAAACACTCTCTCCACTTCTCAGCGCAAGGTCCCAAATATTATCAAGAGACCAAAATCGGGTGGGGTTATGTACTTGGATCCCACGACCCTCCTTCAGCAGAGGATTTCCGGTACCGCCCAAGCTGGTCTCCTTGGCCACGACTCCTCCACTCACCTTATACCGTGCACAGTCTCTGGTCTCAACCCCAGTCAGTCAGTGCTGAATGTTGTGTCTGTGGCCTCTAGTGGTGCTGCTGGCCTTCTTGCACCAGGATCAGTCTCCCTCTCCACCCCCGTCCTCGGCTCTGCTGAGATCACAGGGTCAATTAGCAACCTCCTGTTCAAAGCAGGTCCACACGGCTTGGGCCTGTCAGATCAGCCGATGGTCCTTCAATCAGCGGGAGCTCCTCTGATGTCACAGCTCAGCTCCTCTGTGCAGACATCTATAGCCAGCAGCATCTGCGTCCTGCCCTCCCAGCAGACCATCAGCATGGCTGTCAACCAGCAAGGAGAGACAGAAGTTACTAATGTCCACCTGCAACACCAGCCTATCAACAGAGCCCACACTGTGGACTCCAGTCCAAACACCACTGTTACTCTAGCCTCTCTAAGCCCCGCCAAGGGACGCGTTGTTGGAGTGTTCGCCCAAACACGAACCTCCGCACATTCCCAAAGCAGTAGAACAACTCCCATCTCCAGATCATCAGAGCAAAGACCGCCTAACTCCACCACCTCTTCAGGAGCAGAACGAGGCAAACAGAAAACAAAGAGGAGCAGGCAGAGCTCAGACATAACCAGCGTGAAGAAGCTCAAGGCCTCTCAGGCGGAGGAGCATCACAGCAACGCCGCAGGACGACATCACTCGAACCCAAGGTGAGACTTGCTTGCTTGAGATGTATTCGTTTTTATACATATTTACATGAATAAATGGGAAGAGTCAGCAATAACCTTTCTCAAATGTGTTCTGCATAATGAATGTGACATTGAGAATAATTATAACAGATTTTTCTTGTTTTGTTTTTCAGTAAAAGTTTTTTTTTAATGTCTTCATAACATGGAAAGAAACAGATACAACCTTCTTGTTGTGTTCTTCTACTATCATTTTAACATAACTACATTATTTATTACTTGTGAATGTCAGAATGGGATTGTGAGTGTATGCTTTATTCTTTTGATGCTTCTCTATAACAGAGTATTTGTAGAAAAAGACGTTTTCAGTTGCTGTGTACTATAAATATCTCACCTTGACTGAATCTGTAACTACCAAATGTTCCCTAAAGTACTTTGCAAAAATATATTTTGAACCTCTGTCATCGTCTTTGCAAGCAGTTCCAAAGAGCTGAGCTCCCCTGAACCCATGGACACGGGCAAGCCCGCAGACAAGGCGACCAACAAGAGGTACGGAGTCACCCGCGCTCGGTGCTCATTTTCATACTGAATATATAAAAGAGTTCTAACGCTTCAATGCCTCAAATCTTTTCCAGTGTGCTCGGTAAAAAGAAGACATCTGAAGGTCCTGTGTTACCGGGGAAAGTAGTGGGGAAAGACAAACCATCTGCAGCTGGCGGAGCGGGGTCTCTTCCTGTATCATCGCCGCCCGACCAAGACGGCAACAGCAGGGACACCGGCCTCGATAGCAAACCCAAGAAGGGCATCATCTTTGAAATCTGCAGCGAGGACGGCTTCCACATCCGCTGTGAGAGTATCGAAGGTGAGAGAAAATGACCTCACCTTTACTACATGTGTTATATTTATGCTTCTGTGCCAATATGCCTTTGGCGAAAAGTCATATAATGTGTGTTTTAAAGTTTATAGAGCTATAATGAGTGGCTTGTTGCCCATAATATAATGCACAGCGCTGTTTGCAGTCACAAAGAAACAATGTCCTCTTTGTTGCTAAGCGTTTAGACTACATTCCAACACTGTACATACAAAATACACCTTACCTACTGACTGCATTCGATGTTCTTTGACAGAGCTAATAAATCAAAATGATCATGTATATAAAAGGTTACATTTCACATACATTCATATTAAGATGATTTAACTGCCTGTCCCTTTACAGAGGCTTGGAAATCCCTGACTGACAAGGTGCAGGAAGCTCGCTCCAACGCACGACTCAAAGAGCTCTCCTTTGAAGGTGAGGCATCGCTCGTGACTACACCGCAAAACAAGGAAGAATAGATATGTTGTTGTGTATGCGAATGATTCATCGTGGATGCGTTTGGTTTGCTCCTCCCAGGTGTGAATGGACTGAGGATGCTGGGAGTCGTCCACGAGGCGGTGGTCTTCCTGCTCGAGCAGCTTTACGGCTCCAGACACTGTCGGAGCTACCGGTTCCGCTTCCATAAACCAGAGGAAACCGACGAACCTCCCATCAACCCCCACGGGTCGGCCAGAGCAGAGATCCACCACAGGTTAGGAAAGGATCCATGCACACACATAATAATTAATTGGACAATAAGATAAGGAACCCTCTTCCTGACTTTAATGCTCCTTATTAGAAAAATTGGTTTTAATCAAACTTGTAACCAAACCTGTTGTGAATATTGTGCGTTTGTGTTTTCTGACGCATCTCTTTGCCTTCCAGGAGGTCTGTATTTGACATGTTCAATTTCTTGGCCTCAAAACACCGCCAGCCTCCTGAGTACAGGCCGCAAGAAGACGATGAGGACGAAGGGCAGCTCAGGACTGCCAGGTCAGTTACAGCGGCCACAAAATCCTTGATAATTATTCACAATAAATACGATCTGTCCTGAATGTGCCCCCTGAGGATCAATGAAGGTTCATCTTATCTGATCTTATTATCTGAAATTGAGAAAGTTAACCGTTCTAAAATATCATCTTTTTTCTTTTTCATGCTGTTGTTGCAGGCGTGCCTCCATGGAGCTTCCGCTGGCTGTGAGATTCAAACAGCTCAAGGCCACCTCTAAGGAAACGGTTGGAGTCTACAGGTTAGATCAGTGTTGCTTAAAACTGTCAATCATTCATCAATTCTTTACATTTAGGTTGATGAAAAGCTGCACAAGAGCTAAATAAAATACTTTGTGACTCTAGCCGTTGGATTTCTCTGCTCACCGACACCAGTCACAACTACCGTGGTCGTTTATAAAATTGGGATCTGTTGCGGTTCTCAGCGATCAAGTTAAATCTTTGAAAGTTTAATCACTTTTATTCCTATTCATGACAACAATTTATTGTTTGTCAAAATCAACTGTGCACTTTGGGGAAACTTTGCTGACTTTCAACCAGCTCTGTGTCACTGCAGTGCGGGCAGTACATGCAGATGAATGGCGCCCGGAGCCCCCCCGCTCACAAAAGTTCAGCAAAAGTTTTCTGATCGCTTAGTGTCATCCGGCGGACGTTTATCTACATGTACTGCAGTGACACAGAGTCGGCTGAAAATAAGCAAAGTTTCTTTCTTTTTACATATATTTGGCATATAACAAGAGATAAAAGAACAATTAACACAGGATTAAAACTGGGAAAATGTATTTTTCATTTCATGGGGCCAAAACACAAGGGTTTAAAATCAACATCTACATACGCAGCAGGCTAAAACCATTACTGTGATTCACTTCCATCTGCAGGTCTCCCATTCACGGCCGAGGTCTGTTCTGCAAGAAAACCATCGATGTGGGGGAGATGCTCATTGAATACTCTGGAAATGTCATTCGCTCTGTGCTCACTGACAAACGGGAGAAATATTACGATGGAAAGGTGAGGTCTTGGGAATGAACTTTGAGTTTGAAGTATTGGGAGCGTAACATAACACACATAAAAAACCTCTGTCTTTTCTTTTCTCAAAGGGGATTGGCTGTTACATGTTTCGCATCGATGACTATGAGGTGGTAGATGCCACGGTGCACGGTAACGCCGCCCGCTTCATCAACCACTCCTGCGAGCCCAACTGCTACTCTCGGGTCATCACCGTGGACGGCCAGAAGCACATCGTCATCTTTGCCTCTCGGCGCATCTACTGCGGAGAGGAGCTCACCTACGACTACAAGTTCCCTATTGAGGACGCCAGCAACAAGCTGCCCTGCAACTGCGGCGCAAAGAAGTGTCGCAAGTTCCTCAACTGATCTCTAAACAGTTTAAAAGAGGACTGAGAGTCTGTTGAGCAGCAGTGCCACGATGTTCTGAGGTCCCGTGGCACTGGCTTCATGCCGATTTCCTGGGTTCGGCCCACGTAGGGCCGCTGCCGACAGGGCCCGAGCTCTGTGAGTGTTTCTGCCGCCGGTGTTGGCAGAACACAGCCGAGGCAGCGGCCGTGGGTCGTACTGTACATGGAGGAAGGGGCCACTTGTAGAAATTCCAACATATTGTGCCTCCTTTTGTCTCATTTACATTTGGCACGGGAAGTTTCACCTTCAGAGGTGAGTTATGAAACGGTTCGAGCCTTCACAGCATTGCAATATTAACTTTAATTTACATTTGGATGATAAAGTTACCCCTTCATCATTTTTTTTTTTTTACATCGGCCCATCCTCCTTAATTTTCTAGAAATGTGTTATGGTCCACTAATGCTGAGATGTGAAAAACAATTGGTTCCATTTTACACCAAAGTGCAATTTGTTGAAGGGACTTGGAACAGTAATTTTACTAGAAAGAAAAATTAGAAACTTGTTAGAATTTCTTTTTTTTTTTGTTTGTTTTTTGATAAATCTCAGTGTCAGCTGTTATTGATGCACATCTCCCTGTCTGAATGTGCCCTGATGCCTTCAGAGCCGTCATGATTTACTCCCCCTAACCAGGCGGTGTGTACATTTAACACTGTAAATAGGAGCTGCTTGTGAAAGAGCAGCCTGATCAGAGCTGTACAGGTGGGGACACTAGGGGGAGCAGTGGCCACAGAAAGGAAGAGAGAGAAACGAGACAAGGAGGTAGAAATGTAGATTTGTTTAAGGTTATGTTTGGCCGTTTTGTGTAAAGGGTGATATCTGAGGTCGATAGCATCCGTTGTACTTAAATTGACTTTTTAGTCTGACAGCTTGGTAGCTACGTAGACGTGTTATTGATGGGATTACGCCTCTGGCCTGACAGAGCGAGGCAGCTAGAGATTCTGGTGGACTGACAGCCAAGGGACTGGAGAACCCTACTGATGTGCTTTAGTAGACATATTTATAATTGATTTTTTGGAGCTGTGATCCAGAACCAGCCGTGGATCTCACAGAAACATACAGACGAGTGCACGCTGTTATTATCAAAACCTGTTTTTGGTAATTAATTATATAAGCTCTGACTTTTGAATCACGTTCCAAATTACAGCAGCAGAGAGAACCAAACATCACGCCCTTGAATTGAATTTTCACACGGCTGGTTTTCTTCTTGGCCTGTTGTGATAAACCATTACTATGGAAAATGTTTTTTTTATTTGTATTTAGTTTTTTAAAGTCTGTTATCTTTTTTATTATGGACAGGGAAAATATCATGCTTGCTTTTAAAAAAACAAATGTAAATACTGTATATTTTTCTATAAGAGGACTTACAAAGCACTCACTAGTGAATAGCACTTAATGATGGTATTTATATTTTTAAAAAATCGTATTTATTTTATTGCCATTTTTGTAGGAAATAGAGGTTTACAAACACTAATTCTTGGTCTCTATGTTTTGTATTCCGCTGCCTTTTCAAAGTTGTTTTTTGTTGTAATTTTTTTTAATTTGTAGCCTGAATGTTTTCTTTGATTCCAAAGACTGACACTGGTCTGTGGCTTGGTCCCGTTGAGTTCAGTCCACCAGTAGCTCTTTTATCTATCCCGGGGACGTTTGTTCAGAGCTGACGTTTTTTTTGTTTTCCAGTTCTAGCTGGCAGTATGGCAGTCATGTGAACTATTATTATGCACTTGAGAGAGTTCAGATTGTTGATCCATAGCAGATATCTCCTCTCTCCAGCCTTATTGTCTCCACACCACATCACACCGAGAACCCAAGTCCACTCACAGGCTGCTGCTACCAGGCGGTCTTAACGAAACAAGATTCTTCTTGTCACTAATCAACCGTGGGTCGACAGGCAAGAGTCCCATCAAACAGTTTCGTCCCTCTGCAGACTTCAAATAAAGAGGTGCCTTTTTAATTTAATGCTACCAACAAGCATTCATCACACCCCCCCGTTGAGACGATCCGTTTATTAAAGAAACCACTTCGTCCTGGTGACCACTCATCACCAGCATTTACAAAATCACTATTCTCTCATTCAGTCTCCTCATGGTTTGCCTTAGTTATAAATGAGCATGCCTCTTCGTTCTTAAGCCTTCACATCCTGGACCGAATATCTGATTAGACTGTTTTTAGACTGACTGGTTCCACTATGCGATTAAAGTCAAATGACTTTGTTTTTGTCCCTTAAATTAATTTATTGTTGTCCGCCGTTCACTTCGTTATCACCTAAAGGCCGTTAGCAGTCGCTCCACGTTGTTGTGAACTGAAACAAATATACGACCCGCGCATGGTTTGCACTTTAGCTGTGACACAGGCACTGAATAGACATAGGAAAAAACCCTTTCTCCAGACAGACAATGCAACTCCACAATGCTGAAAACCACAAGCACAGATAGAATACGTTGTGCATCAAGGCCCTGATATATAAAAACCGAGTTCGGTCATCGATGACTCCTGAAAGTGGCGTTTGAGTCTCTAGCAAAGTGCACTTGACTCTTTTTTTTTTCTGCAACAAAGTGAAGGCAGGGACCACGCCAGCAGCCCTTTCCTTCCTGAAGGTGCAGTGTGTACAAACCCTCGGCTGCGCTTTTCCATTTAGGGGCCCAAGATCAGCCCGACCCTGACTGACAGGCCAGCCTCGCGGTTGTACAACTGCACCTACGTTGGGCTCGCTGGGTTCAGCTGCTAAGGTCAACAATGAATGTATATTCCTCCTCCACGTCACCATGTGGCGCGCGACGATACTTTGTCAGCTACGTTTGTTTTCAGTTCTTGTGTCGACAACCCTGGTAGATGTGTGGATACGACCTCAAACTGGGCAGCAGTTTTTCATTTCAGCACTGGGAATAATACTGAAGTGTGAACAGCAGCGGCATTTCTGTCTGTAGGACAACTGGTTCTTACTGGGTTAGCTCAACACTTCTCGCTAGCATCGGTGATGACACGTTTACCGGTGCCAAAGGGCTCTGTCTCCGGCTCTCACTCCTTGAGATCCACTTCTGAATTTTCAGTGAAACAATAAGTCATTTATTTCACTGTTTAAACGGCGTATATATATACAATAAGGAAATGGTCTGTGTTGTTTCTTTGGACTTCATTTTACCACGCCACACCAGTGGCCCTTCTCCGTCATTATCTGTAATTATAGTATAAATACATAACAATATTATACGGAAACATGCATAGTGATTTCTTGTACTTTAGTATCTATACAATATATGGAATGGACAGACAAACTTAGTTACAGTAGCAAAACAGCAGATTTATAATGGTTAATAGCAATGTTTCAATGTACTCTATAATGGTTTTGTGTTACAGTACTATCAGATGAAACTAACGTGCATCATTCTTTTGTATATTGATATCCAGTACCAGTTTTGCTGTGCCTGTGAGTGTTTCCTCCGTCAGCGAGGAGCACTGCAGTTTTTTTCTTTTTTCTTTTCTGGACAGGAAACGGTTTTTATGTGATGAGAAATGTAACTGTATTAATGTGGTTGTGAACTTCTTGAGGTCAGCCATTATGTTTTGTTTTTACCCCCCCCCCCCCCCTGGTTGTTGTAGTGAATGTTTTTCTGTTTTTTCTTTGTACGTTTTAACAGGGACTTTTTTTTTTTTTTTTAGACGGCTTACTTGATGTGGTATAAATTAAGAGTTTGGTTTGTGGAGACTGACCAGGAGTTTTAAAGATCCCATTTTGGAAAATCTCTCATGTCTCCCGGACCACCTCTCTCTCCTCCGAAGCTTTGGTTGTACTTATCATGTACTGTTTTTTTTTTTTATAGAAAGTCATAATGCTGAGATAATGCTGATGTTGAAAACATTTAATTTATTTATTTTGTGCAACATCCACCCTGAATTTGTTCTTTTACAAGTCACGGTTTGGGAGAGGTCGGACGAGTACGTAACATGTATTTGTAATTTTCTAATTGTTTCTTGTGTATAGAAGTTATCAGCCTAGGATGGGATGTGGTGTCACAGAGGGGAGGCGGACGGTAGGACGTGCAAAAAAAAAAAAAAGAGGGATCATGGATCATGAACAGGCTTGTTTCTTATGCCTTGAATATACCTTTGTCTTATCAATATTCCTCCTGCTCTCTGTAATAACGGTATTCATGAGTTCAACAGTCATATTTTCTCCCGTTTTAAACAGTGTTCTTTCAATACACATCAATGAAATGAAGGAAAACCACCACAGTGAAAATAGACCACAAACTACTTGGTTGAATGTATAATTAGGAAACAAAGTTGTACATAAGTGTAAAAAGAAAAGTTTCTAATCATGTTTATTTTCTATGCACTTTTTTATTTAAGTGATAGTTTAAATAATAAACATGTCTCCTTTACTCTTTTTAGTCTCTTGCCTCGTTTACTGAATTTGTAAAAAACATATTGTCACATATTGATAACATTTTTATGTAGACAAATATTTAAAAAAAAATAATAATAGAAAGGTGAGAATGAAAGTATGGCTTTTCCTGAAAAAATGAATTGTGAATTAATCATTTAAAAAATGTTGGAAAGCCCAAAATTAATGTTTTGTTTTCTGTGGAAGATATCCGACGTTCAGTTCACACTTCTAGCAAGGCTTGAGAGCCAATAGTAAGAAGACGTTGGTATCACATGGTATCTCTGGGTCGTCAGCTAGTGTGGAAAAAATGGATAAATGGCTGAGATTGACGGTAAGTGCCTGGCAACGACTTGTTGTGAAGTAAATGCAATAGAACGGGGGAGGGAGAATGCGTCATCTAATGGCTGAATGTTATCAGAGTTATCAAAAGCACCTTTTAAAGGAACATACCAGTAGTTTAGAAAAATAATCTCACTACCAGGAATACTTTGTCGCTCTTCTGGAGGTTTCGATCACATCACATGATCTTCATCAGCAGATGATTTTAAGACAACGTGGGCGAGAGGTCCTTAAAGTGCTTTTAGGAAAAAAATAGAGATTTAAAGGAATGGAAACTGCATCTGCTGATGAAGATCCTGTGATAGGATCGAAAGCTCAGGAGAAGCTACTTAATTGACCTTGTGGTGTTTTCAACTGCTGTTTCCAGGTAAAGGTCAAGAATGAACCTTGAACCTTATCATACCAGTTTTCCATGTTTTAGTCTTGACCACAAATTACATATTAACCATTTTGCAAAACAAGCTGCTGTATTTAAATATATTTAATTTATTACTGAGTTTTTATGAACAATGTTATTGCTGTGGCTGTGTCCGGCTTGTCTCTTTTGTCTCCTTCTCTCTTGTGTTCCCCACTCCTCTTGTCTTCCATGTCCCCCGCTTGTCTCTGTGTGAGAGAGTCTCGCTCTACCTGCACAGCTGCCATCAATCAGCTGGTCACCTCTCCGGCTCCCTGCTCTGCACACACCTGTCAGCAATCCACTCATCAACTCTACCGGATGTCAACCGTGGCTTTCCCTCCAGTCCTCGCCGGATCGTTGTTTGCAACATGTTCTCATACCAACTCCTCATATACTGACGCTTTGTCAGACCCCTCGCCGTAAACACCTGCTTATTGTTTAGGGTGACCAAATTCAAACAAACCAAATGTGGGACAAAGAATATGTTTGTGTGGGACAATGTGGAACACGTCACCAAGGCTGAGAGGTAGTCTACAGTTTTGATATAATGTCTATCTAACTTAAAGTGGCAGTAGGCAGAATATTTTTGGCATCATTGGGCAAAAATTCCATAATAACCTTTCAGCATATTGTAATTCAAGTGTTCTGAGAGATAACTAGACTTCTGCTCCTACACATGGCTCTGATTTCAGGCTTTAGAGAATCTAGACTTTGACCAATCACGGGTCATTTCATTGAGAGAGCGTTCCTATTGGCTGTGCTCCGGTCATGTGACCGGTACTTGGCGTTCCTTCACCAGATTTCACAATGGCAGCAGCGTCACAAACTTTCTCATTTTACAGCTAAACAGTACCCTACAAGATTATTCTGAAAACATTTGAGGAGAGAAATAGGCATTAACGTAACAGAATATTGATTCATATTTGATCAGCACTGCCTAGTTTGACCGTTTGGTCGGAGTTTGGGAGTGATTGACAGCCGGCTCTCATAGACCGGCAGCTGGACAGCGGACCTCAGGTCAGCTCTTACTGCTTGTTTTCCTCCGGTCTGTGAAATCTTGCAGATGCCGTTAGGAGCACCGGAGGACACAGAGGAACATGATTTTTTTTCAGGTTACCTGTTTCATGTACTACTGTCACCATATAATGACCGTTTTATAAAAATAACTTTTTTTAATCATATTTGCTCCAATCTCTCCTACTTCAGCTTTAAATAATAAACATTTCTATTCTGCCCCTTATCTCGTAACATCTCTGTGCTTTGCCCGAATGCATCCACAGATCGGCACATCTCCATTCTTGTGAGACTCACATGAACTGTGTCGCTTCATGTCGTATTCCCCCTCGTGTGAAATGAAAAATAATAACAAATTTCACAAAAAACTCTGAGAATCGCCTTCAACCGGCTTATAAATACTTATAAGTAGTTTCACAGTCTTTGTTGTAGCTGCTCTTCCTTTTCTTTGTGGTAGTTTCCATCATATTCCACCTAAATCTGCATACATTGTGACTTTGCGGTGACTCGCAATTTTCTCCGTAGGGCATAGTGTAGCAAAGACGGTGAGATGTTAACCTGCACTTGAATACGGGACATGAACGAACAGCTGATTGTAAACGTGAAAGTGAAACTTAATGCATGGGACATGAACAGCGGTCTCCTGAATGAAAGTCTTGTGTTTGTTGGACCCATTCACCAACCCTCCCGCCCGCATGGTGTGTCTCTTTCACTCTTTAAACTACGTCACCACAGCAATTTCCCTGAGCGTTTAATATTGAGTGGGTGCCTTGTGCGTCAGTATTTAACGCTGACAGCCGTGAGAAAGTCTCGGTATTTGAAGCCCTGGGAATGAGATCAGGCTGGTAGTTAATGCTTCAGGCCTCTATTCATCTTATCTGTGAGTTTGGGTCTACCTTCTACACCAAAACAGTTAGGACATCAGATCAGATTAACTTAATAATTACAGACTTGTTTCTTGTCACATTTCATTCATATTTTTTTTTTTTAACTTTTGTGGCATTTTACATTATATATAAAATTCATTTAGTCAGCAGAGTCAGTTATGTGGGCAAAACTGAGCTTTTCTCCATCCCAGAACAGATGTTTTGGGAATTAAGTGCATCATCACACTACAGTCTTTTTTAACAGCATCTGTGTTCACAGCTTTGTGAGTTAAGTCATGTTGTTGTTTTTTACTGTGACTGTTTCTCAGTTCAAGCCCAAACTAAAAGCCAGTCACACGTTTGCTCCAACTTCACCAGCGCCACCCACTAGAAATTCATTAAAATTGTAAGTTTGCCGCGTGGTCTAAATTAACAGTAAATCCTCCAAGCAGCAGTTTATGGGCTATTACAGGAAATTAGGACGCCCAGAATGTGCTGATTCTGGCGCTGCTAATTAAAAACATGTCTCAACTCCAAGAGTCTCGCTTCAGTTATAGCTCACTGCCTGCTGGATACCGTCCTCACAACAGCCTGGTGACTCAAATTCAAAGGAAAGTCAGCTCCCCCTTAACCCTACAACCCCTCCATCCTCCCTCTTCGTCATCACATTCCCATAAAACCAGCGTTTTAGTGTAAAAACACCAAGCAGATCCATGTGTTCAGTCAGAGCAGTTTCACTCTTTGTTCTCAGTGGGAACATACATGTCACAAAATACTTTTATTTCTATATTTCTATATATTTATAACTGTAGGGTGTGCACATTTTCACAATCAATTATGTAATTTGAATTCCCTCAATATGAGTCAATAACCCATAGAGACTGAATTTATTATGACAAGATGATTTACTGTGTGGTGTTGGCCTGTGAGCCAAATCCGTCCCTCCAGCAAAATGTTGCACCCCGTGACTAAGGCCGAAGTTTTGACTATTATAGTTTACAGTTTTTATAGTTTACATAATCGATCACATATCTACTAAACATAGAAATGTAAATACAAGCTTCATGTATAGCCTAAATCCACGTAACATCTCATACTGCCCATAGTTGAATAGAGAGACATGCAAACTACTGTGCCTCGTTCTGCAACAAGCTATTCAAACAGCACATGGTGTTGAAGTCCAATAAACCTACCAGAATAATTATAAATACTATAATCCACTTTATTCAAATTAATTGAAAAACATATTCCTTGAATTTAAAACTTTTAATTGTATCACTTTGGCCTTCTTTACCATAACAGATGTGTGTCTCACAAACACAAATATGTGGCAATCTAACTCAAATTGTATGCTGATGACATTTTACTCTAAGACAATAACAACAGTACTTTCATTCAACCATAACAGAAGAACTGAATCACCAAAGTCAATTCATCCTCTGGGAACCACAATTGTATGTACAAAATTTCATATCAATCCGTCAAACTGTTGCTGAGATATTTCAGTCTGGACTGAAGCGATGGACAGAACAAAGTTGCCATCCCAACAGCATCTAACATGGCTAAAAAAGTATTGTTGAATACCACCTAAAACAGGTTTATAGGTCAATTTTATGCCGAATTAAAAGAAACGAACATGTAAACCTGCAAAACACTGGTCCTCCTGGCTCATGGTTGAACGTAATCGCTGCCTCCTGTGTTACACTAAACACAGTCCTGCTCCAATGGGCTTCATCCTGCTTATTTTCCATTTTCTCTTTTTCTCCCACAGAGATTCTCTCCTCCACCATCTCCAGTTTTTCTCACGTTTCTGGTCCATTTGGGGTCACTGCTGCACAATAACAGTGAAAACATGTTTTCATTGGCCTGAATTCAAGGGAGCTGCTGAATTTAACCAGCTCAATTTTGGCTTCCTTGTCAAAAAGGATATCAAGAGCTCTTGCTTTATCAATTTAACACTGCCACCGAAGGATTACAGAGAGAAGAGGATTACTGTCAGAGAGTCGTGCCTGAGTGGCAGACTGATATTAGTGGGACTATGTTATCTGCATGGAGCAAATTGCCTCATCTCAGAGGCAGATAAAGAAAATCACAGAAGGAAATGTGCTTGTCTTTGTCTGCCTTTATGTCTGTATGTATCTCTCTTTCTCTTTCTCTTCTGTCTTTTGAAGCAGAGTGTGTTTTTGTGTTATAAACTCGTTCTCAGCTGCAGTTTGTTGTGGTGACATTTGCCTTTTTTTTCTGACCACAGCCCTCTGAACTCTCTATGGTTACGTCTTGGAGAGTTTCCCAAACACTGTTATGTAATGTTGTTTCAGAGCTGGTTATTATTTCTCTTTTATTTGTGCTGGATAAACATCAGATATTTTCCTCTGTAACCTCCCTGTTCTCTCTCCTCCACCCTCAGGTCCTCCTCTCCCACCCTCCCCAGTTTCTAATTGGATTTCATTACCATTTCCTCTCAGTTTTTCCCAGCCGGACTCTCTGGTTGGGAGGAACGGCTTTCACTGGGTTCTCCTCGACGCACTCAAACATCAGCAGCAGCAGCAGCTCCCAAAGACTTCACACTACATCTTCTGGTAAGTTTTGATTGTTTCCTGTGAAAGCTGAGTGGTTTGATTTCAAGTCTACACATGTCAGGGTGCAGAGCTGAGATATGTCTGATGGCCTTAGTGTTGAGAACTGAATCTTCTTTTCCTTCAGAGTATCCAGTAAGAACTAAATTACCACAAAGTACATCACTGTGTATCGTGCATAATATGACTGCTGGATAATATAGAAGACTTTAAGGCAAAGGAGGAAGAAGTATACAGATCCTTTACTTAAGTAAAAGTAACAACACCACAGTAAAAGTCCTGCATTCAAAAACTTACTTAAGTAAAAGTACAGAAGTATTATCAAAAAAGTAAAAGCAATCATTATGCAACAGAATGGCCCCTGTCTGTGATAAATAATGATATATTAAATTAACTGATTATTGTTACTGGTGCATTCAAGTTTAAGTAATATTTTAATGTTGTAGCTGGTCAAGTTAGAGCCAATTTGAACTATTATATATTTACATTTATATTATATTATTATATATTGTTGGATATTTGTTTCTAAAGCAATCCATCATATTTATGATACCTTTTTATAATCTAAAAATCTTAATCTGTGAAGTAAGCAATAAACTAAAGCAGTCAGATAAATGTGGTGGAATAAAAAGTACAATGAAATGTAGTGGTGTAAAAGTATAAAGTAGCAGAAAATATACTACTCAAGTAAAGTACAAGTACCTCAACATTGTACTTATGTACAGTACTTTCCATCACCAGCTAAGGGCATTATTCAGCAACACAGGGGTAAAATGAATGTGCAGCTTTGCCTTTACCAGCCTGGTAAACGTGGATAATATCAGTACACTTCAGCTGGTCTCAATATGCCAAAATATATGTCAGGTTTAGAGAGAAATTAGATTTTTGAACTGCCTGTAAAAGTTAATCTCAATCATCCTCATATATTACAGCAACCTACAAAAAAATGATAAGAAACTGTCTGACAAATCAGCAGATTATGAATCTACATTAAAAAAAACAGAGACAATAAAGCTGCTCTGACTGTATAAACTGAGTCAATAGTTTGTGTAGTTGTACAGTAAACACTGTCGTTCACATAGTAGTGGTCCATAAACAGCAGATTCATCTTCTGTGCAGCTATTGAAAACATTCATGTTTCTAATCATCTGAGCGGTGGAGGAGGAGGAGTGGCAGACAGCTGTTCAGACTCTCCAGTATTTGTCCTCTCGTCTGCTCTCCTCTACTGCCAGGAATGCTGACATGCATTTCTCCCTCCCTCTTCCTTTTTTCTCTCACTGTTTTCTATCTGTTTATAGCCCCCCTCCTCCTCCTCCTCCTCCTCTTCCTCCTCCTATTCTCTCCTCTTATTTTGCAGCTGTTTTCGATGTAAACTCTCAATTCCAATTATGATTAACCTCCAAATAGAAGACAAAAAAACAATCTGTTAAAAACCGAACTGTTCTCCTCATTGTCACACATCACAAACAGTACGTTTTAACCATGAACATGGAGTCCAGCAGAGAGCTGGTAGTGTACTGTCACACAGCTGAGAGTCCTCCTGCTCAGCTCATCAGTCCAGTTTATGATCCTGTGACGCCTGTCCTGCTGCCAGACAGACAGTTAAACAGGGCGACAGCGGAGACGAGCGGGGAAACACTGTGAGTGAGGGTGTTGTAATAAAACATACTGATGTTGTAATAAAACATACTGATTATATACAAGTTAGGTAGCAGTACAGTCTGATGTCTCTCATACAGTGGTGGAAAGTAACTGAGTACATTTACTCAAGTACTTAAGTACAATTTTGAGGTACTTTACTTGAGTATATACATTTTCTGCTACTTTCTACTTCTCCACATACATCTCAGAGGTAAATATTGTACTTTTTACGCCACTACATTTACTACATACTTTTATTAGATTAACATTTTACATAAAATACATGTATTTGCCGCTTATAGATACTAATTACTTTTCACCTAAAATAAAAAACACATGATATGATGCAGTATACTACTAATCTACCCAGTAGTACAAAAAGTATATACAATTTATTTCATTTTGACAAACTACAACATTGAAATACTCTTACATGTATTCCTTAGTGATAAAAACAGAATAAACAAACAGGAAACAGAAGCAGACAGAAGGAGAGACGACTTGAGGATGACCCTTTTATCTTTTAAGTGTGACTTCTGAGAAGTCTTTCTGGTATTCAGCATCTCAAACCTTTATTAGAAACATCTGTATTGTCATCATGTTTTTGTTCTGACTATATGATTAATCATAAGTTCAGGAAGTTGCATTATTTTCATTCTACTGAATTGAAAAAAAAGAGATTTTGTAAAGTCTGCGTGTCCCTCACAGAGACAAACGAGTGTTAAAAATACATTTTTATTTACATGGATTTCTGATCTTTGCACTCTGCAATTATACCAATGTGTAATGCCAGACTATTAAATTATATTTAGTTTAAATATTGAGCTATTGATGTAAAACTTAAATCAGTTTGGGATCATAGATGATGGTCTTTTCTGTTTGCTGTTGGTTGAATCTTCTTTCATTCCTGGTCTTTCTTTTTCCCCTCAATCACTTCCCGACCACGTGCTTTCCCTGAAACAGAGCATGCTGTTCTTGTTATCATGACTCGTAACCTTTCATTACTCGAGAAAGCTGAATCACCGGTTGGAACCAAAAAATTGCACCTGTGTTAATAAACACACGCTCCACGTGGGTGTTGTTACAGTCAGTAAAAATCTCAATTTATAGGCACGTTTTAATATTTTTAAAGCTATTAGATTGTGCAACGATATGTACCTGGAGTGGAGAGGGACACTTTCATGAGTCGTCTGGTCTAAATTACTGGCTATTTCCTTTCAGTTTTGGCAGCACTGACACCTAGTGAGTAAAGCCAACTCAGTAATGTAATATGATTATTTCAGTTTTATTTTGCCCTCAAACCAAGTGAGGAATAGTCCTTAAATTCATGCGATAGATTCCCTTTAACTGCAACTGAACTGAAGCTTTTGTAGTTCTGTGCCACACAGTATGTTTGTAGGTAAAGTCCTTTCATTACAGTGTGTTTACGCAATTTCAACATTTATACGTCCCTGCTTCTGTAATCTGATCAAGTTTGATTTGAAGGGTTGTTTAAAGGGGCGTTTGTGGTGCACTTTTGTTTAACCACATCACTATTATACCATTGTATGTAGTCCAGTTCAAACTGGTTTTACCGTAATGTTAAACCATCATGTTTCCTTTATCTTTGCAAGTCTAAACTCTATTTCTCTTTTGTCCCTCAGCCCTGACACTGCAATGACCTCACTCAGGCTGTTGCCCTTGTTGCACTCCCTCCTCCTCCTCCTCCTCCAAGTCCATTTTTCCAACCAGTTAGAAGACAACAAGATCCCTCCCAGTCTGTGTACCGGTCACCCTGGCATACCGGGCACTCCTGGAGCTCACGGCGGTGCTGGTCAGCCAGGGAGAGACGGGAGGGACGGGAGAGATGCTGCTCCAGGGGAGAAGGGGCACAAGGGGGACGCAGGAGACCCAGGTGCTCTTGTTTTTATTGATTCATGTGTGAGTATGTGATAAATGTCCCTGCAGTGGATGCTCATGTCTGTGCTCCTCCAGGTGAGACAGGAGTGCGAGGCCTGACGGGGGACGGAGGTAATCCAGGAGAGAAGGGAGAAAGGGGACAGGCGGGAGAGTGCGCAGTGGCCCCCAAATCAGCCTTCAGCGTCAAACTATCCGAGGGCCACACGATACCCATCACTGTGGGTAATGTAGTCTGCTTTGACAAGGTCGTTCTCAATGAGCAGGGTGACTACAACACAGAGACGGGACGCTTCACCTGCAAAGTGCCAGGAGTTTACTACTTTGCCGTGCACGCCACAGTCTACCGTGCCAGCCTCCAGTTTGACCTGATGAAAAACGCCCACACAGTGGCATCTTATTTTCAGTATTACGGCAACTGGCCCAAACCGGCGTCCCTGTCTGGCGGCTCCATGCTCCACCTCATCCCTGGTGACCAGGTGTGGGTCCAGATGGCTCTGTCAGAGTACAATGGATTTTACTCCAGCACCAAAACAGACAGCACCTTCACCGGCTTCCTGGTGTACTCAGACTGGAAAAACTCTGCTGTGTTTGCATGACACATATGAACAAAAAAAAAGTCATATCCCACTTTTGGGAAATGAACCACAACCTGTTTTTCTTTTGCCTATTTCAGTTTTCTAATTGAGAAGTTCTGGATAAAGACGAGTGAATAGGCTGTGACTTGGTACATCTGTATTTGTGTAATGAGTATAAAACACACCAGACAATGTTACTTGAATGGCACATACCGTACTGGTGAAGTGTGAGGTACACGCACTGTTGATTCAGTGTCTGTTCCTCAGTCGGAGCCTTTAATTCTTGTAACAGATGTTGTGACAACGGCCTTCAGCCAACTCCATTCAACCAGTTTTATGCTATTATTGCACCTTGTTTCCAAGTGTCAATATCTGCACAGCAAACATGTAAAATGAATAAAAACACACACGACTGACATATTTTTGGAAATAAATACCCATTAACACTAGATACTGTGAGTGGATCAGTTTCACTTCTTGTTGCAATAAGTCAGTTCTACAATTTCAACATCAATCTTGCACACATCTGTTTTATTAGTCATTTACCTGATTGCAGTGGTGGAAAAGTACCATTAAAACAGTGTAAAATCACTCCATCATATGTAAAGTCCTACTTAAGTTTAAGTAGCTTACAGAAATATTATCACCAAAATATACTTAAAGTTTTTAAAGGACTCGCTCTGCAGAAAAACGGCTCCTTTGAGTGATTTATTATTATATATGACTGATGCATCAATGTATAGGAGGCATTTTATTGTTGTAGCTGGTCAAGGTGGAGCTAAATTTAACTACTTTATATACTATGTAGAGTATTAGACAGGTATTTTAATCTAGTGGTTCCCATCCTAGCTTTTATTCAAATGAGACCATCTGATACGGTTAGAGGGGTAATCCCTCTCTTTTGGCAACCCGGTCTCACAGGAAGGCGTATAAATAGCATGACATTACACGGATATTCCGCGTCATGAGGACGCATTTTAGGATTTTCGCGTGTCATTTGTACACCAAGCAACAAAACTACGATAACCTAACAGTTGGGTTTAGGTAACTAAACCACTTAGTTAGGTCTAGGAAAAACATCAAGGTTGGCCTTAAGATAAGTACGTAAACTATGTAAAATATGTACGGAACCAACGTAACATAAGTATGGAAAACATGTGACAAACGTCACTAAAAAACATGCGACAAACGTTGCTTACATAACATACAAAATAAAACACCGGTCTTCTGGTTAAAAGTTGTGTGTTTGTCGGACCCATCCACCTCCTCTCCCCCCCACCATTAGCGGTCTTTCACCCTTTTTATTCTACGTCACAAGCTCTGATCGTAGTATATTTACCCCGAGCGTTTACATTGCAGTCAGTACAGACTACATGCTGTACAAATGACACGCCAAATGCAAGAAAGGCATTCTTACTGCACACTAAATGCCTTGCGCATTAATCATGGCATTCCTATTCGTGCGAACGGGCTGCTGTCGGAGCTGTTAACAACTCAGACATCTGAAACATGACAAGGGGTCAACAAGGGTTGTAAGGGGTCACAAGTCAAAAAGATTGGGAGCCAGTGGTTTAATCTTTAACAATGCATCATATTGTATTAACTCATCATATGAGCTTTTAAATGTAAAAGCTTAATCTGAAAAGTAACTAGTAGCTATAAGTGCAGTAAAACTGCAATACTTCCCTCTGAAATGTAATGGAGTAGAAGTATAAAGTAGGATGAAATGGAAATACTCCAGTAAAGTATAAATACCTGAAAAGTACAGTATAAAATTTTAACGAAAGTGATAAACTTTCACGTGGCATTTTTTATCAATAAAATCCAACAACCAACTCTCTGGTTTTCATTCCCAAAGGGAAACGCTACCAAAGTAAATACCATAATAAAAAAAAGGCTGGCAAATATTCATTTTCCACTGGACTTACACTGTTTACCTCTGCCTAATGGTTTCACCAAACGCTGTGAGGCTCTCCAGCTACACTTCAACACTGTGAGCTGGTTGATGGTTGAAGTCATCTCCCTCTTCCCGTCAATGATGATAGTTTAAAACAATTATAGTGCGTATTAGTTTCCCAGTTTACTGAGCTGAGCCTCTCCCATCGCCTCTAAACATCTTTTTTGAGGCAGGGCTGTTTATTTAGGAGTAAACACTGAGAAGACCAGAACCTAGTAAAGTCTCTCTGTGCCTTTCAAGTAAACTACCTCACACATGAGGAAATGTTATTTTCCCTTCACTCCGTGAGACTCCTACACATAATTAAGCTTTAAATATGTCCTCATAACTTTCCCCTCTAGGGCAGAATGAGAGAAGCGGGGAGTTAATCAATCTTCCCCTGGCATCAATCACTTATTTCCATTATTTCACGGCCTGTAAATCGCTCTGTTTGAAGCTGATGGCCAAACAGTGACATCACTCCATGAAACACTGAGCTCTCATTGGTGGACGGGCGTCTGTGGCGGAGGAGGGCAAGTTAGGCAGTTACGGGCAGTTACGTCTGGATTAAAGCCTTGACGCAGATATAATATATAGTTAAGATAGTGAGACAATGCGAAAGACAACAGTGTGTACATACACCGTATAGATATGTTTGACTGACTGCCAAAATGTCTGTAAACTCTATTAGTTTCTCATTTTATTCATGAATTTAAGTTAGATTATATGTTTTGTACATTTTATGTCCTTACACAATGGCCTAAATACTATTTTAAAGAAATACTTCAACGTTTCTACCCAAAAATACACATTCTTACTCAAAATATTTAGACGTTTCTACAATCTTGTCGTTGCCATCAGGTTGCCATGCAAGAAATAACCCAGGACACACAATTTGTCATTTTTACACTTTGGTTTTTGTATGTCTCAAACAAATGAGATATGTGTTAATTAGTTAGTTGTATTAGTTATAATAGTATTAGTAGTATTAGTTAATTTAGTGAGCTTTCGAGGTGCTGGTAGACAGATTTTGTTACCTTTGGGCAGAGTCAGGCTAGCTGTTTCCCTCTGTTTCCAGTGTTTGTGCTAAGCTAAGCTAACTGGCTGCTGGTGGAAACACACTTGAGAGTAGTTTTGATCTTGACCTTTGACCTATAGCTAACTCTCAGCAACAAAGTGAACAAATTTATTTCTCAAAAGTGTTCCTTTAAAGCCTTCTCTACACTGCCAAGGAAATATTGTGGAGAAATATTAAATCATTGGACTATACTTTAAATTAATTTAGAAACACATTTAAAGACATTTAGTCCAAAAGATAAAAATAAAATAAAAATAAAAGTGTGTAATTTGTGTGTAATTGTAGAACATAAACTTCTCCTCAGGTCATCAATCCCCAAATTACCAGAAACAATAGGCCTCATTGTCCTTAATGCATGTCTCCAAATTAAAATTAAGATATGTGGATAGGAATTCGGATCTTTTCAAACTAACTATGATTTGAAGACAAAGCCGATTTATTTCCGATGAACACAGCGAGTCATACAGCTCGAATCTAGAGGAAATATGCTGCCAACAACTATATTATACTCAGTTATTTGGCATTTCCTCCGTCAAAGCTGTAGTTGGAGACACTACTGTTTTCCAGCAGGGGTCAGTGGTGCATCACTGTTCAGCAGCTAAAACACTGTCTGCAGGAACATCTGCATAGGAGAGGATCATGTATCATCACTTTGTGCTTCGGATTATGTGGGCAGGACTGATCCTTTCAGCCATCTGTATCAACAGACTCTGAGCCCCGAGGTGCCTTAATGATGTGAGCGACAGAGTAGGAAGGAATTCACACAGGATTGTATATATAACACATGAGGGTTTTATTAGTACAACGCCTGCTCCAGTAGCGACTTCCCATTATGTCACAAAGGGACTCCCAATACTTATTGATCATATTCTGCCTTCACAATTTGCAAGCTATAAGAAATTCGTTCTTTCTCAATCAGATCTTTGCCATTCGAAACACAACACCTGCTCTCAAGAGATTATTAACACAAACTTAAAGGCAATTTTTAAAATTATACATAAATAACTGATTAATCAATGCCTTAACTGTCAATATATTGGCAATTAAATTGAAAAAATCCACTTAAAATGGTCTTCATTTTAGAAACAGTAACCAAAGGGATCATTTTCTAAAAATAAAACCACATACGGTAGATATAGACACATCAATACGGATCCACCCTGCACTCTTATCGCTTCATTATAAATGTATGAAAGCTGGAGCAACACTTTGAAAGTGTGAAAACTAAATGGAGATTTGAACTGTCTGCAGATATTATATTATATGCTGCAGCATATAATGTAATATGAATAACTTGATACCACCACTGAGGAGTGAGAGAGGGTTTTATGCTCTACTGATAACAACTATGACTTTGTATGTTGAAGACTGTTTCATATGTGTTTAAACTTAAATATATTCTCATTAATTCTTCTCACAGTCTAGTTTTCCTCATTCCCTAATCCTAAGGATGTACTCGAGAGTAAAAAAGTAAAGTAATCTCTACTAGTGTGTCACTGTGTGAGGGGCCACTCACAGGTCTGATTGGTTGGTGGTTAATGATCTCTGAGGAGGGGCAGCTGTGGAGCCTCGTTTTCCCTGATGAGGATCAGGTGTGTGAAGCCGATATCTACCCTGGTTTACAGTGTTTGGATGCTGACTCATTGTCTCAGTGTGAGAAGTAGTGACAGCTTCAGTATGTGCAGACGTTACCACGTGAACCTATCTGCATGATTTGGTCACCATTGTCTGTTCGAGTGGGATAGGTCTGTGTGACCTGGCTTCTCAGTTTTGACCTACTGTAGCATTGCTGCCAGTGTCTTTTTCTTTAGTTTCCCAGAGAGTTTATCCTCTAGTCAGCTGCTCAGCAGTGGTGTTTTAGTTTACTATCTGAGTCCACTAATCTAGTTTAATATCTTAGTGAGGGTAGGGAGCCTTTCTTTTTTTTGTAGGATCATTTTTATTTCATGTTTCCCCTCTCCCCTTCAATCGCTTGTGATTTTTGTGGTTCCCCTTCTGGGGCTACCTTTAAGATTCCCCCGGTTTGCAATTGCATCCCACTTCCTGTTACGCTGACAGACTGGGGGCTTTTGCATGTTATTGTTGGACTAAAAGTTGAGATCAACAGTTATACTTAAAACAGATTTTTGCTGAAATATTGTACTGAACAAATATTTAATAGTAGACTACAGTTCTGCTGCTATGGCACAACCAGGAAGACATTCCACTGAAGTTTATTTTAAACTTTATTTCCCTTATAAGGTCTCTGAGAAGATTCACAGTTCAGTCTTTGGAGAGTATTATTGAATCAGATGTTCTCATGTCAGGATCAGGATGTCAGGATGCTACTGTACATTGGCCTGTTTTGCTGCACATATAGCCTCTAAGCAAATTCAAACTCTTATAAACCAGCTATAAAAAGAGTTTGTAATTTGTACTGGAGTAGTTTTCTTTTTCACTCTTCTTGACAGAAACATTGCACATTAAAAGTATTAATTTCATGGTGTAGGTTTTGCCATGATGGAGATCCACCAAAAGTTCCAAATAAAGGTGTAACTTGTAAGCTGTAAATTTAATTTAACTAATTATGTGACTTCTAAACTGATCACCACTGATGATGGAGGTGTGCATTGTTTTTAAAATCAGTATCAGCACATCTACTTGAGTAGATCTCTTTCAGCCCTGGCCATCCTCCTTGTGTTGAAACAGTGGCACATTTCACTGCATCTCATATCTCTCTCTTCAGTCCGAAGGTGAAAGTTCAAGTACCACGAGGAGCCCCTATAATGAGCCCTCTGACCTGATGGCTATCATCCATCTGTAATCTCCATGAGGCCCACATCACACACTGCATTTATTCAAGGCTGTCAGGATTATCTGGATTAATTGCAGCAAACCTCTTAATTACAGTCTGGTGGAAGCCGAGGCTAATGAGCTGCCTGTCTCTTCTTCTTTATCTCCTCACATTACTGTCAAACTGTTGTTTACCATCTTAATTCAACGCCATAGCTTCCTCTCTATTCTGTCTTATCTTTTGTAAATACTCCAGATTTGATCCTCTATGTGTGAAATGTTGGTCTCTTTTGCACTGTTGTATTTGTCTTTACATCATGAAGGCGGGCTTGTCATGTCAGGCTGGTCGATATCAGAGCAAGGATGACATATTTTTGTAGGCCAACCAAGTTAGCATCGCCCTGGTATCCCTCGACAAAGAGCCAATGAGATTTTTCCACTGGATTTGGGATTATTGCATAAAAATAAACTCTGTGGTGGACCAGTGTTCAGCGTGATGACGTTTAGTAGTCTCATTTAGCCACAAATATTAAAATCTCTTAAATTTGTGTTAACCACAGACCTTATTTCAGGCATCTGACCAAAAACCCATTCAAAAAACCCTTTCACTTTGAGATGAAGTGCTAAAATGCTAACTCATTTCCGGGATTTAGGACTCATTCCTGCACCACTCTATAGAAACGTACCTCCCATAACTCATCTATGCAGAAAAACTGTTATTGTTCATGAGCCCCCAGAGGGAGGTCAGAGGTCAGGGTTGACTCGCTGTTTGTAGTTGGTCACCATCTTTGACCTTTAAGCAGGGTAGATGCTCACTGATCTGATGGCTTGAAGACATTTTTTCCCAGTCCTTAAGAAGCACACAGTTTATAGATGATGGAGAAAAAAAGAGTCAGGGTAAGAGAAGGAGACAGTGATCATAAACGGAAAAAGTAGAGCCTGAGTGAGGCAGGGACGAGTGCACTAGAGTCTGACATTTTCCCACGCTGCTCAAGGCCGGGACCACCGGGGGGTCAAAAGGAAGAGGTCGAATCCCCGGAGTATAAAGCTCGCCTCGGTTTACCCCTCCCTGCTCTTCCCCTGACATTAAACTTCCTCTCCTCTGTTAACACGGCCCTCACTTACGACTAACACGTAAACACTGCTGACGCTGGACTCGCGGGTCAGGAGACAATAAACAACTCCTGGATTTATTTTTCGATTGTTAACAAGAGTGTTTAGTTTGTGGTTATCCAGCTGAAACCGGCGCACACCTCTCAGTTATAAATATAAGATTTCATGTCTCCTGCTGAGTCACACATGACGTCAGTACCCGTAAATTAGAGCAGTGGTTCCCAAACTATTTTCTTTGAAGCCCCTCTACTATTTATATCATTGAATGAGTAATTGAATTAGCCTTTTTTTTTTTTTTTTAAATAAATCAGCTTTCTTTAATTAACATAACTCATCAGTGTGTGAGCAAACTGTTTTTTGGCCGCAGTGGATGTTGTTTTTGGCTAACCACCAACAACTATCCATTGAAGCAGAATATTTTGTTAAATAAAAACTATTTGTGAATTTTGTGACTACATTCAATAAATTTTGACTTTTGTACTTTACAACGATTATGATTTTAGTTATACATGCGCAAATCTAATTTTGACAACCTGTGATCTTTGGCACCCCCCAAAGGGGGCCCCGGACCCCAGGTTGGGAACCACTGAATTAGAGGATCAATCAAGATGCAAATGTCATGTACAGAGACAAATTCAGTAATACCATCAAACTTAAATCTTTTTATTCCTGCAAAAAATACACTAGGATTAAAATCTATGGTAGATTAATGTCATTGAGTGCATTATTTTATCTCAGCAGATGTCTGGTGTGGAGCTGGGGATATTTTTAGAGAGAACATTGGGAACAGGAATGAAGATGTAAACCACAAGGCTCTGGTGAATTGTTATATGGTGGTGGAAGTGGTCCCATATGACCATTAGGGGCCCGCTCCTCTGACCCTGCAACCCCACTGCAGCCCCCAAACACTCCCTTTATCCTCACAGATGCAAGACAGATGAAAGTGGAGCTATCTCTGGACTCATTAACTCTGGTTTCAGATACAATGTCGACATGTGAAAGGAATCTGTATTCGTGTGTGTCTAGTCCCCGTGGAGATACTTCCCACTGTAAAAATCTGCATCGCCCTCTACATATTTAAGCCCTGTGGGCATAAAGCAGGCTGAGTGGACCTCATGAGGAAAACCAAATTTGGTAAAAGATACAGAGGCCAAATCATGAAGTATGTGAGCATTAGTCAGCTATGTTGGTAGGAATGTAAGATGGAAATATGGTTCTGTACTCTGCTTTACACCCCTACTGATTTCTACACAGGACTTTAACAGCTTGTCATAGTAAAAAAATCACAGGTGTTACTAATGACATTAACGATCGCTCCGTTCTATTCAAGTCCCGTTGAGTCATAACAGTGTGACAGCATGAACAATACCAGGACCCTGAAACTGGAGCAGCTAAATGGAACTCAGCCATCATTAATGTTATCATTTACACCTGTGCTTTTCTTAGTGTGAAAAAAAAAAAGTTTGAAAAATGCTGGAAAAAAATGTTTGAAAATGTTTTGAAAAAAAAGTCTTAAAATTTGTCTGAAAAAAATGTCTAAAAAAAAGTTTGAAAAATGTTGGAGAAAAAAAAAGTCTGAAAAATGACTGAAAAAAAAGTTTGAAAAATGCTGGAAAAAGAAGTCTGAAAAAATGTCCCAAAACAAAGTTTGAAAAATGTTGGAGAAAAAAAAGTCTGAAAAATGTCGGAAAAAAAGGTTGGAAAAAAAAAGTTTGAAAAATGCTGGAAAAAAAAGTTTGAAAATGTTTTGAAAAAAAAATCTTAAAATATTTCTGAAAAAAATGTTGGAAAAAAAAGTCTGAAAAATGTTGGAGAAAAAAAAAGTCTGAAAAATGACTGAAAAAAAAGTTTGAAAAATGTTGGAAAAAAAGTCTAAACAATGTCTGAAAAAGGTAAAAAAAAAAAAAAAAGTCTTGAAAATGTCCCAAGAAAAGTCTGAAAAAAGGTCTAAAAAATGTCTGAAAAGAATGTCTAAAAAAAACAGTTGGAAAAATGTTGGAAAAAAAGACTGAAAAAATGACCGTTAAAAAAAGTCTGGGAAAAAAGTCTGGGAAAAAAGTCTGAAAAAAAAAGTTTGAAAAATGTTGGAAAACAAAAACCTGAAAAAATGACCGTAAAAGAAAAAGTCTAAAAAAAAAGTTGGAAAAAGTGTTGGAAAAAAGAAGTCTGAAAAAATGTCCCAAAAAAAGTCTGAAAAAAGCCTGGAAAAAAAGTGTCTGAAAAATGTTGTAAAAAAGGCTCTGAAAAAAAAGTCTGAAAAATGTTGTAAAAAAGACTCTGAAAAAAAAGTCTGAAAATTTTTGTAAAAAAAGACTCTGAAAAAAAAGTCTGAAAAATGTTGTAAAAAAAGACTCTGAAAAAAAAGTCTGAAAAATGTCTGAAAAAAAGTTTGAAAATTGTTGGAAAACAAAAGTCTGAAAAATGTCTGAAAAAGGTCTGAAAAAAATGTCTGAAAAAAAAGTTGGAAAAAAGTTGGATGAAAAGTTGGAAAAATGTCAGAAAAAAAAGTCTAAAAAAAGTTGGAAAAATGTTGGAAAAAAAGTTTAAACAATGTCTGAAAAAGGTAAAAAAAAAAAAAAAAAAGAAAAGTCTGAAAATGTCTGAAAAATATCTGAAAAAAAGATTTGAAAAATGCTGAAAAGTCTGAAAAGATGACCGTAACAGAAAAAGTCTGAAAATGTCTGAAAAAAAAGTTAGAAAAATGCTGGATTATTACTACTATAACTACAACTCCTACTGCTACTTTCCACCCAAATACCACTTTCTGTGTAACAACTTATAGATTTTAAAGGTTTATTTCACCCAAATACTACTCTCTCTCTCTCTGTCTCTGTTTGTGTTTAGAAATGCAGTTCATCTGTCTGATATACATACAAAGCATTTCTTCTTTCCGCCTATTCAGGAAAATTCTAATTTACCACTTTTGACAGTATTACAGTTTAACTTCCAGCTTTTCTAGCAATGTATTTCAGCTCTTAGCTTCTTTAGCTAATGCAGTTCAGCTTCCAACTCTACCAGTTGTACATTTCATCTTCTAGGGTTTACAGCAGTGCAGTACAATGCATTTGAGCTTTAACATTTTTAGGCAAGTCATTTCACATTTCTGCATTTTCAGCAATGCTTTGCAATAAATTTCAGCTGTCAGCATTCCCACGCATTTTCAGCAGGAAATTCCTTTTTCTAGTTTGTACTATTTTCTACCACTTTGGTGTAAATACACTTTAGAGTTGAAATAATTATTCTATTAATTGACTGACAGAAAATAAGTACTTGGATAATCATTTAAATAATTTTGTTAGGTGGCTCAAGCTTCTTAAATATAAATATTTTCTAGATTTCTGAATCTTCTATGATATGAATATACACTATACACTATAAGGAGTACAAAAAAAACATTGTTTGAGACTTGTGATCAGCATTTTTTTGCTATTTGTTGACATTCTTTAAACTAAATGATTAATTAATCAACCAAGAAGATAAGCTGTAGATTAATAATGAAAATAATCGTTAGTTGCAGCCCTAATTGATTTACTTCAGTAGTTGATACCCATGTGTTTCCTCACGGTCTAAGAGTTCAGCTGTGACAACATTTACAAAGATTATTACGCCTTGGATTGAAGAAGAAAATCAGAGGAGAGTTTCAGTCATTGCTGTTTTATTATGAACAGAAGACTTGCCAGTTATGTGGCAGCCATAGTATATAAAAAAACACAAGATACATTCATGTCTTCAAATCACATTGTCCCACACTGTATCATATAAACTGCAGCTAACAAGAGATGATGGTCATGTGAGCTGTTTTCAGTCCACTGCAATCTTAAGGTAGGAATGCCATTGACATTTTACGAATAGTAGTGACTACAGTCTGGTCTCTAGAAATCATTTACACCCTTATCAAAAACTGACATTCAGTCCACTTTCATTAATGATATCTGTTAATGTAACAATGTCAGTATAGCATATCTCCAAAAACAATGCAGAAATCCAATTTCTTCAAATCATACAAATTATTTAAAGAAAAACAAGGGCATATGACAGATCTGACTCCACGCCACCCACCGTCGATAATAACGCATTAAGTGGGGTCACGACTATGCCCTGTAAACTTTAAACACCGATCAATATCAACACTTCAGCTTCGGCGGCAAAAAAATGAGAAACAAAAGCAAATTAAATTGTAAAGCCTTATTAGTTTATGGTCCTTTTATACAACAGAAATCTATGCTTTATTACAATGACAAAGGAAAGGGAAAACCTTTTATGGATTATGTGTTGGTGGTGACTGTAATGTGCCTCTGATGGAAGACTGGAATAAACCCTATCAATAGAACAAATAAATGGAATAAAGCTGTTTTATCAGGCCTGACTGGAAAATTACAAATCACTTTCTTCTTTACATGGCTCTGTGAGGAGTGGTCATCACTTACAGAAGTATATTTAAATGGTAAAAGCTTTGTAAAACAGAACAAAAACAGTCATGGTGTTGCTTTGAATACACTGTTGGACATACAGCATTCATACATACAGCATGTGTGGAATCGTTTGTATACTCATGCAATAAAGCACAGTGTTAGTTTTTTATCTACTTCACAGCTTGACCCACTGAAAGCACAACATTTTAAGACATGAGTGGCGGTAAACATTTCAGCATCAGGGAGGGCACTGGCGGGTTACCATGGCTACGAGACCTGAGACTCAACGTGGCAATACTGGAATATCTTAACAGGTGCTTCTTAGTGTGTAGCTGTGTCCCAAATCCATACAAACTAAGTCTAAGCAGGATTTTAGTGTGTCATGTGTTCATAAAATCACAAATTCACAAAATAAACTCAAAAAAGTCAGTATCCATACAAAAAAAACAACCTCCTTTTTGAGCGTACTGTACTGTTGGCGGACACTATTCTCTCACAATGCAATGCACAAAGGACATGCAGGAGCTGCTCACAGCTGGACAAAATAAAAAGTAATTGTGGATGGTGGTGAGACTGTTCTTATTTGGTAGTGGCGTTTTAATGTTGTAGTTTGATTAACATCCGGCAGCGCAAGTATCATATATAATTTCCTGTGTATTCCCTTAGTTGAAACAGTTAAGTATGTTGATTTCTTGTATACCAACTGCACAACAGCATACTATAAAGATTAGTATATAGTACATACTGTATACGGTTAGTATGCCGTGTGGAATTGGGACACAGTGTGTGTTTTCTTTAGCATTTCTTTTCTTGTTCTCAAAAAGTGCACAGACCTGAAACCAAATTTTAAAAATAAGTTTGATAATATTCTCTATTTTTGATTATTAATAAATCCCACAAATCCCAATAAATCCAGAACCTTACTAACAGATAGGTAAAAACCTACCCATTTACACCTGTTTGAGTACCATTCACACATCTTCAGTGTAAATGAAATAGGCTTGGGGCTGAGTGCCACTGTCAAGGTGGAGAAGCAGTAAAGTATTAACAAACAGACTAATATGTTGTTACTTTTGGTCTTATCATGGGATTTGTTAACAGTAAGAAAAATGTAAAATATTACCAGACTTATCCTTTAACACACCCTAGTAAAAACACAAGACATACAACATAATATCAGTGGTGGTAAAACTGTAGGTACTGATAGGCTGTTCCATGTGGTCAGACGCCCGCAGATCCACTTTAGTCCCTCATAGATACACGTCCATGGTGTTGAGGATCATGTGCCGACAGAGCGGGCAGTTCTGTTGGTATATGGGCTGCCTCAACAGGATGTTCGTACAGTCTTTACACAAGCAGAGGTGCCTGCATGGCAGCAGCACCACCGTCTTGGTGCAGTCCTGACAGATCACACACTTCTTCCTGTCCTCCTGCTCCTTCAGTAGAGTCAGCAGGTTCTCAGCAGGTAGAGGTTTACTGTCTTTGCCCGAAGACGACTGCTTCTTTAGTGGTCTGTCTGTGCTCGATGAAGGCAGAACTACATCCAGCAGCTCCTGGTGGGCTCCGTCTCCCGCTCTTCCATCTGGTGGGTCCCGCCTCTCCTCTCCGGGGTCGCCGTCGCCACGTTCCCTGTTGTTGTTGTCCCTGTTGAGCTGCGTCCTCAGAGCCAGTCCTAGCTGGCTGCTGAGCCGAGACAGCTTCTGCCAAAGTCCTCTCTCTAGCAGGTAGAGGTGATGGAGTATTCTTTGCAGGCGCCGCACGGCACCACGTGCAAAACGCGGGGCGCTCTGCAAGGCTGAAGCGAGGTGGTGGAGAGACAGATAAAATCTGTGCAAGGCAGGAAAAGAATGAACGTAATCCACGACTCGCACGGCGGCCTGTCGGGTCAGTTCTGGATTCAGGTAGGCGGTGGTGGTTAGAGCGATGGTGACAGTGAGCAGGAGACCGTAGATGTTCAATATGAAGATGCTGATAAACATGTGAACCAGCGAGACCAGAAAGTCCAAGATCAGTTTACAGGGTGACCACAGGAAAGCGGAAGTCCCGGCAAGGGTGCTGTACAGGAAGGTGAAGGAGGTCAGCGTGAGCTCCAGCACCTTCTGCAGCGGGCTGGACACCGTCTGCCACACGCTGACCACCACCGAGTACACGTTCTGGGTGGCAATGAGTGCATAGTTGACCACGGTGTTGGTGAAATACACCACCAGACTCACAGCGATGCCACAGCCCTCCAGCAACCACAGCAGACCTCGACACAGGTGCTCCTTCCCACGAAGCAGCACATGCATGGACAGGTAGCCCACCATCTTCAGGCTCTCCAGCAGCCCCTCCAGAGCCAGCAGCAAGCTGCCCAGCATGGTGACAGTACCGTGGGCTACGTTTGACGTCGCCTCTGCAGTGGATATCAAGCAGAGGAGGGTGAGGTTGCCCAGCTCCAGCAGCGAGGTGAGGAGGAGGCTGGGCAGGCTGGTGATGAAGGTGATAACAGCCAGGATGGTCCGCACCACGGTGTGCACGATGAGGAAGTTCAGGTCCAGCAGTAAGCAGACGGCGTCGAGGCATTTTCCTACAGTGGAGATGACAAAGTTCACCAAACCCATGGTAGTGTGTCTCTATGGTTACCTCTCAGGGGGAGACGTCAGCTACATCTTGTTCACACCGTCTTGTCCTTTAGAGTCAGGCGAAACAATACACAACCACTCCTTTCGTTAAAAGGACGATATTCTTCATGTTTTCTGCGTGTTTGTTGCGCTGAAGCGGGGAGATAAGATAGTAAACACACGCGTTACCAGAGGCGGATGTTTGGTTTCAAACCAGAGACACACTTCCGTTCACTTTCCGGGTTTAGTTTTTATTCTCTCCGGTTAAAATAAACACGGTCCAGAAACATTTAGACGGGTTAAACGGTGAGTTTATGAAACGTACACTCTGTTAAAACCCCGACGGGTGAAATCAAGAGAGAGATGGAGGAGAGAAAGACACACAGAAGCCTCGATGATGATGATGATGTGTGTTTACCGTCGTTACTGTGGCCGCCATGTTTGTTTTGGTCACACTGCAGCATCAGCTGACCTCTTCCTACAACTTCTTCTTCCGGTGACGTTGACCTACGTCACAGAACCGTTAAATGAATCAGAATGTTTTATGAAATATATTATTTTATATATATATAAATATAGTGTATATATTAGTTTACAGGGTGTATATATATAATATATTATAATATTATATATATACTATAATATAATATAATACTATAATAACATATGAATATACTATATAGATGAATATATAATATGAATATAATTTGTATATATATATATATAATATGAATATACTTTACTGTAAATTAAATGAACCTTATAAAATGTACAGTAATTTAGGCTATAAAAGTGCAGAAATATTATGGAAATATAATAATATATAATGAAATAATAATAATAATAATATCAAATAAAATGTAAATTTAGAATAGAATTGCTATATATATATATGTATATATATTACTATATAATTACTATATATATAATATGAATATACTTTACTGTAAATTAAATTAACCTTATAAAATGTACAGTAATTTAGGCCATAAAAATGCAGAAATATTATGGAAGTCTAATAATATATCATTAAATAATAATAATAATAATAATAATAATAATATATAACAATAGAAAATATAATAATAACAATAAATACAATAATAATAACAATGGTACATGTAATAATATAGTATAATACAATATAATAAAAATATAATAACACAAGATTAGCTTTTCAGTTTCTAATTTTGGTAAAAAAAAAAGTATATATATATATATATATATATAATATTAATATACTTTACTGTAAATTAAATTAACCTTATAAAATGTACAGTACTTTAGGCTATAAAAGTGCAGAAAGATTATGGAAATATAATAATATATAATTTAAATAATAATAATAATAATAATAATAATAATAATAATAATAATATAATGATATATTACTATATACTTTTAGGATAGCATTCCTATAAGTAGAAGACTGGGTATAAATATATGTATGTATACATCCGTTTCTGGACGCATGTGTACATTTATACACATTTATGTATATACTGTATATTTGTTTTATCAACTTGTCCTACCATTTTACCACTTCTATTATTATTGATATGTTCTATTTTAGCAGTTACCATATCTTTTACTTTATTTATCTGCTTTTATTGTCTTGTGAAGCACTTTGAAACATCTGTTTTGAGAAGTGTTATATAAATAAATGTATTATTATTATTATTATTATTATTATATAACAATATAAAATATAATAATAACAATAAATTGAATAATAATAACAATGGTACATGTAATAATATATTATAATACAATATAATAAAAATATAATAACACAACCTTAGCTTTTCGGTTTCTAATTTTGGTAATTAAAAAAAGCAGAAATGTATGTATTATTTTAATAATGATATTAGCAAAATGCCTATCCACTAATCTAAATATACAAATTCTAATCCTTATTGTCATCATTAATGCTGCTCGTTAATGAAATTAGACAGTAAATTTACATAATTTCCTCTTCAATCAATAAGAGATGTTAAAATGACAACCTCTGGCCTCTGTTGTTGTTGAATGAAAAAGAGAGAGCGAGAGAGAATAGAAATATTTATGAAATGGGCTGACCTCTCTCTCTCTCCTGCAGATCAATATAGTTATGTTCAGTTAATTTCAGAGAGCTCACTCTTTTTCTCGTTATTGTTTGCTTTGGATCTCAAGTATTTAGAAAATTGGCACATTTCCCCCAGAATTGTAAACAAGGAAAAATATTAAAACCTTTTCTTTGTTCTTAGAAACTGTGTGTGAGAGAGCGAGAGAAGTGAAAACAATTGCAGTCAGTTTTCATCAGCTTTGTGATCAATCATGCCATCACCAGGGTTTTCCAATTTCCCAAACTCATTCCATTTACATTACATTGTTGAGCCACACTCCCCATTACCTCAGCCGCTTTAATGACAATGAAACACAAAAGCTTTGCGATCCTGAACAATATCAACAGTACTTCCTTCCTTGCCTTGTGCCTCATCCTCCCCATCTGAGCTGTTCAACACTAGCAAAGGGAAACTCCGTCTGATACGATCATGGGAAATCCTGTTCCAAACCTTTCGACACTTGACAAACAGCATTTGTTTAAGCATTTAATGATACAACAGGGAGGGATACGTAGGAGCGGTGCAAGAAGCTATAAAAGGTCTTGTGCATTACTTTGTCTCTAGCAGAGAGCTTCTGGACCTGCTCCTTTTATGGTAGCTAACCTTCCCCGTGGTCCTTTAGAAGGCCAGTCGTCAGCTTCCTTTGTTTTTTTTTTCTGGTCAGCCAAATCCTTCCTCTCGAAATGACATGAGGTTACAATAGGCTTGCTTTCATCTGAAACCTCCTGCAGGCAGCCCCTCCTTAAGTGCCCTTATACTACACAATTACGTGTCTACGTTAAGCTCAAGAGTTTCTGTACTGGGCTCAGGAGATCATTCATATTCATTGACATCCATTTTTTATGAATGCGGCCTCTCCCAAAGATGATGGAGGCTATTTAGTAGAACCAAGATAACTTGTTCCTTTTTTTTCCTGCTTCAAAGTGTGCATCTTCCAGATGTATCAGCAGTCTTGATGTTGATTCACTCAGTCAGCAGAAGTGGCCAACCCAGCAGCCTTAGAGCACCACTCCAGCTGAGACAAAGATGGGCCATTTGTCAATGATGACAAGCCTTGAAATCCATCTTGAACTGGAAGCTGTCTCTTCAGAGATGATGAGCTAAAATAAGCAAATAATCTCAAAAATAAAGGGCAGGAAAAAAATCATACAGACATGGGAAACAAGAGAAGCTTGCACAGGATGAAACGGAGACAGCAAGACAAACCGACCCCTTGACGCGCTTCCTACAAGGAGCCGAGGGCCCACGGATGACTGATTTGCAGCAATTGGGCTCCTCACCCGCTGGGTCATTTCCACCCTTTAAAGAAACTTGAGCATCTGACCCGCCCTTCCACCTCTTTGTCTGCTCTTCCATTCCCCAGAAACAACTCTTTACTGCTCTGTGTCAGCCCCATGGGTAGCTGAAATCAATTTAGCTGTGAACCCACAGCCACTTGTCTTGTTGAATATCTCTAATGTAAAGTTGAATGTTATATAAAGTCTTAAAATTGAGTTATCACAACCTGTATGATATAAAGGTCTTTTTTGAGAGAACAACTGGCCAGAAATATCAAATATCAGACGTTTAAAAGACTGACTTTTGCAGAAATAAAACCATATCGCCAGACAAGAGCGCTGATATTCTTGTTATATGGTATGATGTATATATTGTTATTATGGTAAGGATGGCTTCTGAGCGAGGTGAACGGCGTTACCACGGTTTTACACCTGCGGCTTAAGTTACTGCAGTCTTGGAAAGGGAGGAGTGAGCGGAGGGGTACTCAGTGGTTGCAATCTACAACCACACCACCAGATGTCGCCAAATCCTACACACTATCCCTTTAAAAAGACAAAATGATTTTGATGACATGTTGGAGTGGTTGCCAGGTAAGCAGTGGAGATTCCAGGAAGTTACTGGTCCTAGCCAAGGAATAGCCCGACACATATAACCCAATACACCCTATAAAATATAATATATAATATACCCTGTAAAATGGAAAATAATAATTTTTTACACTTTGGCTGTGGGTTCATAATATCCTAAAGATAGAGGAGAGTGGTATCGATCTTCTCATCTAACTCGCTACACAGAGATTTACCCCCCCTGTTTTCAAATGGTCTGAGTCAAACTCCAGCACTACGAGATAGTTTGTCCACTGTCCATAGTGACCTGACCATTTTTGCACAGATCAGTCTCCCCATAATCTGGAAAATCTGTCATCGTGGCCGTGACTTCAAGTTTTGTGTCGTGTTCCCAGACTTTGTGGTTCATTTTGGGATGTAGAGTTCAGATCATCTAATTCAGTGATGACTTTGGCTGCCAGCCAGTACACTGGACTCACATAAATTTACAATCAGAGTACATCTGTGTGTGTTTTAGAAAGAGGACAGGGGGTAGGCGGCAGACCAGAAGCTTCTCTGGGAAAACACAAACTCCAAACAGTAGAAATCACTGGAGTGCAGACGGTTCGAGACCCAGAGCAGGACCCTGCATTCCTCAGAAACCCTCCGTCTCAAGCCCACTGCCTCCATACACGCTGAGCAGGCGACAGAGGGAGTGATGGAAGACTGAGAGAAAAGGTGGGAAATGAGGAGCAGGATAAAAGACTCCCTTCAGTAAAAGACATTGATGATTTTACGGATGTGACTCAGAGAGAGTCTCAAATATGAATAAGATGACTAAGACTGTGGAGGTCAGTCAGTGTGACATTCCTGTCCTTTGAGTTGTCTTCTCAGGACCTCGTCTGTGCATCTGCAGGATGTTCGTGAGTTTACAGGCTGGAGTAGCATTTTCCTGCTTCATGACTCATTATTCTGCATCTGTCCCAAAAAAAAACCTCAGTGAGACCATTTGTTAAATTAAAAAAAAGCTAACCGTGATGTCTACAATTGCAAACTTAGTTTTTCCATCAGACAAAAACTCCCCCAAAACTTAATTTATAATTATTTCCAATATGGCTGCAATGACTAACGATTATTTTCATTATAAATAAATCTGCGGTTATTTTGTCAATTAATAAATTAGTCATTTTTATATAACATATAAGAAAAAGTTGGAGTCTAAAACCTCAAAATATTCTTATTTGACGATGAAACACACAAAAAAATTCTCACGTGAGCTGCTGGAATGATGAACGTTTGGTTTTCAGTTTGAAAACAATTAATTATCAAAAATACTCAATCAATTACTTAATCAATTAATTGACTAATCTTTTCAACTCTGATATATAAACTTAGAAAAACTCTTTACATGTCTGAAGCTGCATTTTAATGCATGTGAGTGTACCCCACTGGCTAGCTCACGGCCGCTGCTCTCATACGGCGGTTACAGCTGATAACGCCATCCCGACCGCCGTCGTCATCGTGGAAGTGCAGCGCCAACACAGGTTAACACTGTTAACTCTTTCAGCACTGTTGCCGTTGTTTGCTCAGCCGTCGCCATGTTGAGAGCTGTGTGGAGGCAATAGAAACGCTATCAATTTCGTATTGCACACCTTTAACTCAGTAATTAAACTACTTGATAAATTGAATAATCATAAATCAAAAGCACTTTACTCTTGACATATAATCTTTTTCATGAAAGGAAAATGTATGATGATACATTCAACATTGCATCATCATGAATTTTTTATGTTAATGAGTTTCACAAAGCAAAACAGAATATATCAAAGAGATGTACACAGGCTTCTATTTGTGTCCTTTAAGTCTAATTTTCTTAAACAGTTTCTAATGAAAATCCTTTTCTTTTTTTTTTACAAAATTGTATTTTGATTCAGTGACCGGCCTTATTCTTTTACGTTTCAAGATCCAGACATTCGTCCCTTGAAAAATCACCCACACTCACCGATTTATTTCACTTAACACATAACATTTGTATTTATTATATTTTATTCTAGACAGAAAGGACCTGATAAAACCAGTTTTTTTTTTGCAGTGTAAGTTGCTCATTTTCCTTAAATTATAATTGCCCGAAGCAGGATAACGAGTTGCATTAATAAACTGAAGTCATTAACCTTTTTTATTCATCTGTCTTTTCTCTCGTTAATACCAAACTCTTCCCATGCTGAAACACTGAAGAAACATGTCAGTGGGTGGATTTATTATGATGAATGCCCCCTATTACATATAATCACCATGGAGAAGCGATGTTCAATTCTTGGCTCATGTAGTTATCAAAGTGTCTCTTTGTCACAATCCCCGTTGTTATGACGGAGTTTAGCAGAAATTCAAATTTCTCTCCCACTCTTCCCCCTCACCCCCTCACCATACCAGTGGATGCTCGAAAGCCCCCTGTCCTCTGGAGCAACTCGGACAATAGTCGCCTCTCATGCCGAGCAGACTACCCCCCAAAACAACTTGCTCTCGGGTCTGGCCTCAGCGGCTCGGAAAGAATGACTTCTTTTCCTCTCCTTCCTTCCTTCCTTCAGGCTTTCCTTAGCCCATGAGCAGAGCGCTGTGAGCCCTGGTGAGATAAACAGAGGTCGTGTGTAATCATCAATCACAAAGGAATGGCACACACAGGGGTGCACGGTGAGGACGCTCAAGTCAGTGCATCAGGAGTGGAAATCTTAAAGGAGCCAAGTTCAATGGTAAAACTGAGTGTGAATACTCCCAGTAGAGATCAAGGTGATTATCTGATGGGCCAGAGGCCTATAGTTAGATGAAATATCTGTTTATGAAATACACTGTTTGTGTGCAAGAGTAAATTTTATTCAAAGAAATAGTTTGGGAAACATGCTTATTCACTTACTTGCTGTGAGTCAAATGAGAAGATGAATACCACTCTCTTGTCTGTAGGATAGAGCTACAGCCACAACATATCCTCATACAATGGTTTGTATAATATCTTACGAAAAGTTGTTCCTCTTTTTTCATGCGGTTTCCTAAAAAATGTCCAGCAACTTGTGACAAATGTCCAGCAATACGTGGCAATTTCCGCTCGTTACATGCATAAACTATCATTTTCACAGGAAACAACTTCGTTAGGTTTAGACAACACAACTATTTGGTTAGGTATAGGAATAGGTCGTGGTTTGGGTTAAAACAACTCTAAAAGTGGTGTTACTTAAGTACATGTTAAGTACTTTCTGGTTCACGATTACGTGGCTGACATACAAATTGATTTTGTGGGATATATACAAATTACAGTGCATTACTTTTCGTAGGTATAGCTACGAAAGGTGTATGAGAACAGCCTGACAGCCAGCAGTTGGTTAGGTGAGTGACCACCGCCTCCCGAGATGGTATTCGCCTAAAAGTTCATCAAGTTCAACTCTTCGCAAATTCGAAGACTCAAATTTGCTACGCCACAGGAAGCGTATATTTTTTCACCCCTTTTTTTCCTCACATATAATGGAAGTGAGGCAAATGTTAATTCAAAGCTGCTTACTGATGTCAGTAAGCAGTGTTCATGGCATGTACACTACTTTCTGATGACAATCCCACAATGCAATTTGTCACATTTTATACATGCAAAATAGAGTCGCGTAAAACTACACGTGTCATCACTAGCAGGTCGATGACGACGGTTCTATGTGTCCAAAATCTCAATTTACTGCTCACTATAGGGTAACGTACATGTAGGTATTAGTGACACAGGAAGTCACCGCTCCCGACAAAGAAATAGTCCCACACATAACTATTCATAAAACTGTCTTTCTTTTTCTTTTTTTTTTTTACACTTCTGTTTTGGTACAGATTAGATGAAGAGATATATCATGTTAATTAGTGAGCTTTAGAGGTGCTGGTAGCTGGTTTTTGTTACCTTTGTTACCTTTCCCAAAATTTAAAGGAGCCAAGTGCAGGGATAATATCAAGTGTGAATACTAGGAAATACATACCCAGTATGTGTGCATTTGATAATCTAATTTAACCATTAAGAGAAAAATAGGTTTGAGATTTTGTTGGAGATTAATTGGGTTTGTTTGCCGGTTGATAGCTGTAGGTTTTCCCCCTGTCAGCAGGTTGTGAAACATGCTCTGATAAAATGTTTCAGAGCTTTGCAATCCCTGGGAACTTTGTGGGGGAGGGGATGTTGCTTTTTTTCCTGCTTCTATTTTCTTTTTTCAGCCTCATTCCCAAAACCATTGCCCCCTGATATTCCCAAACGCCCGGTCCAGGATGTATCATATTAAATAAGGGGTGAAAGGGGAACATTCTTGCAAATTGTCCACAAGGAATTTGAAAGAATGATTTCCCCAGATTTTATATTTTAACTTACAGTATAGACCCATACACCTTGCGCCGCGCCCAAGTCACATGGTAACCTTGAGGATTTGGTCATAATTCACTGACCCTGAGTGGCTGAACAATGTAGTTGTTTTGAGAGCAGTTGGTACTCTGCTATCGCTACATACCATAAGGACTGTGCGTCACCGTAAAGGAAATGAAAGCATCAACACAGTGGTTAACACCCTTATGTTCATTAGAGCATGCATTGACTGAACTCTGTTGTTTTATGTAATAGTTAATTGATAATCTAGATAAAACTTATAATACATATTTCACAGGAACTTCATTGATCCACATGAAACTTCTGGTGAGGAGGTCAAACGATTGTTACCCTGTCTGTGGCAGCAATACAGCATCCCAGAGAGGATTGAGAGAATTAACAGTACTTCACAACAGAAAGAGAGAGATATGTTAGGATGTTTTATCAGTATTGGCCTCATATTTCCATCAAAACAGAGCGGCAGCGCTCGTATCTCCACCAACAGATACGCTGTGATATCTTTAGAAGGGATGGAAAAACAGAACACCAGTGATATCTGGTGAACAGAGGATGTTTCGACTAAAAGCATCCGTAAAAGCAGACGCACTTTCTTCCTGCCTTTCTGTTTTATTTCTGCTGTTTATCTGCTTTGAACATTTGGAAACAGCAGAACACCAAAAATAAGGAACCGCAGAGAGACGGGTGTAAATAAGAAAACAATTGATCGTAGGAATAAATCGACATTTCTGGGAAATATGCTTATTTGTTTTCTTGCAAATAGTTGGATGTCTCATAAACGGTAAATATGAATGGTTACCATAAAGGAACAGTGTGTAGTATTTCGTGGATCTATTTGCAGAAATGGAATATAATATTCATAACTATGTTTTCATTAGTTTATAATCACGTGAAACTAAGATTGTTTTTTGTTTTTAGCTTAGAATGAGCCCTTCATATCGACATAGGGAGTGGGTCCTCTTCACGGAGTCAGCCATGTTGCTCTGCCATGTTTCTACAGTAGCCATGAATGGACAAACCAAACACTGGCTCTAGAGAGAGCTTTTTGCGCTTTTACATTACCTGAAGGCCACCGCTTGTGAAACTACGGTAATGTGAGCCGCCGAGTGCAAAACCTTGGTACCGCCAGCCGCCGTTTGACTTCCTTTTCTCCTGAAGTAGAGTTATTACTCAGCTGGGTTACTCAGTTGGCTGCTATCTCCAACTTCACCACTAGATGCCGCCAAATCCTACACACTGTTCCTTTAACTATGGTTAGCTTAGCTTAGCATAGAGGGTGGAAACAGGCCAAACAACGAGCCTGGCTTTGTTCAAAGATAACAAAATCCGTACACTTCAGGGTTTGTGAACTTAAAAATGTGCACCTCCCCTCCCCTTTCTATGACAGCCAGCTTTTCACTCTCTCTTCCAGCGTGGCCATTCGGATCAGGTAAAAAAACAAAACTATATCATGCAAACCACTGCTTTTCAAGTATAACCTATCCCTAACAGGCTAGTTATGTTGACATTAAACTTTTTTATGATTATAAGAAAATTGAGTAAACATGATTTTTACTCATGTCCTCCATGGGCTTTGACAGGCTATGGATCAGATTGTAAAATCTTGCCGATACACCCGAGACGTCTCTACCTCACACAGAGGGCTTTCACATTCACAACGCAAGAGTTTGGCAGAGAAATACACAGAAAGAAAGTTCCCTGAAGTTCTCTCACGGCCTCTTTATTTGGTTGCCACCAAATCAAAATAAATAAAAAACATATCTAAAAAACACAGCTTGAAATTGAGCAGTGAAATGGCTGGGAACACCCATCTAAGGATATATCTATAATTAAAATTGAGTCTGTTGAAATGCCTCAAGTGTCATCTACAAAATTCCTGGGAATTATTGTTGATGAGCGCTTGAGTTGGAGAGAACAGATTGACTGGGTTAGTAAAAAAACAAATAAATCTATTGGAATAATAAGAAGGGTTAGTCCTCTTCTCACCACAAGCTGTCTCCTTACTCTTTATTATAGTCTAATTTATCCCTATCTTTCTTATTGTAATATATTGGGCGAGTACATTTCCTACAAACCTTCATAAAATTTTCGTTCTCCAAAAACGTTTTGTGAGGATTGCAACTCGATGAGAGTCACACATCTCCTCTGCTCCGCTATTTCAGAAACTACAGATTCTTACTATTTATGATATCAATATTTCTCAAATATGCGTTTTTATTTATAAGATACTTTCTGGTGGGAACATTCCTGAGCAGTTCAAGACGTCTTTTAAAACAAATTCTCAGGTCCATTCTTACTCAACCCGTGAATCTCTAGATCTTCATCCTCCTAAATTCCTCACTAGTAGAGGTCAATTTTCGATAAGATTTAGGGGAACCAAATTACGGAGTAGCTTTTCACATCTATCAAAAAACTGTTCGTCTGTCAAATGTTTCAAAAGTCGATTAAAGGGTCATTTAATTGCTGTTTTGTAAATGCTTTCCCCATGTTGTCCATGTATCTGTTCCCACTCACAAAGTCTTTATAGATATTTAAATCAATATCCTCCTCACAAACACTAACCATACACTTCCTGGCAACACACGCACACACACACACACACACACACACACACACACACACACACACACACACACACACACACTTGTCTTTTTTGATATATTTACTGTATTGTTATTGCTATTATATATATATATATATACAACATATATATATATATATATATATATATATCTTGTCCTAATTGTTTTGTTATCACTATTATGTTGTCATATTATTTATTTATATTAATCTTGTCTCTAGGTGGAGGCTTCAAATAAGCCCAGTGGGTTTTTTGCCTCTTCCTGCACTGTATATTATTCATTTATTTATTTTTTTATGTTGTATAGTCTTAAATTGTGCAAAACAAATAAACAAAATAAATAAACAAAACACAGCAATACCAATTTTGTGATAAACCAAAAGATCTTGAAACATGATAATGTCCTTGACCAGAATTAAGAAAAGCCCATAAAGTAAATTAGCCATTCCTCTTTTCCAGGAGTTCAAAATCACAATCAAGTGGAAAAGGCTAAAAAAAACAACAACTGGAAAACTGTCTCCTCCTCTGAGGACGCTCACTGTCCAGCTGTGTGTTCATTGCTGTTAGACCTCGTCTCTTTTTCTTAGTAGTGAGTTTGGTATCATTGCCGCCTGTTCCTTCCTATGTGGCTCCGACCGACACTCAGAGGCAATCCACTTGGCAGGCGCAGATCAGATGGCAGACACACTGGTGTTTTCCAGCAGCAAAGGTTACAGAGATCAGTGTACACGACACGTCCCACCATTCTTTGATGTGCTTCCAGCTGCACAGGCTGTGATAGTTCACACGGGATCAAATAAAACTGAGATTAAACGATGGCTGTAGCTGCACCACCAGTTTGAGGTTTTATCACTGTCTGTGCAAAGTTTGGGGAAGTGTTGTATTGGTAACACACATCGGTCACTCGGGTCTTCTGATCAGGCAACCATGGCTCTGCCAAACAGATCATTCACATTTCAAAATCATCAGTGACTAGTTAAAGGCTTAAGGACACATTGTTTTCTTTGCAATGTCTTTGGTTTTTGTGTCTGTTTGAATCGTCTCTAGTTCTGTTTGTGTCCATGGTTTAGTACAGCCGGTGATTTTAAAATATAGTATAACATCAAAGCTGATTTTTCATACAAATTGAGCTCATCACAGATGTAAACACTTTGTCTATATATGTATAGAAATAATTGCAGTACAGAAGTGTCAAAGATATGTGTGAGGTAATTAGAAACAGTATCACTAAACAACTTTTCCAACTGTAAATGTCCTGCTGTAGACATATTTTTGTGACAGTTCTTAAAGGTGCTATTTATAACATTGATAACATTAAGCCACTAGGTGTCACACCTTGTTAGAAGTCTTGTTAGAAATGGGAACCAAACGTCAGATATCTTCCACAGATACTGTATAAACAAAACATTCATTTTAGACCCACCAAAATGTTTTAATATTTTCTTTTTTTTAGGAAAAGCCATACTTTTATTTGGCACCTTTCTAAAGGCTCTATGGATGCATTATTATTATTTTTTAAATATTTGTCTACATAAAAATGTTATTAATAAGACCTTTAAATAACCAAATTTATGGGATTCTTTACAGTAATCAAACATTTTTTTGTGTTTATGTTAAGAAAACAAATGTTGGTCAATATATCATCATAGTTTTACTCATCTAAAATCTACTTTAATTTATTCACTGAGAGGCTCCTTTGTATATGTATTGTGCGACTCTCCACACTGTGGCAGTCGGCAGCAGACTAAAATTTGAAATTATGTTGAGTTGGATCAAGCAAGCCAAAATGAGCTGATATCTGACCAGAGTGTCAACAGCTCAGTATGTTGTGTAATTTTCCTGCAGCCGTCTGGTCCTCTGGAGAATTTGTTTTTATTGCTTTAGTTTGCAAACACTGCCGTTATCCAAACCCTGATAGTCGAAACCATGTCTACAGTTAAACCGTCTGCTTTACCTATCAGAGACTGCAGTCCTGCAACCAATGTAGAGGTCAGCATCATTTAAATTATACGATGTCCTCTGGCAGGCACCATGTTTTTTTACATGGTTTGGTTAGGGAGTCAACCTGATTCAACTCCCTGATTGTCCATATTAAGCTTGGCATTTAGCACTAAGGGGGAGTCACATCCACAGGCTTTATAAGGTGCTGGATGTAGATAAATGTTATCTTTGTAACTGTTATTGATGGAGAACAAAATTCAGCTGAGTAGTTAGTTTGCACTGACGTGTTGTAAATGTTGTAATGTGAGTAAGCTGACTTGTTCTCAAAGTCCCTGACAAATGTGGGTCAAATCTTAAGTATTCCTCCAGAATATTCATGACTAAATACACAATAATCAAAGTTAGAAATTTGAAAAATAAAAACATCCTGTGGTATTATTGATTAAAATCTAAAAAACAATGCCACAAATGTCTTCACATTTATGTATGACGTCACCTTTATCTGGCTCAGCCCGCCACTTCACACCAGTGAGTAAAGCAATGACAAAAACACAAAATACACAATGTGAAAGAACCAAATATTTACCGGAAAATTGTTTTGAGGAAAACTAAAACAACTTAAGGAAGTACTGTATCTTGACATGCTATAAAAACTATATTTATATAATATTTATTCACTATTTGGGCCATGCAGATGCATGTAATACGTGCATGAGAGAACACATCAGAACATGTTTCAGCCACACATAAAGTTTTAAGTATTTCCATGGGCGGATTATGAGACAATGGGCCCCAGCATGGGCACAGACATGCAAAAGGCCCAACCCGACACACTGACTTACTATAGTTGTTTAGACTCTCTTTGTAGTTATTTTGTGTCTCTTTGTAGTTTTTTTGCGTCTTCTTTGAAGTTGTTTTGCATCTCTCTGTAGCTGTTTTATGTCTCTTTGAAGTTGTTTTGCATCTCTCTGTAGCTGTTTTCTGTCTCTTTGTGGTCATTTTGTGTCGCTTTGTAGTATCTTTGTGGCTCTTTGCAGCTGTTTTGCAACTCTTTGTAGTTGTTTTGAGTCTCTTTGTTGTTATTTTGGTCTCTTTGTAGTTGTTTTGTGTCTCTTTGTAGTCACTTAGTTGCTCTTTGCAGCTGTTTTGCATCTCTTTGAAGTTGTTCTGAGTCTCTTTGTAGTTGTTCTGAGTCTCTTTGTGGTTGTTTTGAGTCTCTTTGTAGTATTTTGTGTCTCTTTGCATGTTTTGCATCTCTTTGCAGTTGTTCTGAGTCTCTTTGTAGTTATTTTGGTCTCTTTGTAGTTGCTTAGTGGCTCTTTGCATGTTTTGCATCTCTTTGCAGTTGTTCTGAGTCTCTTTGTAGTTATTTTGGTCTCTTTGTAGTTGCTTAGTGGCTCTTTGCATGTTTTGCATCTCTTTGCAGTTGTTCTGAGCCTCTTTGTAGTATTTTGTGTCTCTTTGCATGTTTTGCATCTCTTTGCAGTTGTTTTGTGTCTCTTTGTAGTCGCTTAGTTGCTCTTTGCAGCTGTTTTGCATCTCTTTGAAGTTGTTCTGAGTCTCTTTGTAGTTGTTCTGAGTCTCTTTGTGGTTGTTTTGAGTCGCTTTGTAGTATTTTGTGTCTCTTTGCATGTTTTGCATCTCTTTGCAGTTGTTCTGAGTCTCTTTGTAGTTATTTTGGTCTCTTTGTAGTTGCTTAGTGGCTCTTTGCATGTTTTGCATCTCGTTGCAGTTGTTCTGAGCCTCTTTGTAGTATTTTGTGTCTCTTTGCATGTTTTGCATCTCTTTGCAGTTGTTTTGTGTCTCTTTGTAGTCGCTTAGTTGCTCTTTGCAGCTGTTTTGCATCTCTTTGAAGTTGTTCTGAGTCTCTTTGTAGTTGTTCTGAGTCTCTTTGTGGTTGTTTTGAGTCGCTTTGTAGTATTTTGTGTCTCTTTGCATGTTTTGCATCTCTTTGCAGTTGTTCTGAGTCTCTTTGTAGTTATTTTGGTCTCTTTGTAGTTGCTTAGTGGCTCTTTGCATGTTTTGCATCTCTTTGAAGTTGTTCTGAGCCTCTTTGTAGTTGTTTTGAGTCTCTTTGTAGTTGCTTTGTGTCTCTTAGTGGCTCTTTGCATCTGTTTTGCATCTCTCTGAAGTTGTTTTGCGTCTCTTTGTAGTAATTTGGGGTTTCTTTGTAGTCATTTTGAGTCTCTTCCTGTTAGCTACAAGTCTCTTTCCGTGACCTTTTGTAGGTGAAGGCCAGGGCGTCCCTGACACTTTGGGCTCCTGGACCTTTGCCCGGTGGGTCAGTAATCCATCCATGCGTATTTCACCTTTGTTACTGGTAATGAGTTAAAGGCTATAGATTCTCAGTTCACTATGGAGCAGGTGGAAGTTTGGTGCAGGATGGAGTTAAGTCTACTCCTCATCCTCCAGCCTCAGCTCAACAATAGGCCATATCCTGTCTGATCCAACACACCACTGCAAACAATATCCTCATTGAATCAGTACACAGAGGTCACCAAGTACACTGACACAGTGGTTATAGCTACTGTACTACCAGATGCCCTGCATGCTAAATGTTGAAACCCCGTTATGCAAAAGAGGAGGAAACAACCACACCTTTTCACTCCAAAATAACACCCACACTTCACTTAAGATAGTCATGCTGAACTAGTTTTCACCAGTCATGGTTTTTGTGTCCTCTCGATGGGGAAATGTATCATGTTGGAAGAGTTGGAAACAACACAAGGTTGTAAATTATAACTTCATACATACTGTATTTCTCTGCAGACCTCCTCCCTCCTGCTGCTCTCACTCAAGTTCCTCCTTTTTTTTGCACACTGCAAAAAATATCAACCCTCAATCATTCATTTTGAAACTTGGGCTCTGGATTTATTATTCATCTGTACTCATCTAAATAGATAAGAAACACAAAAGAGTGGAGACTGCGTTGTTTAAAGGTCCCATATCATGCTCATTTCCAGATTCACACTTGTATTTTGTGTTTCTACTAGAACATGTTTACATGCTTTGAACATTACGTAATGTTCAAAAAACCCTTTATTTTTCCGGAATTGCAACAGAATTGCAACAGAATTGCATTGCTAGGCAACAGCTTGGGTTCATGTGTACTTCTTGTCAGCTGATGACATTCACATACACTGCAACCAGGAAATAAACTGGGACACATTTAGAATGTTTACGTTTAAATCTGTGCAAAGGGTCTAAATATTGTATATTCGTGACATCACAAATGGGCAGAAATCCTGACGGCTTGTTTCAAACGCAGAGTTTCTGAATACGGGCTGTGTGTATTTCCCTGTGGATTGAGTGTTTCGATACTTTCACAGTATTTATATAGGACTTAAGCCTGCTTTATAATAAAAAAAACATGAAAATCTTACTTTTTTATAATATGGGACCTTTAAAGCAATTAAAGTGTCGAGAGGAAATGACACTTTTAAAACTATACTGTGTGCATGAATGATTTGGTACAGATTGGACATTATATTTTTTACAGTGGAGGACCTGGTGTCTGCCTCTGCCCCTCCTGCATCATCTCTATCTGCCTCCCCACGCTGCTCTGCACCGCCGCTCCTCTACCACAGTTCTCCAGGAGGACCAGTCCCTGTCTGTCAGACTCACTTCCATACATACACACACACACACACACACACACACCCACACCCCAGCACAGGACAGCTGCACCGCCGACCAACAACAACCATGGCTGCACGGAACACCGCCTCTCTGCTCGTCGGACTCCTGCTCCTCTTCCTCACCTGGGGAGGTGAGTGCCCGAGAAATGTTTGATACTCGATCCCTGCAAAAAACAAGGCTTGTTGGTGTTTCAAACTGTCTGTAGACGCGTGCAAAACACCCAGAGACAGAAAATGATTTAGAAGAAGTTTGTCATGAAAGTAGAAAGTATGAAAGTTGAGTGTGATGTGAGCAGAAATTCAACTTTTCATCATCAGAATCAGAATCGTGTTTATTGCCAGGTGTAAGAGGTATACACTAGGAATTTGCTTTGGTTGGTTTTGTTAGTGCAAATAAGCAGTATAATAACACAAGAATAGATAAAAACGTTAGAATAAAATAAGAATAAAAAAAATTTAAATTCTACCAATATACAATATAAGCTATAAACAAAAATAAACATGATATAAACATTTCCTATATGGGGTGCAGGAACCTTTTCAGAGGTCAACTGTTGCCTGCAGATCAACTTTGCCTCCCTGCTCGTACCAGCCTGTCCCTTTAGGTGCAGCTCCTGTGTTTTGTACACTGCCTGGATGGATGTGATACTGCACAGTCCCCTCTTGCTTACATTACTTCTCAGTTAAAATCTACCCACTCAGCCACAGTAGTAAACCTTCCAGCCACTGCAGCCCTATGTTGTTGTTGTAACCTGGGTGTACGCATGTGTTAAAGTTATCTTTCAAGTCCCCTATCTGTTGAAAGTCTTCACAGAAAGTAGATTTTTAGAAGGAAAAGCGTTTTATTGATCAACAAATGACAGTACTGCACAATAACTTGAAGGCTGTGGCTTAACACTAACTGAAAATATATTATACATTAGGGGTGTAAGACAATATCGAAAAATCGAATATCGCGATATGATACTGTGTTGATTCTCAAAAACACTATCGATTTTTAAATAATAGTGTACACGCAAAGATGAACTCAGTCAATACTTTATTTCATTTGCAAAGAGATGCGCAGTGTATGTGTCCTCTCAAAGTAGTGCTATGATGTCGGATGTTACAGACTGTGATAAATGCAGATCCCACTGTTGTGATTGCATAAAAAAGTAAACTTTTTACTCAGATTGTATGTGGTGTGTTCTTTAAACCATGAGTTTTCCTAAAATTGGATTTAAAAAATCGCAATATATCGTGTTGCTTACAGTATGGCAATATATTGAATGGTAACCTCTCTATCATGATATGTATTGTATCGCCAGATTCTTGCCAATACAAAGCCTTACTATATATAAGTTTTGAAGTGGACAAGCTATTTTTTTTATGTCTTCTTTCTTAATTTGAATGCATTTCCTTTGCTCTGAGGGTGTTTGCCGTTAGTGTGATGGATGGAAATGGAGTAATGTAAACTCCTTAAGGTGCAAAATATTGTAAGATTTGTACGGCTTTATTGTGAATAAACATGTCAGGATTGTTGGACACCTATACTGTGAAACATTCTAATTGAAATGAACATAATGAGATGCCAGGCTTTGCTGAGTACTTTCCATGGTATATGGAGGTATTTGTGGTTAGTTTGAGTAGTTTGGCGCCTGTATTTTTAGACATCCACAGAGGTCTGGTTGTAGTCGGGGAGCTCTCCTCCTCCGTCTGCTTTCTGTCAGCTCTCGTCGTGTTCCCAGCAGTGATCAAGTGGCTCAGTGCTGCCCAGGCAGCAAACTGTGTTTCTATCACACACAGAAACACACAGACAAACACATTCCCAGAGAGAGTGAGGTCCGGCTATCACTGCACAGGTTTTAGAGTGTGAAGCCAAAAGGAAAATGTTCACCTGTACAGTTTGTCGTCTTGTTTGTTGTTGATCACACTACTTCTTTAAATCAGCTGCGTGAGACTATAATAAAAAAAGTTGGATGGCTACTTGTGAGATGCATGATGAGGTTATTTTTAGAGGAGAGCGTGTGAGTGTAGATTTATACGCGGTGGTATGTGGGTTAGAAGGGCACGCCACCTCAACTATCAACATTACACTTTCATTTTAAAAGGCTTTTTTAATTTAGTGTTGGTGTGCTTTCACTTGTTTGTTTAAACAAGACCAGTCAGTGTGTGCTGCCCTCACACCCCAACCCTTCCTCTTTAGGGATTCTGACTTCCCTCCTCTCTTGCCCTCCCACTCTCCCCACATCTTTACCTTTCCTTACCCCTGTTTGTCCCCCACCACATGGACCTCTCCCCGCCTCGTCCCTGTATTGTGCTGATCTCCTGTTTAAGTTCTGCCTGACCTTTTGTCCGTGATCTTTTCCAACTCTTATCACGTCCACTTCCTGTGCTTCTCCTTCTCTGGTTTTCTTCAGGCCTTGTGCTGGTGCCCTTCACCTCCAGGCCATATCGACCCTGACATTCATTGTATTATAGATTTGACAAATAACAAATATTGTCCAGAAACCCTCACAGGTACTGCATTAAATGAATAAAAGAATATGCTCAAATCATATCATGGCAAACTGAAGCTCAACAGACAACAACAGCTGTCAGTGTGTCAGTGTGCTGACTTGACTATGACTTGCCCCAAACTGCATGTGATTATCATAAAGTGGGCATGTCTGTAAAGGGGAGACTCGTGGGTACCCATAGTCACATCTGAGAAGCTGGAACCAGCAAATCTGCTTGAAAAATGACTTCAACAATGATGAAAAGCATATTAACTTGTTGTTAATTGTTAAATTGAACAGTTGTTTCATCTCTAATTGGTTTTATGCAAACTTCACGCCAGATTACTAAAAACAACCTGTTGCGATCCCGGATAAGCGGTTGAAGATGGATGGATGGACCTGTTGCAGTGACTTTGTGGTCAGTTTTTCTCCCCCTCAAAATCTTTAGTGATGTTGGATAACAGCCACTCAGGCCTGCTGGATCTGCAAAGACGCTCTGTTTGAGTACTTGCACATGTACATGCAGCACGAATGAGTGCAATTGTGTCCGTGCCAGATCTCCTTCTCCAGCCCCCAATGACATCATCAGACGAAAGACGGACATGTTGTTGGACTGCAGCGGTGACCCCCGATAAGGATACTATTCACTTCCTGTGACATCAGCTAATCAAGCCGGGCCAAAGAGCAGCCACACTGGACCTCGCTCATTTAAAGGTCATCACTTTCTGCCGTGGCGCTGTGCTTCGGCTTCATGAGCTCAAAAGTGCTGCTGCTCCTCAGATGAAGTGAGCTGGTCATGGACAATAAACGCCCTTGTTGTGTTTTGACCGCAGCATAGAAAATTGAGGCCCAGTTATCTGGCGGAGGATCAGCAGAGCAGAGCGGGTTAGAAATGGAAGTCTCTAAATTCAGATCTCTCTTCCGGCGCAGCGAGGACTATTTATTTCCATGCATATGAGCAGTAAATTGAGTTTGGAGGTCTTTGATCTTCTTTGACGTATGACCATTCATTTTTTTCCTGATGTCGGTACCTACATTTCTTAAATTGTGAAAAGTGATTTAAAAGTATAACACTCTTATTCATTGAAAGCAGACTATTGCACGATACATTCATAAATATTACATATTCTTCAATGCGTCTTAGTAACCAACTGATCAAATAATAATCAAACAATCACTATGCCTCCAGACCAGGTCCTTGTGTGGAGAAAGTTCGTCACAGGCACGTGGTGTCTTATCTTTGTCCTGAAATAAAGCCTTGAGCTGTTGGAGCGCTCTGTTTATGTGTTCCCATGCAACAGACTCCTCAGTGCATGAGCAGTCCACCGCTGTTTTTGATCTGGGCCGTGACGGTGCAACATTAATCTGGACATGTCCAAAATTGTTTTGGTGAATTTACAGTTGTTAGGATTAGTGAAACATAATCCAGATCCCCAGAGAAAACTTGGAAAGGAAACCGTACAAAGGCTAGAGAATATCAGTCTTGTTGTACCATAGTGACTGAGTTTAATAGAAAGGACAATAGATCTGAATACAATAGGAAATCATATGCATATATCTTGACAGTTCTTCTTAAACATGGTGCAGAGGTTTTGAGTTTTTGAGTGTATCTTTGTCTGTTTCTCAGACTTCAGGAAGTAGTTTTTTTTTTTTAAAGAATAATGGACAAACCATTAAAACCCAAGATGCTGTTAGTGTGAATTTGTCGACTCTGGTGGTGCGACCTGTATCTGTTTTTAGCATTAAAAGGGTTTCAGTAACACAAGCCACTACTGTACAGTATGATTATGTAAATGGAGCCTCTGTAACGTTTGAATGAAGAAAAAGCATCCTGTATGATTGAAAATTAGAATTTCTAAACATTTCATGCTGTTCTCATACACCGTTCGTAGCTACAGTGCCGTGAAAAAGTATTTGCCCCCTTCCTGATTTCTTATTTTTTGCATATTTGTCACACTTAAATGTTTCAGATCATCAAACAAATTTTAATATTAGACAACGATAACCCAAGTAAACAAAAAATGCAGTTTTTAAATGATGATTTCATTTATTAGGGGAAAAAAGATATCCAAACCTACCTGACCCTATGTGAAAAAGTAATTGCCCCCTAAACCTAATAACTGGTTGCGCCACCCTTGGCGGCAATAACTGCAATCAAGCGTTTGCGATAACTGGCAATGAGTCTTTCACATCGCTGTGGAGGAATTTTGGCCCACTCGTCTTTGCAGAATTCTTTTAATTCAGCCACACTGGAGGGTTTTCGAGCACGAACGGGCTGTTTAAGGTCATGCCACAGCATCTCAATCGGATTTATGTCCGGACTGTGACTAGGCCACTCCAAAACCTTCATTTTGTTTTTTTTAAGCCATTCAGAGGTGGACTTGCTGGTGTGTTTCGGATCATTGTCCTGCTGCATAACCCAAGGGCGCTTGAGCTTGAGGTCACAAACTGATGGCCGGACATTCTCCTTCAGGATTTTCTGGTAGAGAGCAGAATTCATGGTTCCATCAATTATGGCAAGTCGTCCAGGTCCTGAAGCAGCAAAGCAGCCCCAGACCATCACACTACCACCACCATGTTTGACCGTTGGTATGATGTTCTTTTTATGAAATGCTGTGTTAGTTTTACGCCAGATGTAACGGGATGCACACCTTCCAAAAAGTTCAACTTTTGTCTCATCAGTCCACAGAATATTTCCCCAAAAGTCTTGGGGATCATCAAGATGGTTTTTGGCAAAAGTGAGACGAGCCTTTGTGTTCTTTTTGGTCAGCAGTGGTTTTCGCCTTGGAACTCTCCCATGGATGCCATTTTTGCCCAGTCTCTTTCTTATTGTTGAATCGTGAACACTGACCTTAATTGAGGCAAGTGAGGCCTGCAGTTCTTTAGATGTTGTTCTGGGTTCTTTTGTGACCTCCTGGATGAGTCGTCGATGCGCTCTTGGAGTAATTCTGGTAGGCCGGCCACTCCTGGGAAGGTTCACCACTGTTCCAAGCTTTCTCCATTTGTGGATAATGGCTCTCACTGTGGTTTTCTGGAGTCCCAAAGCCTTAGAAATGGCTTTGTAACCCTTTCCAGACTGATAGATGTTAATGACTTTGTTTCTCATCTGTTCTTGAATTTCTTTCGATCGCGGCATGATGTGCTGCTTTTTGAGATCTTTTAGCCTACTTCACTTTGTCAGACAGGTTCTATTTAAGTGATTTCTTGATTGAACAGGTCTGGCCTGGGTGTGGCTGGTGAAATTGAACTCAGCTTTCCAAAACATGTGGTTGATCACAGTTAATTCATGATTTAACAAGGGGGGGAAATTACTTTTTCACATAGGGCCAGGTAGGTTTGGATAGCTTTTTCCCTTAATAAATGAAATCATTATTTTATAACTGCATTTTGTGTTTACTTGGGTTATCTTTGTCTTACATTAAAATTTGTTTAATGATCTGAAACATTTAAGTGTGACAAATATGCAAAAAAATAAGAAATCAGGAAGGGGGCAAATACTTTTTCACGGCACTGTATACCTATGAAAAATAATGCACTGTAATTTGTAAACCTAACTAAGTAGTTTTGTTGCCTAAACCTAACCAAGTTGTTTCCTGTGAAGGCAGAATTTTATTTTGAAAATACTGTATGCATATAACAAGTGGAAATTGACACGTATTGCTGGACATTTGTAGGAAAACGAAAATGAGGAATAACTTTTTGTAAGATATCATAGAAATCGTTGTATGAAAATACGTTGAACAATTGTACCCATCTTCAATTCTTATTTAGTTGGGTACAGCCAGTGGCTAACAGATATTGCTGTCAAACTGTCATTGCTGTCTCAGTTTGGAGACTTCTCTTCATGTGCTACTTTTACACTATGTTTTACTATGTCACATAAACATTTCAGTGGTTTTATACCTCACTGAAAGACTCTGCTGTTCCCTGCTTATGGTCCAGTGTGTCTTGCTCTCTTAGGTTGGCCGATGATAACATCAAGTGAAATTTAGTATGTCATTAATATCCAGTAATCCATACAGTAAACACCACTTGTGGCCACAGCTGTTGCTGCTTGGCAAAACTTACATAGGCTGGCTTTAAAAGATCACCGTGAGATTATTACTGTACTAATGCTGTAACCTTATAATAGATATTGGCAGCAACGTCCAGCCCTCAGAATTAGAATCAGGAAATGTTTTTTGTCTGTCACAAAGATGTTTGAAAATGATTGAGTTTTTCATAAAGTGACCAAATTTAAGAAAACAAACCCCATAGTCTGAACCATTCACCACTGAATATCAAGTTGCTCAGAGCTAGTGACGTAGAATAATAGGGGAGGTGGATGGGCCCAACAAACACAACTTTCAACCAGGAGAACAGTGTTTACGTTAGTGACGTTTGTCACATGTTTTGTAGTACCTTTTTTGACGTGTTTTCCGTAGTGATGTTACGCTGTTTCTGTACATAGTTTACTTAGTTTATGTACTAGTTTAAGCCCAACAATGATGTTTTTTATGCCCCCTGCTGGTACTACACCATCATACACACGTGTAATGTTCACGCCTTGGCGAGGCAAAACACGACACTGACACGTTATCCTCTAGTGGACAGTAGGTATGTGACGGTGAGGAAATTTCTGTGCACACCCGCTGCGACCGCTCCGTCCTCCACACTGCGATTGCCTCATTAACATTATGGTTCCCTTATAGTATTGGGTCTGAATCTTAAATATTGCCAAATAGGCGATTTTGCTTTTTGCTTCGATACCAAATCCTCCGCCATCATCTTGTCTGTCAACACTCTCTTGTCCCGTGTGTGTGAAATCGGACTCCTGCTGCTCTGTGCTGAGACAGGTGGGACTATTTCACACTTTGGCAGGATATTGGGTTGAATAGTCATACCAGACTCAGTTAATTTTTCATGTCATACTTGGGTTTGTGTGGGAAAGCCAATGTAGAAGGTATTTCCTGGCTGATTTGTTGACAAGGGTACACGATTACATGTGTCTGTAATGGATTTGTTAGTGTTTGTGGTGTGTCCTCAATCAACCTGATTATCTGCTGTAGGTAAACCGTCAGGCTGAGGACATTGTTGCTCTCCCACATGCAGATTTCGAGGCCTTGTCCAATAAGAGTTCTTGGGCTTGAATAAATTCTCAATACATTTGCATTGTGGTTGGCACCGTAAGGTTTCGACTATGTGTTAGACTATGAAGCAGAAGAAAAGCTGCATTTCTTTTCAGTTTTTTGTTTTTTTTATGGAAACAGCGTTTTCATCCGGCATCTCCCTGCTGAACCATATAATGGGTTGAGGCTTTGCACTTGGGAACATGGATTGTAGAAGCAAAGGGTTTCCTTTTACTGTTTGATCTCCCCATTGATGTGAATAACATCCATTATCACCATTACGTGGGTCAATATAGCAAACCAGTGATGGAGAGGCTGTTACTGGTGGAGAAAGCTCCGAGGACTTTGTGTTGTTGTCATCAGGGCCATTTTGTGCAGAATAGCAGCAAATGATTGTTTTTATTATATAGCTCGAGCAAAGAAACAATCTGCAGCCAAGCCTTGTTGAATGATATCTTAATATCAACACCTTTTGTTGCCAAAAGCGAGCGGTCTAACACTTGTTTACTGTGTAAAAGGAAGGAAGGAAGTTCATATTCTGCCTTGTTCAGTCTTCTGTTTATCAGAACAGGGAAAAATACGCTTTTGTCCCGAAGAAAAATCGCTTTTGTTGTACACATGTTGGCTTGAAATGGACAAACATCTGCAACGAGTGATTTTGCAAATGCCACTGAATAATTGCTTTCAGGTAATACAGATTTTCCTGATTTGGTCAGTTTCAAAACAGTTTGGTTTTTATAAGAAACACACCACCAGTGATGCCCAACTGAAAGCCTTTACACAATAACGGCCTTGTCTGCAGATGTGCAACGAGGCATTTCATCTGTAAGTCATATTGTGGGTTCAGTGTACTGTGATATATTGCTCTATATTTGACTGCAGGGTAAATCCATTCATATATCATACAGTTTTGAAATCACCTTTAGCTAGCACAGCATCTGAGGAGACACTTTTCCTCTGACTGTTACCACTTACTGCTGCTGCTCCAACGGCCCTTTGAAGTTCCCTGATCAGACGGACAGCTGCGTACACCTGGTGCCCTCGCACGCACGCACGCATGCACGCACGCACGTACGCACGCACGTATGCATCATGCACACACACAAACGCTGCCACTAATGACGTGTTGTCGCCATGTGTTATTTTTGTTAAAGCAAGGTTACTGTTACACTGCTGGTGACAACAAACTGTAGAACCAGACTGTCTAAATTCACATTAACCTATACATTACATCTGTACAATCTGAAAGTATTTGATCATTGAGGTTGTAAACATAACACCATCCCAGCTGCAGACCAGAGTAGCTCAAATTCAGCTGCCCACACTCTGGTTTTGAATAAGCTGTGAGAAAAGTATGGTCAAGGTCTTCAAGGTTTAGGAGGGTCCCTCTCCTGACTTTACATAAATTAGTATTATAGGTGTTGTAACACATAGCAAACTCCTTATTACTCCTCTCAAAATATTAATCGAGTATATTGAATGTGCAATGTAATTAACCCATTTGTGCCCACAACTGAAATTGCCTAAGCACAAATGTGAAGACATTTTGGCAATAGACTTCACATTATATTAAGGGTGGGAAAAAAATTGATTCAACTATGTATCGCGATTTTTTTTTTTACGATTCTGAAATTGATTTTTTTAATGCCAGAATCGATATATTTGTTTCATTTGAGTCAATGTGGAGGTAGAAGGAAGTTACCGCTTTTATTGTTGTAGTCAGAGTAGCATGACGTCATATCTGTTCCGTAGCCGTCAACCAAAACAAACCGCAATGAGCCGAAATGACAAAGTAGAAAACGGCGCAGGGTCCACGTGGATACGACCTGCACCCTTACATTTGAAATCCAAAGTGGTAAACACTACACATACAGTAATGTATGGAAAAACTTTGGGTTTAAAGATAACGGAGCTGACAGTACGAGCTAGCGACGGACTTGGCGATATCAAATATCAAAGATTGCACACGTATGCACTGTAAAAAAATATTTAATATGGAAAACATTTAATATAGATGTAAACATTTCAAAGTTGTACTTTTAGATACTTGCCCAAAGTATGCCCGTACCAAATGTCAAGACTTTTGACCAATCAGAACAAATGTTGTGGCATTTTTCCTTATCATACTAAATATAGTCTTTGGGCACAAATGGGTTAATACATTTTTGGCACAAAATCTTAATCATCATACCAAAAATTTTCAAACCATACATAAGGAGTGGCTTCTTCTTGCTTTTATTAGATATATTGAGTGCAAGTTGTGACATGCAGCAGGATTCAAACCACACCAAGATACACCAAGATTAGATGTATTGCTCTACATCCTGTTTACCCCCGGCCTCAGCCACAGTCACGGTCGATTTATACATCTACAAATGTGCATTTTTCTGAAAAAGTAGTTCCAAACTAAAATGTGACTCTTAGGATTTTGTGTGAAAACAGTTTAAATCATATTTACACAAGGCTAATGAGCACTAAGTATAAAAGCCTCAGCACTAGGGAATGTATTGGGCGTTGACAGAAGCTGCTACCCGATCCCTTAAACAACCAGAAATTGCTTCCCATTAAACCTGTGTGCAAACTGGAACATAAATCATGTTAAAAGCCTGTTTTCATTGTGCGACACTAGAAAAATGTCAAATTCTCCTAATAATCCTGTTAATTTCTTTTAGTGACCACAGACCTTTTTTATTGCAGCGAGAGAGGTTAAGAGGTCAATGTGGTGCTTTTCAAAGCCATTTGAGTCCAAATTAGAGAACAGGATGAACGGTTTTGTTGCATCTACGGGTGCTCAGTTAGGCGTTTCGCAGGTTTGAACCTTGTACACTCTGTAGGAAAGCAGGATTTTGTTCAGTACCCTCTCTGACGTGTTGTATTCAGAGCACAATTCACTAGACAGTATCACAGGACTGTATATGTGATCTCCCCCCATTTGGAAGTCATTTAAAAGTCATGGAGAGCTGGTTTTATGAAGCTGGCAAGAGGAAGAAAGCTCAAAGCGGTACCTATCAAACTGTCTGGTCCTGCTTGAGCAAGGCACTAAAACCCAAACTGCTCTAGGGGCTCAACCCTGTGTGATGCTACACTTGAATATGCAATGGAGAGCAGATATGGATGGATTTATAATAATTATAATATGAATATATGTGCTTTTATTCTTCCAGATTATCTGCTAGACTTCTGCACACAGGAGTGCAGTGAGGTTACTGACTGTGATAATAATGATAACTCTGTGGGATGGCTTGCTAGTGAAACTTGGGTCACGGTTGAAACAACAAACCGAACTCTACGATGTTGTATATCAGCCCTGAAATAAACTCTAAGCCTCCAGCCGGCTCGTTTTCTTTAGATAAACTGAGAAAACTGTCATCGGCCAAAAACATCAACATTACTGAGGAGGTCACTGAAGAGACTTCTGTGATTATGTAAGACATGGTAGAGAGGTGCAGGGAACCGGTTTGTTAGTGTTGTTAGGTTGAGAGCTGAATGAGTCATTTAAAAAATGGCATTGATTTATCCCTTTATTTAATAACTTGTCTCTTACAGCAGTGCAAACTTTAGAAAAGTGCATTTTTCTTCTCCACAAGTATGTTGTTTGGATTTCTTTCTGGCCCACTTTAATACACAAAAATACAAATTCTGTTTTTTTTTTTTATAGTGTTTGAAAGTGAACAGATCAGCGGTTTGTCCAAGAATAGATATGATGAAGAGGAAATTGCAGTTTTGATCACAGCGGAAGGGCTGTGGTTTTGTTGTTTTTAAGGGTCCAGACAGCTGCCTTGTTACTGGTGTTAATGGGCCGGCTCACAGGAGGGATGCAGCTTTTCAAACAAACACTGCGCAGCTTTTTGGTATATAGAAACTGCCTGCCTTTATTTACACTCAGTCCGTTTGTGTTAGAATACAATCAGTAGTACACAGTAAAACACAGTAGTATTATGTTGTCCTCTGATTTCAGTGGTATTTTTTTATATCTGTGCCTTGGCTCGTCATTCTGTGTTTTATCCAAAGTTATGTTCACTCCAACCAAGGAATTATCTTTGTTGCCAAGTGGATCCAAACTCAACCCTATCACTAGACGATAATCATCATTATTGGAGGATTCTGCAGAACCCCAGATTACGTTCAATAACAAATTTGTATTATACCCTATGCCAACGATTTGTTAGGGTTAGGCAACTAAAACCTTTGGTTAGGGGTTATGGAAACACTGTGGTTACACACTTACAGTCTCCTGCATGAAAATCCGATGCACTACAGGCCTATCCAAACTCGTACTTTTCGCCTTGTTACATTAAGAGCACACTACTCCCTGCGTCTGCCCTTAACGTTGGCATTAAACGTAACTTGTGGGTTGCAGAATTGTCCAATTTGGTTGTACAGTAATTCCTCTGGATACTGGGCTGTCAAAATCATATAGCATACAGATGCACAGTTTTTGTCAACCCGACAGCCTAAAAATGTGGGTTTCAATGAGCGCTAAAAGCTGCAGTTATGGAAAATGATGCTGATTGTCTGTTTACCACAGCCACCAGGAGAAAACAAACCATATAAAAAACATTTTTTTTCTGTCTTCATATCAAATCACAATGTCACAACGCAAATTTCTACAGTGCATGAATCTACTGGATGTACATTTATAACTCACAGTACTGTTGTATTTGTTGTATTTAGGTGGCAAGACAAGCATTTGCCAGTTTCTATAAGGGACAAACGTTTGAGATCTGGCATTTTTGTCTCAGGAAATCCCTTTTTCTTTCTCGCTCTGTTTCAAAGGGTGTTTAGTGGCCCCCAGACGAGCCAGCTGTTCCTTTCTGTCAGTCACAGCGACTCCGATGTCAAAACGATGGTTTCTACATGGTGGTTTGGCCTTAAGAAATAGTGATCATTCTTAGGCGTTGCAGGGGTGTGGAGTTTTACCAAAAAATTTTGAAATCGACACCATTCACACTGTCAGATGGTATAAGGGATGTGTGATATATGGGCCATATGTTTATCACAAAAATGCATTTGGGCAAAAGTTCATTCACTGACATTGCAAAACTCCAAAACCACTTTGCTTAATTTGTAAGGAAATCCAGTAATTTATGTCCATCGAAACTGTCTGAGGTTTACAGTGACAAAATACAGTTATTATAATAAGCTTGTTTTGTTAGTAACAACTGTATTTAAATGAATAGTCCACTGTGAATAACCTGAAACCGGAGAAGGAAAGACGTTGTGCATGCATCATCCTGAAAACAGCCGCTCTATAACGCCTTAAATGCAAAAATCTTGGTTGTATGTGCAGTGTCTCCACTCTCGTCCTCCTCTCCAGATCCTTTTTCATAGATGATGATGATGAGAGCTAACCTTGTTTGCTCCGGACTATTTAAGGGATAAATATGGTGAGATTATATGAGCCAAATTAAATTTGGATGTGATGATACATTGCGTCTCTCCACAGGGTCTGAAGCATGCACAAACACATACCTACACATGGCACAGGGAGATTTAACTACGACTATGAACTGTTAAAGAACATTAACTCCTATAGCTCTTATACCACATGTTGACTGATGAAGGTCTGTCATTTGAGATTTTGTTTTTTTATATTTGACAGAAAGGGTACAAAAGACAGACATAGATAGAGCAAGAGAGACAGAGAAAGATTTGAGTCTGATGAAGGCTTCGGAGCTGAAATGCGTTTGGTTTTCCCCCAAATAAATACAACTTGTGTTTTGTTTCTTTAGGGGAATTCATGTGACAAGGTTTCAGGCCACTAAGATGTCTTAAAAGAAACCAAGAAGTCTCGCTTTATTAGATTTTTATCTCTTACAATTTTGTCAAAGGAGGGAAGCTTTTAAACATGAGCATCCACAGAGCTGCAGGACATCCAGCCAGCGAATCTGTGATCCTGGATAGCATCAATAAGACATTAATGTAACAGAATACAAAATATAAGATGTTTAAACAAAGCCAGCAGTACCTGAGGAACTGGTATCTGATACTGATAAGATGGTAACAAGACGGGGCTACGAGGACGGGCTTGAATTTTCTTCCAGACCTAGATGTGGGAGATGTGGTTTCCAGACGTTGGTATGCTAAGCACATGGAGTAAAGTAGTGAAAACCTCACCGTGTGATTGATTTTATCCAGCATGATATACGGTCAACTGTGTTCATGGGAATAGTTTATAGCATTGAGGAGAAAAACCACGTATGTGCTTTAGATTTGTGATGTGAAACTGAAGGGTGATTTCAAACCGGAGCAGAGAGGGCGACTTCAAACAGCTCTCACGAATGGTCGAAACACTATATAGACATTTAAACTGATGTTGGATAATATTATAAGAATGATTATATAATGTAGGAGTGTTATTTTGTTGGTGTGAATAGAGATCATTGATTAGCAGCGGTGGCAGCAGAGGAATGCAGCATCCACAAACATCTACACCATCACTTTGTGCTGCTGAACGTTGATTTCTGGTCTCTTTTTCTTTCTGACACGGTGATTTATGTGCTTCTTCCCTTTTCCTCTCTGCTCAGAGGTCAAACACACACAGAGCCTTCTCTGTCCCTTTGCTAAGTGTTGCAAATGTGAGAGAAACGCTCACCGACGAGTGAGGGGCCTCTCCTTTTGCCCTCTGGGCTCTTTTTGGTTTTTAGTGTGATAGAGATGAGCCTCCAGGACTGCTCATTTACCAGGAACCGTGGCTAATTGCTGCAAAGTTCTGGCTGCTGGGCTAGAGACAAGTGAAAGTTATAACACCCATCTGTAGCTAGAGGTGCAGTTAAGGCAGGACGATTTAGTTTCGTTGTCATGTATTTGTCTATATGCATTAGGGGCGGGAAAAAAAATCGAACTATCGTATATTTGCTTCATTTGAGTCTATGCGGAGGTAGAAGGAAGTTACCGCTTTCAGTAACGTAGTAGTCTGAGTAACGTGACGACATATCCGTTCTGTATCCGTCAACCAAAACAAACCATAGAAAGTAGAAAATAGCGGAGGGCCCGCATGGATATGACTTGAACCCTCACATGTGGTAAACACTACACATACAGTAAAGTATGGAAACACTTTGGGTTTCACACGTTGCCAGAAAGAGCAGAGCTAGACATCACGGCTAAAGCTGCATGCTAACTCTGTCATGGACAGGAAGCGTTATCGTATTGTAACGTGCGGTCAAGCCAGCCGTCACTCTCATCTCGGTGGTCAAATCAGCCGACGCTATAGTTGTAGAGCACCCATATACTGACATTTAGGTTAAATGCACTCAAACAGCCTCGATGGAGCTGACCATGGATGTATAAAGAGAATGGAGCTAATGGGAGAGCTAGCGACTGACTTGGTGAAGTTAGCGAAAGTACGTCTGGTTTTCAAAATAAAGTGTTAACAAAGGGAACTGTATATAGAAAGTATACAGAAATAAGATTGATTGGATTATAATCTCCCAGAAGTATAAAACATTACATGTCCCTTATAAATTAAAAACAAAATACCACTAAGTTGTGAGGGAAATGTCTTTATTCTTTCGACTTTTGGGTTGCTGGAAAAAATTGGATAATAATTCCTGACAATGACTGATATATTTGACTTCAGGACATCTCTGACTACATACATGCTGAAAATCAAACATTTTTACTTTATAAATTTAAATATTATATATACATTTTTTCCAATATTCTAGTGTTAAAAAAGTTAACAAAAATCACAATAAATTGTAATATCAAATCGCAGTACTTAAAATGGAATTGCAGTACTTAAGAATCGCAATACATATCGAATTGCAACCCAAGTATCGTGGTAGAGATAGGTGTATCGTCCCAGCCCTAGTAGATAGATGCTAGAAAGAGAGCTAGCAGAGATTTAAGCTCCAGCAGTACAAAGCTTGAGCTGATCCTGGATCTGAAGTTGTCCTCTGGGAGCTTCAGACTAGAGGCCTGTCAGGATCTCTGTCTATTCTCTGATAGTTCAACACCCTGCTTAATAATGGATGTTGTTTTCCTGAAATAATGCTCCGCGCTCATCTAATGCACATTAGGATCCTTTTAACCTAATGCAACCCTTCAGGCCTCAGCCGTGACACTGTCGCTGACTCCACAGAGCAGACTTGATGTGTTTGCTGTGACTACGCAGTGTTTAGTTACAGTGGATCTTTGTTAGTAGTTAACTTTTATGGTTTGCTTTCCTCTCTGGCTTCAGTGTTTGTCTATGGGATTATTAACTTCTAAATTTATAGTGTTATCTGTCAGTATCTCAAAGCTTTAGTTATGCATCATTTTTATGTTTATGCTTTAAGTTCTTTCTCTTCTAATGAAACTGATTGCTAAAACATCTTTTTCTTTCTAAGTCACACCAGCCATTCAGTAGAAAGTGATCTGGCATGATTTGATTTGGTTTCATTCATAAGATTTTTATCGGCCTTTTCCAAGTAGAAACAGCTGATGGTGCAGTCAAAAGGGACCATTGTTTCATTCGCTGCATCGCTTCCTTCATCATGCTGCACAAAAGCACCCGGGACCTCAGATCAAAACATGTGAGATATTTTAAATCGATCTTATTATTTGTCCTGTAATAAATAGGCAAAGCTTTTGGCAAGTAAAGCATGTGATCAAGAGATGAGTTCAACACTAATACTGTTATTTGCAAGAACTTGAGATGATGTCAGTGTTATTAAGAACGTATTTCTTTTCTTTTCTTTGGGCAGTTTGCACATATTACCAGTTACATTTTTACCTATAAATTCTCTCCCACTGTACTGGGGATCTGAACTTGTGCAGCCAGTGTCTAAATCAGAGCCTTAAAACTGCAGTAGGCAGAATGTTTTTGGCATCATTGGGCAAAAATTTCATAATAACTTTTCAACATATTGCAATTCAAGTGCTCTGAGAGAAAACTAGACTTCTGCACCTCCTCATGGCTCTGTTTTCACGCTTTAAAAAATCTGTAGCCCGTGACGGGAGACTTTGGCCAATCACAGGTCATTTCAGAGAGAGAGCGTTCCTATTGGCTGTTCATTCAACGGAGGCAGCTGTCAATCACTCGCGAACTCCGGTCAAACTAGGCAGCGCTGATCAAGCATGAATCAATATTCTGTTACTGTAATGCCTATTTCTCTCCTCAAATGTTTTCAGAAACATCTTGTAGTGTACTGTTTAGCTGTAAAACGAGAAAGTTTGCTCCAGCTGGTGGGCGGTGCTTGGTATTTCCTCAACTGATCTCAACATGGCTGCTGGGTCACAAACTTTCTCATTTTATCGAATTTTTTTGCTCCCTAGTTTGGCCGTTTGATCAGAGTTTGCGAGTGATTGACAGATGCTCAGAGACGGCAGACTCCAGCTCGGCTCTGATTGGTTGTTTTCCTCAGGTCTGTGAAATCTTGCAGATGCCATTAGGAGCACCAGAGGACACAGAGGAACATGATTTTTTTATAGATTACCTGTCTCACAATGTGATGTATTACCCATTAAAACAGGATGTTGTGGCTGGACACAAAACAGTGAGGCATAATTCATTCATTCATTCAAGTATAAACCGATGGGATATCAGATAAGGAGAATATGGTGGTGCGTAGATTAATTTGCTAAAAACCAAACCTGTTCCTGCCAAATCCCTACAGGAGGCACACAAAATGTGTGACGATTTTAGAGGATTTTTTAATGAGGCCTTTGTGTTCTTACAACCGTCGTCATGTTACATGAATTCTTCGTCGTAAACATGGGAAGCATTCCTATGCTACCATCTATCCTATATGGCATGAATGCCGTGTTAGGTCACCACTTCCTTTCTCACGAAGGAAAATGTTTCCATGACGTTAAAGTGTCCATTTCATGTGATCTTTAACTCTTCCAACTTACATATATGACATACATGCATTTGATTTTTGTCAGGGTTTTTATTTTATAATGCCAGATTGCATATGAGAAACACTGACTGATGGTGCATGACGTGTAAATACACACACGTCTATTGTTTTTATGCAAGCTCACACACCGGGCGGTGGTGTCAAGACGCACGTTATACAACACAAAACTAAACGACGTCGTGTGTCGCCTTTTATCCATCCGACCATTTGTCTGGTCTTCTTGTTACACTGGCACTTAAACAGGGGTGACTTTACTTTTTAACGTAAGGTTTTGGCGCAGATATTTCCATTTCAAACAGTCACACACATTCACAAACATGCACGTGTGCATGTGCACAAATGTGGCAAATAGATGTCTTGTCATGAAAGAGCAGTAAACGGTTTTGCGATTCATTATTGCCACTTGCAGCGTCCACCAAAAAAGGAAAGAGCTGCTGCTGAGTACTTTACCCCGTGAGTCAATGGGTAAAAAGCTTTCAGTGTTTGTGGGTGTGTGTATCTGCGATCTATCTTTAGATATAATATGCCAGCAGCAAGCAACGTACATCTCATACTTGTAAAGCCATGTCATGGGACTTCTCTCTCTCTCTCTCTCTCTCTCTGTTTGACTTTCTGCACTATCACAATCAGCATTGTACAAAAATACCGTCCCTATTGGCCTTTCCCATACTTCCAAAACAGCTTGTGTTATTTTACTTCTGCCTGCTCACAGAGTGGCTGATATGGAGACCATTTTGTCATCTGGGACGTGGGAAAGAGGATGGAGGGGGCGTTTGTACCACTATGGGAGCAGGCAGGAGGAAATGGCCCACAGAGAGTCACTCAAACACACACACACACACACACACACACACACACACACACACACACACACATACACACAAATGCAAGTAGGCATAGATTTGAGAGATTGTGAGAGTAATTTAACAATGTTTTTTTAATACTATGGGACGTGGCTTTGGACATGGGAAGATGACCGCATCCCACATGAAGTCAGAAGACATATATTCAACACACATTTTATATGCATCTGTGCGTGTGTGTGTGTGGGCATATCAAAATAGCTGAGTGTGGAAACTGAAGAGGAGTAGGTGTTGCTGCCAAGTATTTATCAAAGGCTGGGGCACAGAGTGAACTCTCTTTGGAGTGTAACTGCTGAGGGAAGACCAAAGGGCTGCTCACAAAGAGGGATTAGCCTCAGGTCAGTGAACCTGTGTGAAGGCCTGCGGTTAGATCTTCACACCTGTAGTCTGACACTACTCACAAATATGGTTGGGCGATGTCTACCGATCTGGCATATGACGATGTCCACAGTGCTGAGAACTCAAACTGTGGACTGGGTCTGCGTGAGTCATCCAAACTGATCACATCATGTGAGCACAAAAATCATGATGCTGTACTCGTGGTTTATGACATACAGCTATCAGCGATGGACGATGGCGTCGTTCATCGACCCAACCCTACTCACAAATAATTTTTCCAGCAGTCCAAGAGTCTTCGTAATCTTAGGTCTTTATTAATTAAAATGAAGTGTACATAAATGACATTATATGCCCAAAATGTGTAGTGAACTTAAAGTTGAATAGACCTTATTCACTGCAGATCTTTTGACATTTTAAACACAGATGTAAATATTATTATTATTATTATTATTATTATTGCTGCAGCAGAGCCATAATTAATGTTATTAACTCCACATGTGCTTTTCCTGCCATGACAAGTAAAAATGTCTGCCGTGAAAAAAGTGTATGGAGTCATTTGAGAACAATAAAGGAGCAAGAGCGCCTATAGTATCCCACACTCAAGTTCACCGTCACTGTAGCAAGAAAGGCTTTGTTAGTAGTTTCCCCAGTGTTGTTGTGCAGCCAAATTACTTTTTTATTCCTGGAAAAGGGGTCATGATAGAAAAAGTTTGGGTACCACTTGCATTAAGTGTGAGATTCTAGCTCTAAATTGGCATCCAGAGAAAATATAGTTCAATATGCTTCAGTGTTACGGGGGGTTAAGTGATAATTGGACTCCAGGAAGTCACTGCATCCGGCTGAGAGATAGTCCAGCACATAACTCCTGTAAAACCACAAATTAGCTTGGTTTTGACACTTTGTTTTTTTGCACAGATTTAAAGAAACGAGATATAACGTGTTGATTAGTGAGCTTTAGAGATGCTGCTAGGTGGATTTTGTTACCTTTGGACGGAGCCATGCTAGCTGTTTCCCCCTGTTTTCAGTATGTATGCTAAGCTAAGCTAACCGACTGCTGGCTGTAGCTTTTTATTTCTCATACAGACATGAGAGTGGTATCGATCTTCTCCTCTTAACTCTCTGCAAGAAAACTCATTTGAAAACTAATTTCCCAAAATGATGAACACATATTCCTTTAACCTTAAATAGTCGATTCCATAAACTGTATATAAGAAGTTGACGTAGTCACCAGGACGTCACCCATTGGTTCGTGGACTGCATTTTTGAAGCCTCGAGTTTGGCATTTTGTACAACCGAATGCTGAATAAGACATTTTCAGGCAACCAAAAATGTTATAATTAACTTTCATGAACGGAAAACACTGTGAAAGGGTTAAAGTTGTAAGACGAAAACACAGGCATCACCCAGACCGGACAACGCTTTGGTAGCGATCGGTCAATCACCAGGTAGCCACGCCCTAAAGCATACCCTGCTTTATGGTCCATTTGACTCTAAATGGGACCATAATTTACTAAATGAACATCATGCTGTATTGAAGAAGACTTGAAACTAGCAATTGAGACCATAAACTCATGTTCAAAATGTTTACTGAGTTAATAAATCAAGTGAGAAGTAGGGTCATTTTCTCATTGACTTCTATACGATCAGACTTCTTTTTGCAACCAGAGGAGTCGCCCCCTGCTGGCTAGTAGAAAGAATGCAAGTTTAAGGCACTTCCGCATTGGCTTCACTTTTCAGACCCGGAGATTTCCCCCTGGTTGATTCACTTAAAATTATTTAAGAAAAAAATAAATTCTCACCTACCTCTTTTGGCTTTATTTGCCCAAATTCTAAGAGATTTGTCCTTTAAAATGGATCTGCTATTCCAATACAATGGAGATGGATGACATTCGTGAATTAGTGTACACTTTTCATTGGAGTTAATTTCTGCTGAAGATATTGTCAACCAGTTTCAGAGGAACTATGTGTTCTGTGGATTATCCAGAGTAACAGGGACACAAACAAAGTGACCTTATGTGACCCATCTAAAGCTTAATTGCCGTACTGTTGTAACAGTTGCGAGTCCTCATAGCCCCCCTGAAAGATCGACTGGAGCCTGGCGTGCTGAGAACCGAGCCAGGTCTGATCTGTGCAACAGGTGGTCTGTTGAAATGGAATATAGCGTCAGATCACCAGGAGAAATCAGAGAGCGATGTGACTCCCTCCCCATCTCCCCTGTTGTGTGGTCCACTCTGATCCTCTCCACTGTATTTACATTCCTTGTATCCTCCGTCTCCTCTGCGTTTTGGAAATCGTTAATTCTGATGGCATGTTGAGTGGATACTGCCGCTGTTCGGCTCCAGCGCCCTGGGGATCAGTGTGTGTGTGTGTTAGGGAAAGTGTCTGGCAGGTCACTATGACAAGTTGACCTTGTTTTCTCTCAGGCATCGTGGGAATGTGCCGTTTGGGTGCTGCAGCTGCCACCGTCCATCTCATTGTCTCTGCACGCAGCGATTAAAACATCACCTGAACCCCACACAGGCTCCATGCAGAGGAGCACTTCCAACTGTGTACGATGTATAGGGTCACAGCTAATGATTATTTGTATTATTAAACTGTCAGTCAGTTTTTTTCTTTGATCTATTGATTAAGTGTCAGTCTAGAAGACATCAGAAAGTGGTAGAAAGGGGACATCCTGGTAACCACTGCAACTGCAACGTTCTCGGTTCCAGCAAAACATTCCAACTAGATTATGCATATTGCAGTTTTTACAACAAAACGGGGACCCATTTGTAAAAAAACAGTGGGCAACACCGTGGTCTGAAAAGTGAAGCCAATGCTGAAGTGCCTTAAACTTGCATTCTTTCTAATAGCCAGCAGGGGGCGACTCCTCTGGTTGCAAAAAGAAGTCTGATTGTATAGAAGTCTATGAGGAGACAAAAACCAGTCCACAAACCAGTGGGTGACGTCACGGTGACTACGTCCACTTCCTATATACAGTCTGGTATGGTAAAACTTTGCTCCACAGCGCTACTGCTGGTTAAAAATGTGACAGGGTAGCTTAATTTTTTGAGAAAGTGGAACCAGTATCTGTTTGACAATTTACTTAATAATGGACAATATATATCAAAATTGTTAGCGAATCATTTTTAATCAATCGAGTCAACTAATCAATCAATTGACTGATCATTTCAGCCCTAATATACCTGAAAGGTGTGTTTGCAATGTACATTACATAGTAATACATATAATTTGATAGTGATCAACTACATCTAGTTTACTAATCTGCACTCATCCCATGTTGATCCATTCACACCTAAAACTCCTGTAATTCCTCAGAGTCCAGTTTCTAGCTTCTATTTCTGTTTGGAGCTGTTGGCCAGTCCTCTCTGCTTCAGGAGAGTTACTGTGTGCAGCCAACATTGCAGGAACAGAGCCATCCACCCAGGCCAAGGTCGCAGCAACAAGACTAGTTTTACAAATGTCTCCTCTTAATGTAAACTTAATAAGGTCACTAGTCTCTTCATTAATAAACGAAAGCCTTGCTAACTGTTAACAGTTAATGCAAGCAAACAGGATGAGAAAGAAGCATGCATATTTATGAAGAAAGAGTTAAACACAGTTGGGTGAAAGAGCCTGGTGTCGGAGGGGTTTATGGAAAGATCCCTAATGAGCACCATTGATCAAAGAAGTTGTGAATTCTCTGCAGAATTACAGCTGACAGGATTGTTAGCGGGAGCTTTAAAAATGTTTTAACAAAATGTTAGTATTGCAAAATAATGGCTGAACAATATCATGTGTATTTATTAGCCTCTGCTGTAGAGAAATCTGTCATTCTTTTATTTGAGTGCCTCATTCATGGCATTATAAACCCGGCTGCATGTTGAGTTTATGGAGAAATGTGTGTCTGCTGTGCCAGAGCTGTGAGGGGGATTCATGAGTCACTGAGAGTCCTTTTCCTTCTGAGGGCCTGATTAAAGCTGTGTGTGTGCGTGTGGTTTTGTTAAAATGCCTTTGGGTGCGTCACAGGACTAATGTGATCGATGAACGTGTGACAAGGCCTTTAGTGTGTACGTTTTTAAGAGTTTCTCATAACATTCCTTTGCACCATTTAGCCGAGTCGAGTTGACCCAAACTAAGTGGAACTACTGTTCTGGCAATGGATCTATGAAGGGGTGGGGTGGGGTGGGGGGACGACGACAAGACATTTGGCTGCGTCTGCGCATCCCTCAAATATGTCTATGTATGAATATTCTCAGTCTTCCAGGAGATAGGACCTGCTGTATTTGCTTGTCAATACCATATTTTCACTAACTGGAGTCACCAGATTCATTCTTGTTAACTTGAACCCAAATTTTACCCTTAAATGGCTTTGAATTTTGAAAATAAGAAAAAAAAATTTTATACTTGACTATATCACATATTTGTTCTGTATCTGCTTCCAGACACAGATAAAGGGGCATTCCAGTAAATGAACAGCGACACAACGAATCACCCTTTTCATTTTTCCGATCTTGGATTCTCAACCGAACACGAAAAAGATCACAAGATAAACGGTTTTAATATGTTATTTGTTACTGAATAAAACACATTTTCCAAAAGGTTTGGTGTGTTTTTATGCATGTTTATAAACCCGAGGACAGGAAGTTAAAAATACAATCCAAAAATTGACATACCTACCCAACGAACGAATAGTTGAATATTCAGGTCCAGCCATACTTATTACCAGTTATGAATATCTTTGGCATGAATCAGAGAGCTGCTGAGTTGAATGAATGCATCCTGAAAGTAAAAGGTGCCTTTGTGTGGGAGGACTTACACATACTTCTCATTCAGCTTATCAGGAGAAATGAAAGTTAGAAGGTCAGCGAGTTTTAGTTTGTCTCTCTGTATTTCTCTTCTCACTGAGTTGTTATCTTCAGCACTTCCTTCTCCCTGCAAGATACTGTAAGTGTGCCATTGAGGGATTAGAGTGATAAATGTCAGAGGCCACAGCAACTGTCAGAGAACCGAACACCCTCTTTCCTCACACATCTCTTGATTTCTCCTCCCACCTCACCTCTGTCTTTTCTTTCTCCGTCCTCTCTCGCTCGTCTTTTATCTGTTTTCTCATGTTAACTCTATTCACTCTCCTCGGACCTATTTACATCCGTACAAAGAGCAGCCTGACTGAGGCACTGTTTTCCCATGCTCTCTGTCCTGAAGTAGGGCTGCTATTTTTGGTGCCAGCCGGGTCAGTGCACTGTAATTCTGCTGTATCATGTAAGCAAACAAGCTTGATAGGCCATTGTTATTCTTAGATGTGACAGGGCTGGAAACATGTCCCGGAGCTGTCGCTTTATTTTACTGGCGTGTTTGAGGGGTAATATTTGGTTTGACATCCACTGTGGTTTGCATGCTCTGTTTCAGTACAAAACTTCCAAGAAGTGATTTCATAATAGAATTAAAATTGAATGTAATACGGCCCTTGTTATTTTTAAGATGATTAGATTTATGCTCCCGCGTGTTGTCTGTCTTTTTCATGTTAATACTGTTACTCAGCAGTGCTATCACCTGACAGGATAAGCTGTCTCGATACCTGTCCTCCCTTTTAATATAATAATCATACTCGTCCTTTCATTTCTTTATTCAGTAGAGTCTCAGCCTTTTCTTTGGGGGACCTGCCAGAAGTAAATTAAACATGAATCAGAGTCTAAGCAGGGGAATCCTCGGTATGTAAATATTAATACAATACCTTAAAATCTAAACTCGTGATAGAAGAAGCAGATTATGTAAGGACTCTGTTATGCAAACAAAACTCTCTTTCAGACTAATGGGTTCAGGACTACAAAGTTCCTTTTAGAGAGAGCAGAAATGCTGCCGGTGAATCACTAAAACAAGTGGAAACTAGAATGACACTCGGAGAGCGCAGACCTCCACCAAGCTGCCCGAGTACGATGCCCATCCACGTGTAATTTTGTTAATGTTGAGATCAGCTGTACGTAGCGGAACATCGTAAAACACTTCTGTCAAAATGGACAGAAACAAAGTAAAACTCACCTAAACCGTCGTCGTTACTCTTTCCAACAATCACCAAGTGTGCTTTGGTTGAACTCAACTGTAATTTCACCGAGTTTAATGTGAAAAAATGCCAACAGGTGTGTCCCCTCCCTCCACCCCCCGCTCTCTCTCTGTCCCTCTCTCTGCAGGCAGAAGGAAAGAGGCAGGGTGACGCGTCATGAATGCGTCATTAGTTACACTGTGCATGTCTTAAAGCCTGTGGTGTAAATGCAAAGGCTGAGCGGAGTTATTAAAAAAAATTCCCGAAGCCGGATCATGATCCAAATCATCACCAAAATCGAATGGATTTTTCATTGTGCCACACCCCACCCCTCCAATCATTCAGATCCATCGCAGACTTATGGAGTTATCCTCCAAACCAACAAACAAACCAACGCCGGTGAAAACATAACCTCCTTCCTAGGCCTTCGGCCTTGGCGGAGGTAACTAGTGAATGAAACGTAGCAGAGTAGGATGTATGCGTGTCATGTGCTCTGAAACATTTGCAAACCATGTCGTAATGTGTTTAGTGCTGGAGTCGAGTCAAGCTCAGGTCAGTAGTTAGATACATCTCAGAATTTTCAGTGTGTGTGTGTGTGTGCGTGTGTGCGTATGTTTGTGTGTGTTTGTACCAGATCCTGTTGCACATCTGATGGGCTTGTCCCACCTCACGACTCCCAGACAGATCAGTGTGTGTGTCTGTTAACCCTTGACCTCTTGACAGCTAGTATCCCGGTTGCTGTGAGCTTTTATTACGGATATTCACGGTTAGTCTGGTGACCTTCTGACCTTTCCTCTAGCACCACCATCAGGCCACATTTTCCACTTTTTGACAAGAAGAAATCTAATCTGATCTTATCAACAGATTGCCATTATTTATTTGATAGTCGATATTTATTCGGTATATTCTCGGTCCCCAGAGAATGAAATATCATCATTTTGTACAAGGTCACTACCATGACATTTGATGAGCATTTCCATGCTCCTAACGGGATGAACCGCATTTTAATTACCTTTCCCGTTGCCCACCCAGTCATTATCTTGTTGATCCTGTTAAACATTTTCACATTGTGTGCTGTATTGAACATCACACTGTCTTGAGGCTGCTAGTCTGGATTTAAACTTCCATCCTTGTTGCAGCTCTGTGTCTAAGAAATAACTCTTCTATCTTTTAGTAACACAATGAGGAAACTTCATTGATTGGCACCAATGTTATAATAGTTTTCAATGTTCAATACGTTTTTATTTTATTTTATTTTTTAATTTCATTTTAGTTTAGTCTTAGTTAGTTTTCAGAGTGTCTTTGCTAGTTTTAGTTTAGTTTCAGTTTTTCAGAAAGGTTTAGTTTTAGTTTTTGTTAGGGCCAGGTGTAATGTCTCAGAAGTATGTAGCTATTTATACATAAAAAACACAGCAACACAACATCTAACTGAAACTATGATTTCTCCAGAAGCGCAACCAGTGTGCTTTTGTTGCATTAAAAATACACCTGTATGTGGAATATGTAAAGAGAAAAAACAGAGGCAAGTAAACAAAGAAAAAGAGAGAGGAAAAAAAGTGACTTTCCAGAAATCATTGTTCATGTTCTGCACCAGCGCCTCCATTCTGCCACCCAGATAGATTAATGTCAAAAAGAGTCCAGGACAATAATCTGGTTTGAATGCCAGTTAACGTGCTGAAGGTAGACGTCGTCTCCTCTCCCTCTCCAATGACCATCTGTGGACTGGGCCAGCTGCCAGAGCAGACGGAGGGAGGGCAGGTCGACTGCAGCCCGTCAACTAAACCCTTCATGGTTACAGAGTCACAACAGATTCCAGCCTTTGAACAAGCACATGCCTCATCTCATCTGTCTACTGTACCTGTCAGAGAGAGGACTGTTAAATGTTCACGGTCATAAATGTTTAAAAATAAGTAATCCTGATCTAATATTGTCTGCTGATCACCTGACAATAGCTTTCTATGTTTATAGAGGTCGTCTATCCATGTTCTTATAGTTGGAGAACTAAATGAAGAGATTTTATAGCTCAGGAGTCTGGCAGGAAGTTTTGTTACCATCTCTCTCCAAAGACAGAAACTGATTGTGTGTCCTGACAAAAGGCTTTGACTTCGTTGCAGACATAACAATGTCTTTGATATGACTTCCCCCACGAGATTATCTTATCCTTCCTGCCTCTGCGCTCCTTTTATAACGGGTGTGGTGTGGGGCTTATTCTGTCTTATCTTTAAGTGCACCTAATTTTGCAGTGCCTTTGAATACAATCTGCCCTCTTTGTGGGATGAGCTCTGTGTTTTGGGGGGGGGGACAGCTGAACCGAGACGTTTATTTCTATCGAGGGATCACCTGCAGCCTTGACTGGAGCTCTCTGAAGCTCGTTTATCAGCGCTGACACACTAATTATGATGTATTATGTGCGTGTGTGTGTGTATGCATGCGTGTGACCCAGACTCAATTAGCTTCATAAATCAAAGCGAAATATCCCCTTCAACGGCAGTATTTCTCTGGTATTCTGTGTATCTCTGGGAATATAAACAGCGCGGTTCTTGTAAGGGGTTTCCTCAGTCTGTGGTGTGGTAATCCTTTTATTATGCATTCTTGTGAAGTTGAGGCTTCATTTCTAAAGTTGCTTTAAGGTTTTTTTTTCCACATTGTATGACATTATTATATACACTTTATTACCTCCTCCAACGCCGAAGGCCTAGGAAGGAAGTTATATTTTCACCGGCGTTGGTTCGTTGGTTTGTCTGTTAGCAGGATTACTCCAAAAGTCTGCGATGGATTTGAATGAAATTTCTTGGAGGGGTGGGGTGTGGCACAATAAACAATCCATTCGATTTTGGTGGCGATCTTGAGACTGGAAGGTTGCCGGTTCAATCCTCTGGGCTGGCAGGTTAAATCTGGGTGGGGAAAGTGAAAAGCGGCGCTTGCCCCTCCCTCATTACCACCACTGAGGTGCCCTTGAGCAAGGTACTTAACGTGGAGCTGCTCAGTGGCCAGCAGATCAGACTGTGGTTGTACTGGGCAGCTTCCAGGTATGAATGCGTAACTGCGAATGTGATCAGGGCGTTCCTGAAAAAGAGTGCATTGCTCTCAGTGAACCTCCCCCTGAATAAATAAAGGTAAAGAAAAAGACATCACACACATTTACACATAAACGTACCTGAGGTCCTATTTTACTTCCACCTGTAATAGCACCACATCATTGTCATAGTGACTCCATTTCATTTTATAGGCTACCACAGTCTCCTCTCCTCTCCTCTCCTCTCCTCTCCTCTCCTCTCCTCTCCTCTCCTCTCCTCTCCTCTCCTCTCCTCTCCTATCGTCAGCAGCAGATATTTACTATAGTGTACCGAGCACATTCCCCTCTCTTGTGGAAATCACACACTCAGCATGTGAAATTGTTGTGTCAGGGTCAAACCCGCTCTTCAGGGGAAAGGATATTGTTTGATGAGGGGAGCTCATAAAACTGGCGAGGCCCAGCTTTCCCAGCGTGCCGCTGTCGGTGGGGATGCTTATCTTAATTCTGTCATACTGATTTAGAACTGTTATCAAATGTGCATGGACTCCTCCAATATTTGCACTCTCATCATCGGAGAGGATCGATTTGAGGCCTTGGAGAGCCAGCCGCTCTGATTGATGCACTGTGGAAATTCATATTACTAATGAGATTTGATTGAGATCCTCGTGAGCAAACAGACTCCAGCTGCCAGACAGGATGGGGAAAGAGTTTGTGAAACATTCAGTCTAATGCAAACTAGAATCTAAATTTAACCCCTCCGAATCCCACTTCTCACTGTAGGTGAGTCCTCAGGTGGGGGATGGGATGCTGCAAGTGAGTCAGCGTTGTCCTTCCTTCCTAGCTAATGGCCAGGAAATGTCTATGCTAGAGAGACTAATTGGATTTCTTTAACAGGAAAGCATCCGTCTAGCTCCATTAGCCGGTGGTAAACAGCAACACACAGCAGAGTGGGGAGGCAGGTGGGAGAGAAAAGGATGTTTGAGGTGTGGACAGAGGGAAGAAAAGAAGGGGGAGGCATGTTTGTTGTTGATGCAGGTCAAGGTGCAGTCAGAGGTTTAGTTTTGGGCGGAAGGCAGTAAATGTTTGTTATCCGTGCAGACGATGATGAAATGAGATGCCAGGAGTGAAGCAGGGATATGTCGGCTGGGTAATAAGCTCATCAGCAGGCAGCTCTGGTGTTATGTAATCCACTTAACTGCAAGACTACGCATCTGATCATTTTTCCTGGAAGAATTGTCTTTGGATACCAGATACAGTATAATAGTCTCCTGATTCTGTCTGAAAAAATTTAAAACAATTCTCCCATTTTTTTAAACAAATGAAATGTAAAACAGTTAACCTTTTTATATAATCTATTTCTCTCGTTTCACTGTTTTTTATAGAATCATTTTTTTTCCAGCAACATTGTCCTCCAGTTTTTTAAGTCAGCTTCAAAAAAACATATTTTGACAAAATGAAAAAAAAATTCTCAAATTGAGATGTAACTTTTGCTGAACAGCGGCCATAGTTGACAATCCTGTAATAATGGTAGACGGTAAAACATAGTGTAACAGGAGCACAGGTAGAGAAGAGTCATAAAGTACATCATACAACCAGATGCACCTAAAGTTTGCTAACATTAATCACCGCAAGCTACTGGTCATACCAGACCCAGTAAAACTGTAGCGTTATAACCAGTGAGTGCATTTTTTTTTTTTATAAATTCAACGTTTCATGTGTTAGAGATAGAAAGTGCTCTTTCTTCTTTCAAAGTCTCGCTTTAACTCGATACGGGACTTTAGTCACAATGATAACTGCTATCAATTGAATATGTTTTTCAATGAAATTAAGAATAGTTATGTAAAAATGATCATTCCCTCGTAAATATCGTAAATCATATCGCAATTCCATTATCAGTCAATTCGATATTTTTTCTAAATTGTTCAGCCCTAATATACAATGTAAAAAAACATCCTTTTTCTGGTATGTGTTTATGAAATAGGACACTAAATGGAGTACTGTGTGTTTTATTGTGTATTGTGCTTCTTGAGGTTAAATGAATGAGTAAAAAGAGGTCAGTGCAGGACACGGATGAACCACATTTACATTCCTCTGAGCAGCTCTTGACATAAACTACGAGCAAAGCTACATTCAGCCACACAATGAACAGACAGTCAGGAAAGGTTTAAATCAAACCTGGCAGCCTCGTTACCTCCAGGCTACAGCTCTCTTTGGCATGTCGAGCATCTACTATGACGAAAAGTGTAACTGCGGGTCCCTCCTATAGACTAGTAGGATGGCGAGAGACCCTGGAAGGGGAAAACCACTCGTTCCTCAGAGACAGATCATGGAGGAACAGAGGAGCTACTATGCTGCCTGTAAATTGAGCCTTTCTTCCTGTGAGAGGGTGACATGGTGGAATGCAGCACATTAATGTGGACATGGGTGGGCTTCTCATTCCTGTCATAGCATCTCTCTCTTCCCTTTGACCCTCCATTACTCGTCTCCTCTCTTCTTTTTGCCTCCAAGTCTCTTTAGAGTTTGTGTCAACAGGGTGTGGTTGCAGAAGTTTCTTCACCATAGTGCAGGTTCTTGTACGGATGATAATCATCAGTCACAGCTATTAACCTTGAGGTTCACTTCAATGACGCTTTATGTTTTGATTGGCTAATAGGCCAATATTAGCATATATTGGTATTGGCATCATTTCGGTGGATAAATAAGAAGAAATTTCAGCACAGAAAAGTTTGAGTTTATTTAGAAACAATGGACCTCATGCAAGAACCACTCGTACGAACAGATCCGTTCTTAAGTGTCTTGTGCGAGTGATTTAGGAGAACTTGTCGCCAATTTTTGAAGTACGAACACAATGTATGAGTGGTCCAGACCTGTCGTGGGAGTCATGTGCTATTAGTCTGCTGTTATTCAATCCTACATTTTTCACTAATGGATTATATATTACATTACTTTGAAGCAATTTTGAGTTTGGAAAAACTTTATAAATTACACTTCATTAATTATGTTGACATTATCCTGTTTGACTTTGAAATTCAAATCATATATTATTTAATTATAATATAATTTTAAATGTATTCATGTAGCCTAACAATATCATCATTAATTTAAATTGGCCATTGATGCTCACAGACGGCAAAACGACTTAAATTACACACTAATTTAAGGTTAATTTCTCTGTATATAATAAGGTCAACGGGGCGTGTAACCAGGCGCGTCATGGCTGACTTACTTCTTTTGGATGCCCATCAGGCCCTTGAAAGAGAGCGTGTCTTTAAACTGGGGACACACCAAGCCGACATCAAAGAACTACCGGTGACAAAGGTCACCATTTATGTCGCCTCATGTCGCCTTTGTCGTGGCCAAAAAGTTGCACTCGAACACACCGCAAAGATTACAGCCAAAGGCCAACTACCACATATGTGCCTGCGTGAGATGAAATAACTCTCCACACCAGCAGGCGGCAGTAGTCTGTATTTGTCATTCAAAAAGGTAAACCATGTGGATATACAAGCCGTTGTTATGATACGTACATGAAACAAAGCGGCGTCTGCCGACCATTTTACCACCCGTCTCGATCACCACTTAGCTTCATTCCAGATGGACATGTCGTTGTGAAAATATCCGTGTATTGGAATGATCAGATGAGATGAAGATGAAAAATGAGAAGAGCCTTCTGTGTTTTTACTGTTGACTTTACTTGTTGGTTTGCTTTCCTCACTTCCGTTTCTCTTCTCCTGCACTGATTCGTTTAAGCTGAACAGCCAATCAGAGTGATTTCTCTCACCGACGGGCGCCACCGCAGTATGATGATGATTAGAGCTGCAAGGATTAATAGATTAATCGATTAGCTGTCAACAATTAAAATAATTGCCAACCATTTTAATATCGATTAATCGGTTCGAGGAAATTCTCTAATTCCAGCTTCTTAAAGGTGAATATTTTCTGATTTCTTTACTCCTCTATGACAGTAAACTGACTATCTTGGAGTTGTGGACAAAACAAGGCATTTGAGGAGGCCATCTCGAGCTTTGGGAAACACTGATCGACATTTTTCACCATTTTCTGACATTTTATAGACCAAACAACTAATCGATTAATTGATAAAATAATCAACAGATTAATCAAAAATTAAAATAATCGTTAGATGCAGCTCTAATGGGGATAAACGGCTAAAACATATTCTCTTTCTCTTTTTCAGCGTGGGCTGACGTGAAAGTGAACATGGAGGACAGAGTGGAGGTGTTCAGGGGAGAAAATGCTTCGATCTCCTGCATGTTCAATTCATCTGACGGCGTTGGCGGCATGATGATACGGTGGTTCTACGTGAGTCTCATCAAGCCTGATGTACGCACACACAGAGAGGTACGATGTGTCCATGCATGTGTTGCATCATGTGTTTGTACTCCGACCTTTTAGGTGACACGGTCGCCTGAGGAGCAGAGGATCTACTACCAGGACACCACCATGAACATCGTAGACAAAGGCACACCGTTCACAGACCGGATCAGTGTGACCGGTACTGGAGCCTCTAGAGAGATAGTGTTGACTATCAGCGACGTGCAGCTGGATGACGAGCTGGAATTTATCTGCCGCATCAATGGTCTAACAGATGGGACCAGGGAGGGACGCACACAGCTGAAGGTGTTCGGTAAGATTCAATCTGAAATGGTTTGAGTAGCAAGAGCAAACTTTACAAAGATTTAAAATGAAGATTAGATGACTTCTGAAAGGATGGGTGTCGTACAATAAGTCATGGTTAGTGTGCTCGCTTCAGCTACTTGTGTGCCCATTTTGAACCTTTTCAACTCCTTCAACCCCTTCATACTCATTCACAACTTCACTTAGAATCTTAATTTAGACTTTGAGCTAGTTTCCACCATTTACACTTTATCATATTAGCTCTGCCTTTTCTTTACCTCACATAGTTTTCCCATAATCGCAGTTAATTTATGCTCATTTCAGACCCTATAACCTCAAAACTTCAGCTTTAGCTTGACTCAAACACATTCTTCAGACTCTTTTTACTCCCACAGTTTCCACACTTCATGCATAATTTATGCATCACCATGTTCACAAACTCATCCTCTCTCGCATTTTGTGACATTTCAACTTCTTTCATCCTGTACTCTTTAATGAGAATTCAACTGCTTTCAGTGAATACACTTCAACTAACAGCTCAACATTTTTCATCATTTTCACTTCAACTGAAACAGCTCATTGCAGTTATTACCCTTCTACTGACACCTCAACTCCTTTCAATGCTTACAGTAACACTTCAAACTAGGGCTGTCAATCGATTACAGTATTTAATTGTGATTAATCGCATGATTGTCCATAGTTAATCGCAAATTAATCGCACATTTTTTATCTGTTCAAAATGTACCTCAAAGGGAGATTTGTCAAGTATTTATTAATCTTATCAACATGGGAGTGGGCAAATATGCTTGTTTTATGCAAATGTATGTATATATTTATTATTGGAAAATCAATTAACACAAAACAATGACAAATATTGTCCAGAAACCCTCACAGGTACTGCAATTAGCATCAAAATGCTCAAATCATAACATGGCAAACTGCAGCCCAACAGGCAACAACAGCTGTCAGTGTGTCAGTGTGCTGACTTGACTATGACTTTCCCCAAACTGCATGTGATTATCATAAAGTGGGCATGTCTGTAAAGGGGAGACTCGTGGGTACCCATAGAACCCATTTTCATTCACATATCTTGAGGTCAGAGGTCAAGGGACTTGCCATGACAGTTTTTCCTCGCCAAAATTTAGCATAACCTCCTTCCTGACAAGCTAGTATGACATGGTGGGTACCAATGGATTCCTTAGGTTTTCTAGTTTCATATAATACCATATTATCATATCTCTATATCTAGTGATATCTTTACTATAGCTTTAAAACTGAGCCCGATACAACCTAAAAATCGCAAGTTGCGCTAATGCGTTTTAGTGCGTTAGCTTTGACAGCCCTGCTTCAAACCCTTTCAGTGCTTCCAATGACACTTTGACTTACATACGTAACGTGCTGAGACTCTGTAACTGTTTCAAACTGTTCAAAACTACAAATGATCAGCTGCCCAAACACAGACTTTTTCTCTAGCCTTTTCTAGTTCTTGATTCAGTTCTTAATTCCTATGCAGAAAAACCAGACCGTCCCATCATCGAGGCTGTGGAAACAGGGATCTCAGTTAACGAAATCAGCCCATCTAAGGTAAACAAGCTTCGAATCATGAACATCAGAGTATAAAAATGATGAAATGAAAAATTTTATTCCCTCATTCTCTCTCCTGTCCTACAGATTGCTACCTGCGAGGTCAAAAATGGCTTCCCCAAGCCGAGCATCACTTGGTACAGAAACAACATGCCGATACAAGCTGCTCAGGATGGTGAGACGGAATGACATCACATCTACAATGCCCTTCTACACTGATTTAATTTGTGCTTATAATGTAGTTTAATGTGGCTTTTTCTCCATTTCTCTCCTTTTCCTCCTCTCGTCTTGTGTGTTTGCAAATGTTTTTGTGTCTTCCAGTGGTGGAGGTAGTGACCAGCACCACCACTGAATCCAGCGGCCTGTTCTCCGTTAAGAGCGAGCTGAGCATGATGGTGATGAAGGAGGACCAAGATGATCTGTTCTACTGCGAGGTCACCTACTTTGTTCCCGGGGGATTAACCATGACCGAGAGCAACCGTATTAACATCACTGTACACTGTGAGTTTCACACATAATATCACACCAGTATAAGGCACACTATGAGACCACATAACAAGTTTCTTTCAAATGAGAGACGATCACAGTTTTAAACAATGACACCAGCTGCAGTGACACCACTAGATGCCGCCAAATCCTACACACTGTTATTTAAAGGACATTAGGCATCCACGTTTGCTTGGTTTTCTGGCTTCCATATTATTAAACTCCAAGTTGGATTTATCGGAGCTTTCAGAAAGGTTTTTGCTTTCCTTCGTCTTAATTATTACGGATGTTGATGTGAACATATAATATAATATATAACCTCTATTTAACTAAATTCTTACTGGCAAAAGGCAAAGCCTCTTGAGGTGTTGGGGTAGGGGCCTTGTGTGTGCCACCTTTCATCAGGATGACATAATGCAGGTTGAGGCTGTCCAACCCAGATCCAACCCTCCACATAGTCGCCAGTGCAGCGACAAACCCTCACTGGTTTCCCATTGTAGTCAGAAGCACTGCATTTGGAGATTTAGCTGAGTTTGCTGCAGGGACGGTTGTGGCCATCATATAAACCTTCTACAACTTAGTGACTTCCTCTCTCTGTTTCAGACCCCTCCACAGCTGTAAGGGTTTGGGTGGAGTCACCAAAGGGCAAAATCAAGGAAGGGGACTCGATCGAGCTTCACTGCCGTGATGACGGGAATATGCCATCCTCATCCCTGTCAATCTCGTACCCAGGAGTAAGAAAATCAACCCTTTTGTGCTCATTATTCATGCACATACAAAAGCAGCGACATAGTTACTACTACAACCTATTTCTCTTGCTCAGCAGATATTGTTGACGTCCAAATTCACAAGTTATGATTATGTGTTGATCAGATTACTTTGGCTTTTTGTAGGGTGAACACATTTTGGAGAACAATGTGATGGTGGTGGATAATGTGACCCGTCTAAACAGTGGACTTTACCAGTGTAAAGACACGGACTGGGACACCCTTGAAGAGATCATGGGAAACACCACTGTGTTTGTAAACTGTAAGGAATCTAACCATGATAATTAATACATTTTACCAGCAGTATGACTGCACATTCCCGATTTGATTTTTTTTCTCTTTCTCCCTGCTGTGTGTGTAGATCTCGATCCTGCTGTTGTGGAGCCTGAACACACTGTTGACGTGGCCCAGGGAGAGGAACTGACGGCCACCTGCAACACCAACTCTTCTCTCCAGACACATACAGTCTGGCTTAAGGTCAAATACACACATGCAGTTCAGTACAATTACACAAACAGCAACAACATTTTGTCTCAAAAATATACTATAAAATATATAAATAAATGTAATAACGCCCAATTTGATTAACATGCATTTAGAAAACCCGTCACCCTACTGTTTTAGGTGATCATAGAGTCAGTGTGGGAGTTCACCGCAGATGGTGAAACATTTGTGTAGAGCCAGTGTAAAGAGCAGCCAATCAGGAAGTCTGTGAAAATAGTTGTTGATTTGATTAGTTTTTATTGGCAGTGGCTTGTTTAAAAGTTTTGGACACCCAAAAAAGACAATTGAATATTATTTTCTCATTATTTTAATAACAATGATTGGCTGCGTATCATTTGTAGTGAACATTGGTGAATGAAGAATCCTTTTTATTCGGTTAAAAGAGGACTTTTTTCTGCATAACTTTGTGTAAAAAGATTGTTGAAGCAGTCGTCTGATCTACTAAAAGCTAATAGACCTCTAGTAACCTCTGCTTCACATCTACGTGCGTGTGTTAAATGTGCTTTTTGTGTCCCGGTGTGTATGTATGTGTGTAGGATGGAGAGGAGGTTTCAACGGGCCACAGTTTGACCCTGATGGACACTACGTTTGACTCAGCAGGGACGTACAAGTGCGTGGTGACTGTTCCTGAGATTGAGGGAATGGAAACCAGCGGGACACTCAGGGTTTTTATCACGGGTAAATCGATCACAGATACTGAATATTAAATTGCTCTCCAGTTTATAATCAATATGTTTTTCTTCAAGAAACATACTAATGTTTTTTCACATTTTTGTGTAGTTTCAGTTGTATTTTTTAGTCAATGTGGCAGCTTTTAAAGGAAAATTGTATTGGCGTGTTAGCAACAGGCACTGTTGCTAGTTATAATAGTTATGGACATGGGAAACATTTTCAAGGTTATTATTTTTTGCTATTTTCTCTGCAGGCCCACCAGAGATCATAAAGCCGGACTCCACAGAGAGGGAGGCGAGTTTCGAGGAGACAATCAATCTGAGCTGCAATGTCAGAGGTTTCCCTGTTCCCACCGTTACCTGGAACACCTCTGATGGAAAGGTACAGCAGCAGAGGGAAGCCTCCCTATGCAGGTTTTCCAAATGTGTCCTCACCGGATTAGATCTTAATCTCTTCAATCCCAAAGACTTCAACTGTCATGTCCATCGTGACAAATTAGTGTCATTCAACCCCCACAGCGGTTTACAGTATACGATCCACGCTGTAACAGTGCAGAAAAACTTGTTTAACTTAAACAAATTCTGGTTCAAATGATCATTTCACTTTGTTGATGCTGTTTTACTCTACATATAATGACATTAGCAGCAGGTTGGTGACTATGTATTAGTTGTGAATGGGGTGTATTTTTGCACGGTGTTCTTGTATTTATTGTTATTAGAGTAATTTGCGTAACTGGGACATTAAAGGAACAGTGTGTAACAATTAGGGGGATCTATTGGCAGAAATGGAATATAATATAAATACGTTTCTTTTGTTTAGTGTATAATCACCTGAAAAAAGGAGTCATTGTATTTTCGTCACCTTAGAATGAGCCGTTTATATCTACATACGGAGCGAGTCCTCCGCCATGTTGCTCTGCCATATTTCTACAGTAGCCCAGAATGGACAAACCCTTTCCCACTTGGGCCGGAGTCGATAACGTTACTCCCGTCGCCGACGCTGTCTCTCTCTTGCTTCACCACTCACTTTGCACGTACACACACACTCTAAGCACTGGCCAAATGACCTACGCTACTCTAACAACAACTGGCTCTAGAGAGGGCCATTCGCATTTTCGCGTCAACCACCATAGTTCTCCTACATGCTTGGTTGCAATCTGCAACCTCACCGCTAGATACCGCCAGATGCTACACACTGCACCTTTAATTCAAGGTAATGTTGCCATGAATGGATGGCGATATCGGTTGGTCCTCCACTGAAATATCTCAACAACTATTTGATCAAATTTGGTACAGTTATACGTGACACGGAGAGGATGTGTGCTAATGACTTTAGTGATCCCCAGACTTTTTATCTGGCGCCACCACCAGGTCAAAATTGTCCAGTGAAATATCTCAACATCTACTGGATGGATTGCCTCAGCTGTACTTTGTGTTAAGTGCGAATTAGCCAAACGTGGTCAGCATCAGCATTAGCATTTCCATGTAAGCTCAAAGCAACACTTTGCCTGAGTACAGCCTCACGAGCCACTACCACGGCTGTAGACTCTGTCTTGGTGATTTTAAGCGTGATATCTTCAACACCACTTCAACACAAGACTCAAGTGTATTTACTTGCCACTAACTGCCACTGCCACTAAAAGGTCGGTTTAGTCGCATTTCAGACAGATGATACACCTTTCTCCAGTCTGTGACAGGATGCATTAAATCTGACCTGTGCAGAAGAAAGGGAAACCTTTTCCGTTGGTGGACCTGTGTCTCCTTATGGGTAAACTGTGTGTTTTTGTGCCAGATCCTCGAGACAGCATCCGAAAAGAGGACCGATGAGGGCGTTCAGAGTCTGGTCAGCATCAAGGTCACCTCTGACTTCTCCGCTACCTGCGAAGCCTTCAATGAGTTCGGCACTGACACGGTGACCTTCAACATCACAGCCAGTGAGTTCCTCCTGCTGCTGTTAGGTTTCCTGTCTCTGCTCTCTGTGTTTTCTGCTTCGCTGAGTTGCTCTCATTGCTATGCTCATCTTTCGCTACTAAATCTTTGGAAAACGGGTCCTGGATACTTACAAATCACTGTGTGTTTAATTTATGAAAGAAACTGAAGGCTACCACTTTTTTAAAAACTGTTTTACTTTGTGAGCGTGACCTATCAGCAGCACAAGCCTGTACTATAGTGAACGGGAGCGAGGTGCTTGGCTAAAGCTCATCAGCAGCAAAATGCCTCCCTTCTCCACGGATGACCACTACAAACTTCTACAGAAGATAGCAGTGCTGGAAACAAAGATTCTCCGGCTCGAAGTGAATGTGGAGGTGAATGGACTATGTGGGAATGAAACCACTCTACCACTGACTCAAAACAGTGAACTGGAACAGGCTAATAGAAAGCTAATTAGCACCAACAAGACCACCAAGAATCAAGAGAGCTGTGTACAGGGCAATAAATGGACTAGTAGTCCTCCCTGGAACTCTCTTGGTGCAAAGCCAAAGCATAAATCATGTCCCTTCGGAAATGGGAGGAAAACTTACAGGCAGAACCCAGCACCCTCAGATATGTGATGCGACCGGCTGGCCTGCATTAGCATCCGAGCATAGTGCCTCATCAACCCCTGTACAAAGTAAGGTCCAACCGTGGACAACTGTGAAAGGAAGGATGAGTAACAAACCTCCCCAACAAAGAAGTTTGCAACTGGAGAACAGATTTGGAGTAAAGACATCAAAGTAGTCTGTTTTCCCAAAGATATGGTCTCTGATCTGGCAGAAAGAATCCTGGATATTGTGACTGCACACCCAAATGTGAAAAATGTGGTACTGCACATTGGGTCGAATGATGTTGTGAAACAACAGTCTGAAGTGCTGAAACGGGACTTTACTGGTCTGCTAAACACGGTCAGCTCTGTGAATGCTCAGGTGTTTATCAGTGGACCCCTGCCGCCGATATGAAGAGGAGTCGAGAGATCCAGCAGGTTGCTGGGACTGAACACATGGCTTTCAACAGCATGCAAATCCCACTCAGTGCATTTTATTGACAATTTTAACTTTTTTTGGGACCGCAGACATCTCTTCAAGGCAGATGGACTCTGCCTAAACAAGTCAGGAGTAACATTTTTCAACTCCAACCTATTCTACTTCCTGCGTCATTCATCTGTTCCCTCTGCCAAGGACGCGAGACAAGAGGAATCACCACTGGAGGAAGACACAACACAATGTGGCAGGGGACCTCGAGGAGAGCCATTTCACCCCCCACCCCAGGCCAGCCCTGGGATACAGCAGAGACAAGAGGAGGCGTCCTCCTCCTCGCTTATCACCCTTTCTCCCTCCTCCCCCCTCTTGGAGTTCACTAACCACATGAAGGAGCTGGTCAAGGCTGGAACTAAACCGACTCCCCGCCCTACACCCATTTTCTCTCCAATAATCCCCCCTCGGCGTCTAAAATAATAATAATGCCTCTAGCACATTAAAGCTAGCCCTGTTAAACGTCAGGTCTTTGGCAGGAAAAAGTTTTTTAATCAATGATTTTATTATTGAGCACAAGCTTGATTTTATGTTTTTAACTGAAACTTGGTTAGACCAAAATAACAGTGCAGCTGTTCTTATCGAGTCAACGCCTCCCAACTTTAGTTTTATGAGCGAAACTAGAATGCATAAGAAAGGAGGTGGCGTTGCAATATTGTTTAATGATTCTCTCCAATGCAAACAGATATCTTATGGACATTTTGCTTCTTTTGAATATGTCGCTCTTCAGCTGAACTCCTCTTCTCAAGCTTTGTTTCTGAATATCTACAGGCCACCTAAATACTGTGCAAACTTTGTTGATGATTTTACTGATCTGCTGTCTATAATTTTGTGTTGACTTTGACTGTGTAGTCATTATTGGTGATTTTAACATCCATGTTGCCTTGCCTTTATTTGCGATTCTATCTGTTGTCCTCCTCGCTTCACTCCCCTTTCCTCCTGTCCCTCCCCTTCTTGTCTGTGTCACTTATTTGTTTATTTTTACTTTGTCTGAAGGTCTCGAGCTCTGCCATGTGCTGCAACGTGTTGCCTGTGATTCTTGACATTTCAATCAGTGTTGTTGTTGTTGTTGTTTCGGACGAGACGCTGTGAAGCTGTGCGGCTTTTAAATGTGCTCCCCTCCTCCCCCAGTGTGTTAACAGGGAGTGCCCTCCCGTCTGTGCCTTTACCCTGTTTTCAGTTATACTCACCACCACACCAGCCACCACTACTACTACTAGCACTACCACTACAACTACCCCTACAACTACCCCTACAACTACCACTACAACTACCCCTACAACTACCACTACAACTACCCCTACCCTTTCTGACACAGGTAAGACCACAGTCACTCTAATCAAATCAACTACAAAAAGTTTAGAAAATTACCATCAAACAAAATCCCATGAAAAGGGACTTGACTGAGGGTGATGCTTCAGCTGTCAGTAAAGGTTATTATCTGCATGTTTAGTGTTAGGTGGTTTACACACTTCCTTTCCTTCACGCTCTGGCTGAGCCGTTTTTCTGTGAGTCACACAGAAAGAATGAGAGCGAGAAAGGAAAACTCAAAAGCACCTGAAGGCTGCAGCAATTACCACACTGGCATGACTGAAAGGTCATTACAGCAGTGTCGGTTAGCGATCGCTCTGATTGAAAACTGTGGTTTCTACAAGGTATTTATAGTTTCCAGTGGGTGATATTATTGTCATTGCTGCGAGCTGTCTTATTGATTAATTTGTTTGCACAGCTCTCATTTTCTGCTAGTTAAGTTATTATGTAATTAAATTGAATTTGCTTATATGTGGTCCTTTTAATGAGTTTTACAAATGATGTGGAAATGAGAGGAGGTTTCTATCCCAGAAAAGTAATTAGTTAAATCAGATAAGGGTCGACAGGGTTTACCTTCTGCATACAGCAGTGTTATGAAGAGCATTGCATTCCTGTTAGCATTACGGCGTGCAGATACAAACACGGTACACAAACACACACACACACACACATGCATCAGTGTGACTCATGAAAGCAGCTGATGCTTTAAATGCACTCAGAGCGAGTCTCCTGACTCCCATTAAGGGTGCCGCCTTGTGTTTTCTCTCTCCTCCTGCCTCCTCTCTCTCTCTTGTACATCGTGCCAGGAAATTTCCAGCCCCTCAGAGGAAAACTGTTCTGGGTTGTCGTTTCTGGCAAAGCGCTGGTTAAATGAGATCAAACAGGGCTGCCCCTGGGAAATGACTGTTGTGCTACTGACCACTGTCGCCCTATCAGGCTAGATGTTTAGCTTCAAGTCCCAAATTAACCCAGGCCTCTGCTAAACTGCCTCTGTGTGTGTGTCTATGTGTGTCAGTCCTGCTGATAGGAGTTATTTAATACATCCAGCCACCCACTGATAATTGTGCTCATGTGGTTTTTCTCAGTCGAAGCAGCAACAGCTGACCCACCAAAGAAAGTGAAGAAAGGTTTGTATGTTACGCTGCTGAACACTCCCTCACCTCTCCATCTCAAAGGCTTCCTTCCTCTTCTCCTCCACAGCACCTCCCTCTCTCTCACCTCCCAGAATTCATCAGACCCTTCACCCACCCCCCATCTCCTGATGAACAAACCATCATTGAGTTGTTCATCTTCACCTCTTCCTGTGCATGTTGTCAAATATAAGAGCACCTCTCCTCCGCCTGAATGACTTCCTTTCTTTAGGTTGCCAGGTTTAGGTCACCTGAATGACGCTTGTGCTGCACTCTCTTTAGACACGCTGCAAAAAATGCTCTCTGCTGTACCTGTACACACTGTGGAATGCTGCACATCCTGCCTGATGCAATCCTGTATCCAACTCTCCTGCCTCATGCCGTCATCTCGTTCATAATC